>NC_134356.1:105000-405000 GCF_048569485.1 Anomaloglossus baeobatrachus | reverse complement strand
ACTGATGTCATCAGATGGGGCGGAGCTTCTTACTGAGGGCAGTTATTAGGAGACTCCACCCCAGTGCACTTATGAGGTCATCAGATGGGGCAGTGCTTCTTACTGAGGGCAGTTATTAGGAGACTCCACCCCAGTGCACTGATGTCATCAGATGGGGCGGAGCTTCTTACTGAAGGCAGTTATTAGGAGACTCTGCTCCAGTGCACGTATGAGGTCATCAGATGGGGCGGAGCTTCTTACTGTGGGCAGTTATTAGGAGACTCCACCCCAGTGCACTGATGATGTCATCAGATGGGGCAGTGCTTCTTACTGAGGGCAGTTATTAGGAGACTCCGCCCCAATGCACGTATGAGGTCATCAGATGGGGCGGAGCTTGTTACTGAGGGCAGTTAGGAGACTCCGCCCCAGTGCACTTATGAGGTCATCAGATGGGGCGGAGCTTGTGAATCAGGACACTCACCAGAGAAGACCTAGTGCCAGCTACACACACATGAAGTGTGAGCCTTCTGTCAGCTGCGGCTGTGTCGGGGGTGCTGGTATCACCTGGGGATCAGGGAGAGAACAAAGACTTCCACCTGAAAGACCAGAGATCCCGTGATCAGGAGCAGAACACACAACTCTGGTAACCCAGCCACCGGAGACGGACTATCAGACCCAGCATGTCCTCCTACCGTCTAACGCAGTCTGTCTCCTCAGAGTGTCCGCAGAGAAGTCGTAGGAGAAAAGGATGCCGCTGCGCTCCGACTCCCGGCCCGGGCTGCCCTCGCATTCACCACTCTCAGGCTTGAGTTTCGGGACTGAGGACAGAACCTGTAAACTGAGAACCAGAACCCCCATTACTCAGGGATAGTCTGGCATGTGTGCACTGGGCGCCTCTCCACGCTGGAGCGCCTCTCCACCCTGGGGCGCCTCGCCACATCGGAGCGCTGCGACCACCCCAGGTGACATTGTGGAGCCGCTGCTCTGGGCTCAGTGCTCACCAGTGTGCACGGGTCTCTGGTGCCAGGTCTTCTGCTCGCTCATCTTTGGCTTCATGTGCAGGAGACTTCTCAGTTGTGACAGCATCTCCTACCTGCAGAGAAAGGACAAGAAGTGTAGAGCATGGCGGCCAGTAGTCACCCTGCTATTTCTCACTATACCCTGCTTTGTGCTGACATTAATTGCACTCACTTTATCAACATTGAATGCCCTACCAAGTCCCCTCCCGTCACCGACTGCTCGCCCCTTGCCCCCTCGTACCACCGACTGCTCGCCCCTTGCCCCCTCGTACCACCGACTGCTCGCCCCTTGCCCCCTCGTACCACCGACTGCTCGCCCCTTGCCCCCTCGTACCACCGACTGCTCCCCCCTTGCCCCCTCGTACCACCGACTGCTCGCCCCCTGCCCCCTCGTACCACCGACTGCTCGCCCCTGCCCCCTCGTACCACCGACTGCTCGCCCCCTGCTCCCTCGTACCACCGACTGCTCGCCCCCTGCTCCCTCGTACCACCGACTGCTCGCCCCCTGCTCCCTCGTACCACCGACTGCTCGCCCCCTGCTCCCTCGTACCATCGACTGCTCGCCCCCTGCTCCCTCGTACCACCGACTGCTCGCCCCCTGCTCCCTCGTACCACCGACTGCTCGCCCCCTGCTCCCTCGTACCACCGACTGCTCGCCCCTTGCTCCCTCGTACCACCGACTGCTCGCCCCTTGCTCCCTCGTACCACCAACTGCTCGCCCCTTGCTCCCTCATACCACCGACTGCTCGCCCCTTGCACCACTGACTGCTCGCCCCTTGCTCCCTCGTACCACCGACTGATCTCCCCTCTTGCTCCCTCGTACCACCGACTGATCTCCCCTCTTGCTCCCTCGTACCACCGACTGCTCGCCTCTTGCTCCCTCGTACCACCAACTGATCTCCCCTCTTGCTCCCTCGTACCACCGACTGATCTCCCCTCAGCCCCTCTCGCCCAGACTGCACGCCCCTAGTCTCCTCTTGCCACTGACTGCTTGCCCCTTGCTCAGTCCTACCACTGACTGCTCGCCCCTTGCTCCCTCCTACCACTGACTGCTCGCCCCTTGCTCCCTCCTACCACTAACTGCTCGCCCCTTGCTCCCTCCTACCACTGACTGCTTGCCCCTTGCTCAGTCCTACCACTGACTGCTCGCCCCTTGCTCCCTCCTACCACTGACTGCTCACCCCTTGCTCCCTCCTACCACTAACTGCTCGCCCCTTGCTCCCTCCTACCACTGACTGCTTGCCCCTTGCTCAGTCCTACCACTGACTGCTTGCCCCTTTCTCCCTCCCTACCACTGACTGCTCGCCCCTTGCTCAGTCCTACCACTGACTGCTCGCCCCTTGCTCCCTCCTACCACTGACTGCTCGCCCCTTGCTCCCTTATATCACTAACTGCTCGCCCCTTGCTCCCTCCCTACCACTGACTGCTTGCCCCTTGCTCAGTCCTACCACTGACTGCTCGCCCCTTGCTCCCTCCTACCACTGACTGCTTGCCCCTTTCTCCCTCCCTACCACTGACTGCTCGCCCCTTGCTCAGTCCTACCACTGACTGCTCGCCCCTTGCTCCCTCCTACCACTGACTGCTCGCCCCTTGCTCCCTCCTACCACTGACTGACTGCCCCTTGCTCAGTCCTACCACTGACTGCTCACCCCTTGCCCCGCACTACCACTCAGTACTCTTAGTTGAGCTCACCTCTTTATCACTGAGTGCTGGAGACACTGGCAGGACTGTGGGCTCCCTGAGTTTGGTGATGGTTGGGGGCGGTGTGTCAGTGCCCTGCTCTTGTACGTTCTCTGTATCTCTTTCGTCACTAGTGGCTTTTTCTTCCTTCTTTCGGAGCTGGAATAGCACAGCTGTGTTATCCTGTGGCTGCAGGTAGTAGTGCGGGTTCAGGGTGAAGATTTATCCCCGTTACCTGCGTCAATTTTAACGAGTTTTCTCTGGAGAAGGAAGGGCTCCGTGACGGGGATTGCTCAGAGGACCCCAAGAGACTGAATCCACGCCTCTTCTCCTTCAGACAGGCGGCCTGATGTCTGCGCATTCTCTCCAGCTGTTCCTCCAGTGTCATCCTTGGTCGTGGACTCTCCATAATGCAGAGATGTTCCACCGCGCTACGCGGCCTCTCCTTTCTCCCAGAGAGAGGAAGACTAGATGTTAATGAGACTGTATGGAGATCCAGGTATCAGAAAACCCATCAGGAGTAGGCACTGTGCCAGAGAAAACCAAGACCAGGCCCACCCCCTCTGTAATAAACCCAAACCTGGCCTCCCGAGTAAGTTCCTCTGGACCACTCATGACGTCAGACTTGGCCCTAGGCTCAAATACGGGCCCCGTGTAATTTACCGTTGCCCTGGCAGATTCCCAGACCATTGCTTTTGACCCCTGCTCTTGGCCCATGGCTTACCCTGGGGACCCCTGCTCTTGACCCCAGACTTGGCCCTCTGCTTACGTACTGACCGATTTGCTATCCGGCTTCTTGCTTTTGCGCAATGTGACGTAGGACGCGATAGTGGTGGACTCCATAGGGGGAGATTTGGTCCTTGGGGGTACAACTCCCACTGGAAAGTGTGAACCTAGAGAACACGAGGACATTACTGATGCCCTATAGGATCGGCACCATAAACACTATGCAGTCACATGAGAGGTGGGAACCTTTACTAGCCGCGGCCTCCATGTCCAGCGTCACCTCGGTCTTCTCTTCACCATTGGACTCATCTACCTCGGCCACTGTGGTCAGCTCGGGCTCGCTCTTGTACAACCTGTAGTCGGGTCCCTGCAACACAGCGAAAATTGGGTTAAACGAACGAGGATGAAGACGAGCGCACTGACAAGAAACTGGTGAGAATGAAGACGAGCGCACTGACAAGAAACGGGTGAGGATGAAGACGAGCGAGGATGAAGACTAGCGCAGTGGCAAGAAACGGGTGAGGATGAAGACGAGCGCAGTGGCAAGAAACGGGTGAGGATGAAGACGAGCGCAGTGGCAATAGACAGGCAAGAATGAATGAAGATGGGTGGAATGAATGACCACGGTGAAGTCATCTGCAGGGAAGACCCCAAATATTGTCCTTCCCATCATAGAGTCTGAAGACCACTGCACCCTCGCCCCGCATTTTCCTCCCTACCACCACCAGATATCATCGTCATCCATGGAGGTCTTAATCCATGAGGATCAATGGTACAAGACCCACAACAAGGAGGTCCCTGCGGGGCGATCAGATGGGAGTGAAGCGACAGGCCCGGGTGGAGGGCACTGTGGGGTGATGAGATGAGGTAATGACAGGCTCGGGTGGAGGGCACTGTGGGAGATGAAATGATGGAGCAACAGGTCCAGGTGGAGGGCACTGCGAGGTGGTGATATGAGATAACGACAGGTTTGGGTGAGGGCACTGCAGGATGGTGAGAAGAGGTAACGACAAGCCCAGGTAGAGGACCCTGTGGTATGATGAGATGAGGAGGAGCAACAGGCCCGGGTGGATGGCACTGTTGGGCAATGAGATGGATGGAGCGACAGTCCTGAGTGGAGGGCACGGTGGGATGATGAGATGAGGAGGAGCGACAGGCCTGAGTGGAGGGCACGGTGGGATGATGAGATGAGGAGGAGTGGCAGGCCTGAGTGGAGGGCACGGTGGGATGATGAGATGAGGAGGAGGGACAGGCCTGAGTGGAGGGCAAGGTGGGATGATGAGATGAGGAGGAGGAACAGGCCTGAGTGGAGGGCATGGTGGGATGATGAGATGAGGAGGAGGGACAGGCCTGAGTGGAGGGCACGGTGGGATGATGAGATGAGGAGGAGGGACAGGCCTGAGTGGATGGCATGGTGGGATGATGAGATGAGGAGGAGGAACAGGCCTGAGTGGAGGGCATGGTGGGATGATGAGATGAGGAGGAGGGACAGGCCTGAGTGGAGGGCACGGTGGGATGATGAGATGAGGAGGAGGGACAGGCCTGAGTGGAGGGCACGGTGGGATGATGAGATGAGGAGGAGGGACAGGCCTGAGTGGAGGGCAAGGTGGGATGATGAGATGAGGAGGAGGGACAGGCCTGAGTGGAGGGCACGGTGGGATGATGAGATGAGGAGGAGGGACAGGCCTGAGTGGAGGGCACGGTGGGATGATGAGATGAGGAGGAGCGACAGGCCTGAGTGGAGGGCACGGTGGGATGATGATATGAGGAGGAGTGACAGGCCTGAGTGGAGGGCACGGTGGGATGATGAGATGAGGAGGAGTGACAGGCCTGAGTGGAGGGCCCGGTGGGATGATGAGATGAGGAGGAGGGACAGGCCTGAGTGGAGGGCACGGTGGGATGATGAGATGAGGAGGAGTGACAGGCCTGAGTGGAGGGCCCGGTGGGATGATGAGATGAGGAGGAGGGACAGGCCTGAGTGGAGGGCACGGTGGGATGATGAGATGAGGAGGAGGGACAGGCCTGAGTGGAGGGCACGGTGGGATGATGAGATGAGGAGGAGGGACAGGCCTGAGTGGAGGGCACGGTGGGATGATGAGATGAGGAGGAGCGACAGTCCTGAGCAGAGGGCATGGTGGGATGATGAGGAGGGACAGGCCTGAGTGGAGGGCATGGTGGGATGATGAGATGAGGAGGAGGGACAGGCCTGATTGGAGGGCATGGTGGGATGATGAGATGAGGAGGAGGGACAGGCCTGAGTGGAGGGCATGGTGGAGCAAGGAGATGGGGAGAAGCGACAGGCATGGGTGGACGGCACTGTTGGGCTATGAGATAGATGGAGCGACAGTCCTGAGTGGAGGGAACTATGGAGCAAGGAGATGAGGAAGAGAGACAGGCCTGCGTGGAGGGCACTGTGGTATGAAGAGATGAAAAGGAGCGACAGGCATGGGTGGATGGCACTGTTGGGCTATGAGATAGATGGAGCGACAGTCCTGAGTGGAGGGAACTATGGGGCAAGGAGATGAGGAAGAGCGACAGGCCTGGGTGGAGGGCACTGTGGTAAGAGGAGATGAAAAGGAGCGACAGGCCTGGGTGGAGGGCACTGTGGGATGATGAGATGAGGAAGAGCGACAGGCCTCGGTGGAGGGCACTGTGGTATAAGGAGATGAAAAGGAGCGACAGGCCTGGGTGGAGGGCACTGTGGGATGATGAGATGAGGAAGAGCGACATTCCCAGGGGGTGATCCCTGTCGGTTGAGGAGATGGGAAGGCGCGACAGGCATGAGTGGAGGGCACTGTGGATCAATGAGATGGGGAGGAGAAAAAGGCCCGGGTGGAGATACCTCTAGGGTGATAAGATGGGGAGGAGCGAAAGGCCTGGGTGGAGGTCCCTGTGGATTGATGAGATGGGGAGGAGAGACAGGCCCGGGTGGAGAACCCTGTGGGATGATGAGATGGGGAGGAGCGACAGGCCCGGGTGGAGGTTCCTGTGGGGTGATGAGATGGGTGGAGCGACAGGCCCGCGTGGAGAACGCTGTGGGGTGTTGAGATGGGGAGGAGCGACAGACCCAGGTGGAGGTCCCTGTGGAGTGATGAGATGGGGAGGAGAGACAGACCCAGGTGGAGGTCCCTGTAGGGTGATGAGATGGGGAGGAGAGCTAGGCCCGGGTGGAGGTCCCTGTGGTGTAATGAGATGGGGGGAAGCGACAGGCCCGGGTGGAGGTTCCTGTGGGGTGATGAGATGGGGTGGAGCGACAGGCCCGGGTGGAGGTCCCTGTGGGGTGATGAGATGGGGAGGGGCGACAGGCCCGGGTGGAGGTTCCTGTGGGGTGATGAGATGGGGAGGAGCGACAGGCCCGGGTGGAGGTTCCTGTGGGGTGATGAGATGGGGTGGAGAGACAGGCCCAGGTGGAGGTCCCTGTGGGGTGATGAGATGGGGAGGAGCGACAGGCCCGGGTGGAGGTTCCTGTGGGGTGATGAGATGGGGTGGAGAGACAGGCCCGGGTAGAGAACCCTGTGGAGTGATGAGATGGGGAGGAGCGACAGGCCTGGGTGGAGAACCCTGTGGAGTGATGAGATGGGAGGAGAGACAGGCCCGGGTAGAGAACCCTGTGGAGTGATGAGATGGGGAGGAGCGACAGGCCCGGGTAGAGAACCCTGTGGAGTGATGAGATGGGGAGGAGCGACAGGCTCGGGTGGAGAACCCTGTGGAGTGATGAGATGGGGAGGAGAGACAGGCCCGGGTAGAGAACCCTGTGGAGTGATGAGATGGGGAGGACCGACAGGCCTGGGTGGAGAACCCTGTGGAGTGATGAGATGGGAGGAGAGACAGGCCCGGGTAGAGAACCCTGTGGAGTGATGAGATGGGGAGGAGCGACAGGCCCGGGTAGAGAACCCTGTGGAGTGATGAGATGGGAAGGAGCGACAGGCCCGGGTGGAGGTTCCTGTGGGGTGATGAGATGGGGTGGAGAGACAGGCCCGGGTAGAGAACCCTGTGGAGTGATGAGATGGGGAGGAGCGACAGGCCCGGGTAGAGAACCCTGTGGAGTGATGAGATGGGGTGGAGCGACAGGCCCGGGTAGAGAACCCTGTGGGATGATGAGATGGGGAGGAGAGACAGGCCCGGGTAGAGAACCCTGTGGAGTGATGAGATGGGGAGGAGAGACAGGCCCGGGTAGAGAACCCTGTGGGATGATGAGATGGGGAGGAGAGACAGGCCCGGGTAGAGAACCCTGTGGAGTGATGAGATGGGGAGGAGCGACAGGCCCGGGTGGAGGTCCCTGTGGGGTGATGAGATGGGGAGGGGCGACAGGCCCGGGTGGAGGTTCCTGTGGGGTGATGAGATGGGGAGGAGCGACAGGCCCGGGTGGAGGTTCCTGTGGGGTGATGAGATGGGGTGGAGAGACAGGCCCAGGTGGAGGTCCCTGTGGGGTGATGAGATGGGGAGGAGCGACAGGCCCGGGTGGAGGTTCCTGTGGGGTGATGAGATGGGGTGGAGAGACAGGCCCGGGTAGAGAACCCTGTGGAGTGATGAGATGGGGAGGAGCGACAGGCCTGGGTGGAGAACCCTGTGGAGTGATGAGATGGGAGGAGAGACAGGCCCGGGTAGAGAACCCTGTGGAGTGATGAGATGGGGAGGAGCGACAGGCCCGGGTAGAGAACCCTGTGGAGTGATGAGATGGGGAGGAGCGACAGGCTCGGGTGGAGAACCCTGTGGAGTGATGAAATGGGGAGGAGAGACAGGCCCGGGTAGAGAACCCTGTGGAGTGATGAGATGGGGAGGAGAGACAGGCCCGGGTAGAGAACCCTGTGGAGTGATGAGATGGGGAGGAGAGACAGGCCCGGGTGGAGGTTCCTGTGGGGTGATGAGATGGGGTGGAGAGACAGGCCCGGGTAGAGAACCCTGTGGAGTGATGAGATGGGGAGGAGCGACAGGCCTGGGTGGAGAACCCTGTGGAGTGATGAGATGGGAGGAGAGACAGGCCCGGGTAGAGAACCCTGTGGAGTGATGAGATGGGGGGAAGCGACAGGCCCGGGTGGAGGTTCCTGTGGGGTGATGAGATGGGGTGGAGCGACAGGCCCGGGTGGAGGTCCCTGTGGGGTGATGAGATGGGGAGGGGCGACAGGCCCGGGTGGAGGTTCCTGTGGGGTGATGAGATGGGGAGGAGCGACAGGCCCGGGTGGAGGTTCCTGTGGGGTGATGAGATGGGGTGGAGAGACAGGCCCAGGTGGAGGTCCCTGTGGGGTGATGAGATGGGGAGGAGCGACAGGCCCGGGTGGAGGTTCCTGTGAGGTGATGAGATGGGGTGGAGAGACAGGCCCGGGTAGAGAACCCTGTGGAGTGATGAGATGGGAGGAGAGACAGGCCCGGGTAGAGAACCCTGTGGAGTGATGAGATGGGGAGGAGCGACAGGCCCGGGTAGAGAACCCTGTGGAGTGATGAGATGGGGAGGAGCGACAGGCTCGGGTGGAGAACCCTGTGGAGTGATGAGATGGGGAGGAGAGACAGGCCCGGGTAGAGAACCCTGTGGAGTGATGAGATGGGGAGGAGCGACAGGCCCGGGTGGAAGTCCCTGTGGGGTGATGAGATGGGGAGGAGCGACAGACCCGGGTGGAGGTACCTGTGGGGTGATGAGATGGGGAGGAGCGACAGGCCTGGGTGGAGGTCCCTGTGGGGTGATGAGATGGGGAGGAGCGACAGGCCTGGATGGAGGTCTCTGTGGGGTGATGAGATGGGGAGGAGAGACAGGCCCGGGTGGAGGTCCCTGTGGGGTGATGAGATGGGTGGAGCGACAGGCCCGGGTGGAGGTCCCTTTGGGATGATGAGATGGGTGGAGCGACAGGCCCGGGTGGAGAACCCTATGGGGTGATGAGATGGGTGGAGCGACAGCTCTCTTACACAATAGGATCCGTTTCTCTGATAGACCTGGACGTGATGGGCGGTCTTGTCGTCGGGGAGGTGGACGGGGCCCCTGCTGTAACACAGCAAGGACGAGCTGCTATCACTTGGTACATGGGGAAGAGAGGGAGCTGCATCAGCAAAGTCATAGGAGCGCGGGAGCGGAGGACGCGGAGGAACGCGCTCCTCTTCCTGCAGATTGCAGAACAGGTCGTTACAGAGACGCAGGGACGGCAGCGCACCGTCATCTCACCGGAGGGCAGCACTGCAAGGCCGCCCCACACTCCTGCCATCAGCCACCCTCAACACCCAACCTCCACCACCAGGGGGCAATCACCACACACACCATTATTAATGGGATGAATGGCCGCTGTTTACAGCGCAGGCCACCCGACCCCGCACAGGGGCCACCAGACCCCGCACAGGGGCCACCAGACCCCGCACAGGGGCCACCAGACCCCGCACAGGGGCCACAGTCATGTGATCATAGGTTCGGCTTCCACCCTCATCACTATACCACATCCCATCAGATCACGGTCCTAGGGCCAGGACTGTGCGGCGCCGGGTGGAGCACACATGTAACATGGTTAGTGAGGGCGGTACCGCTGCAGCGCCTTGGGACACATGCGCCATGCAGACCTTGCACCATGTGGACCCTGCCCCCTGTATCAGTGAAGGTAGAGGCGCAGCACTCACCTCCCCCGGCGGCAGCCCTGAAGATGGCAGCTTGGGGTCTCCTGTAAGACATCAGACAGTATAAGAGTCAATGGTTAAACTGTGGGCGGCTCCTGCTCCATGCTTTACACTGCAGCGCTGCTCCATGAGGACACCTCTGAGCAGGTGGTCACCCCTGGACCTCACCTGTGTCCAGCCTCCGCTGCTTGTGCTTACTGAGCCCCTCCATCACGTCCTGAATCCTCCAGATCTCCTTCTGCATCTGCGCTCGCTGGATGCCGGCCGCCTCCGTCTGCAGAGAGCACAGAGTGAGCGGACGCTGGGCATGATGTGCACAGGTTACACCGCTGCGCTGCTGTTCTCTGGAAGCAGCCCGCAGTGACGACCCCTAGAGGTGGGTCTTACCTGGACCTCGCCCAGGCGCTCTAATCGCTCCCGCATCCCGTTTCGTGCAGTGGTGACCTCTCGCTCTAACTTGTCGTAATCCCTCCAGGATCGCTCTAATTCCTGCAATAATGGGGAGAACATCAGAGCGTTACAGGAGCGGCTCTGCTTCATCGCCTGGTGGGATGTCACCGTGTGCACCGACAGCAGGAGCCAATGGGATAATGCGGCCTCCACTAGGGGGCGATACAGCTCTATACAGACCCCCGTAGTGCTGGGTGCTGGCAGTGCACACAGGTCGGTGTGGCGGGTACTCACCGATGTGGCGCGGGACACCTCGCGGCAGGTACTGAGCAGTCCGCTCTGCAGTTCATCGCGCTGCAGCACCACACTCTGGACAGCGGTGGTATTGTCAGCATTCATTTCGATCTCCTGGCTGGCAGAGAGCAGCGCTTGCTCTAGCGTGTACTGCAGAGACATGGCGAGTCAGTGATTCAGGGGCCGGCTGCAGAGGAAGACCACCACCGGGGGCGTTATTACCTTCTCCTTGTGCAGCTGCTGCAGCTTCTGCTCCAGGGCCTGCACCGCCTTGTCCTGCTCACATAGTCTGCTGAGTGTGGCCTAGAGGAAAGAAAAGCAGTCAGCAGGCGGGCGAAGAGGGAGAGAGAGAGAGGGACGAGGCGGGCGAAGAGGGAGAGAGAGAGAGGGACGAGGCGGGCGAAGAGGGAGAGAGAGAGGGACGAGGCGGGCGAAGAGGGAGAGAGAGAGAGAGGGACGAGGCGGGCGAAGAGGGAGAGAGAGAGAGAGAGAGAGAGGGACGAGGCGGGCGAAGAGGGAGAGAGAGAGAGAGAGAGGGACGAGGCGGGCGAAGAGGGAGAGAGAGAGAGAGAGAGGGACGAGGCGGGCGAAGAGGGAGAGAGAGAGAGGGACGAGGCGGGCGAAGAGGGAGAGAGAGAGAGGGACGAGGCGGGCGAAGAGGGAGAGAGAGAGAGAGGGACGAGGCGGGCGAAGAGGGAGAGAGAGAGAGAGAGAGAGAGACGAGGCGGGCGAAGAGGGAGAGAGAGAGAGGGACGAGGCGGGCGAAGAGGGAGAGAGAGAGAGAGGGACGAGGCGGGCGAAGAGGGAGAGAGAGAGAGAGGGACGAGGCGGGCGAAGAGGGAGAGAGAGAGGGACGAGGCGGGCGAAGAGGGAGAGAGAGAGGGACGAGGCGGGCGAAGAGGGAGAGAGAGAGGGACGAGGCGGGCGAAGAGGGAGAGAGAGAGGGACGAGGCGGGCGAAGAGGGAGAGAGAGAGGGACGAGGCGGGCGAAGAGGGAGAGAGAGAGGGACGAGGCGGGCGAAGAGGGAGAGAGAGAGGGACGAGGCGGGCGAAGAGGGAGAGAGAGAGGGACGAGGCGGGCGAAGAGGGAGAGAGAGAGGGACGAGGCGGGCGAAGAGGGAGAGAGAGAGGGACGAGGCGGGCGAAGAGGGAGAGAGAGAGGGACGAGGCGGGCGAAGAGGGAGAGAGAGAGAGACGAGGCGGGCAAAGAGGGAGAGAGAGAGGGACGAGGCGGGCGAAGAGGGAGAGAGAGAGGGACGAGGCGGGCGAAGAGGGAGAGAGAGAGGGACGAGGCGGGCGAAGAGGGAGAGAGAGAGGGACGAGGCGGGCGAAGAGGGAGAGAGAGAGGGACGAGGCGGGCGAAGAGGGAGAGAGAGAGGGACGAGGCGGGCGAAGAGGGAGAGAGAGGGACGAGGCGGGCGAAGAGGGAGAGAGAGGGACGAGGCGGGCGAAGAGGGAGAGAGAGAGGGACGAGGCGGGCGAAGAGGGAGAGAGAGAGAGGGACGAGGCGGGCGAAGAGGGAGAGAGAGAGAGGGACGAGGCGGGCGAAGAGGGAGAGAGAGAGAGGGACGAGGCGGGCGAAGAGGGAGAGAGAGAGAGGGACGAGGCGGGCGAAGAGGGAGAGAGAGAGAGGGACGAGGCGGGCGAAGAGGGAGAGAGAGAGAGGGACGAGGCGGGCGAAGAGGGAGAGAGAGAGAGGGACGAGGCGGGCGAAGAGGGAGAGAGAGAGAGGGACGAGGCGGGCGAAGAGGGAGAGAGAGAGAGGGACGAGGCGGGCGAAGAGGGAGAGAGAGGGACGAGGCGGGCGAAGAGGGAGAGAGAGGGACGAGGCGGGCGAAGAGGGAGAGAGAGAGGGACGAGGCGGGGCGAAGAGGGAGAGAGAGAGAGGGACGAGGCAGGCGAAGAGGGAGAGAGGGAGAGAGAGACGAGGCGGGCGAAGAGGGAGAGAGAGGGACGAGGCGGGCGAAGAGGGAGAGAGAGAGGGACGAGGCGGGCGAAGAGGGAGAGAGAGAGGGACGAGGCGGGCGAAGAGGGAGAGAGAGAGGGACGAGGCGGGCGAAGAGGGAGAGAGAGGGACGAGGCGGGCGCGGAGGGCGAGAGGGGCAAAGCGGGCGCGGAGGGCGAGGCGGGCGCGGAGGGTAAGGCGGGGCGCGGCGAGGGAGGCGGCGGGAGAGGGAGCGAGGGAGGCGGCGGGAGAGGGAGCGAGGGAGGCGGTGGGAGAGGGAGCAAGGGAGACGGCGGGAGAGGGAGCAAGGGAGGCGGCGGGAGAGGGAGGCCGAAAGCAGGGAGGGAGGAGGTGGGAGAAGGAGGAAGAAAGCGGCAGACAGCGGGGAGGGAGAAAGTGGGGAGGGAGTCAGGGGGAGATTAATGGAATGTAGTCAGTGGAGAGAGAGACAGAGAAAAGAAGGGAGGCAGTCAGCGGAGAAAAGCTGCAGTTGGTGGAGAGAGGGAAGCAGTCAGCAAGTAGAGAGATGTTAGAACGCAGGTGTCCAGTGCATACTATGATATATTGAGATACTGCTGAACTTTGTATTTCAATTCCCACCATTTTCCCAGTCTCTGCAGAGCCTGGGAATACTAATACTAGCGCAGCTGAGGGCTTGCTACAATGTATCAGTCTGGATAAACCTTGTAATAAAGCAGCAGGAGACTTCGGCTATATTCACACTGAGGCGATGTGCACACGCTGAGTATTTGGTTGCAGAGAATGCTGCATCTCTTGGTAGGAAAAGCGCAGCACAAATACGTGCATTTTTTAATGCGTTTTTGCAGCTTTTTTTGCACAAGTTTTTTTTTTGCTTTCAATGGTGAAGAGGAAGAAAAAAAAAATGATGAAAGAAATGAAGCTGCAGATTATTTTCTGCACCAATCTGTAAGGAAAAAAAGCAGCATATGAACAGCGACTTCAGGACTGTCAGGGACTTTGCTAGGATAATGACTGGCTCACAGTTTTGTGACAAAAAGTGCAGTAAAAAAAACAAGATAAAGAAGGGAATTTTGTTACTTACCGTAAATTCCTTTTCTTCTAGCTCCTATTGGGAGACCCAGACGATTGGGTGTATAGTACTGCCTCCGGAGGCCACACAAAGCATTACACTAAAAAGTGTAAGGCCCCTCCCCTTCTGGCTATACACCCCCAGTGGGATCACTGGCTCACCAGTTTTAGTGCAAAAGCAAGAAGGAGGAAAGCCAAGAACTGGTTTAAACAAATTCACTCCGAAGTAACGTCGGAGAACTGAAAACCGTTCAACATGAACAACATGTGTACCCGAAAAACAACCAAAAATCCCGAAGGACAACAGGGCGGGTGCTGGGTC
The DNA here is from genome assembly GCF_048569485.1 of Anomaloglossus baeobatrachus. Lineage (NCBI taxonomy): Eukaryota > Metazoa > Chordata > Amphibia > Anura > Aromobatidae > Anomaloglossus > Anomaloglossus baeobatrachus. The sequence continues at coordinate 391,004 of NC_134356.1, read as the reverse complement.
TCCCAATAGGAGCTAGAAGAAAAGGAATTTACGGTAAGTAACAAAATTCCCTTCTTCTTCGGCGCTCCATTGGGAGACCCAGACGATTGGGACGTCCAAAAGCTGTCCCTGGGTGGGTAAAGAAATACCTTATGTTAGAGCTGCAAAGACAGCCCTCCCCTACGGGGAGGCAACTGCCGCCTGCAGGACTCTTCTACCTAGGCTGGCGTCCGCCGAAGCATAGGTATGCACCTGATAATGTTTGGTGAAAGTGTGCAGACTCGACCAGGTAGCTGCCTGGCACACCTGTTGAGCCGTAGCCTGGTGTCGTAATGCCCAGGACGCACCCACGGCTCTGGTAGAATGGGCCTTCAGCCCTGATGGAACCGGAAGCCCAGCAGAACGGTAGGCTTCAAGAATTGGTTCTTTGATCCATCGAGCCAGGGTGGCTTTGGAAGCCTGCGACCCTTTGCGCTTACCAGCGACAAGGACAAAGAGTGCATCCGAGCGGCGCAGGGGCGCCGTGCGGGAAATGTAGATTCTGAGTGCTCTCACCAGATCCAACAAATGTAAATCCTTTTCATACCGATGAACTGCATGCGGATAAAAGGAAGGCAAGGAGATATCCTGATTAAGATGAAAAGAGGATACCACCTTAGGGAGAAACTCCTGAATGGGACGCAGCACTACCTTGTCCTGGTGGAACACCAGGAAAGGAGCTTTGGATGACAGCGCTGCTAGTTCAGACACTCTCCGAAGAGACGTGACCGCTACCAGAAAGGCCACTTTCTGTGATAGTCGAGAAAGTGACACATCCCTCAGAGGCTCGAAGGGCGGCTTCTGGAGAGTAACAAGGACCTTGTTTAGATCCCACGGATCTAACGGCCGCCTGTACGGTGGTACGATATGACAAACCCCCTGCAGGAACGTGCGCACCTGAGAAAGTCGTGCTAGACGCTTCTGAAAAAACACGGATAGTGCCGAGACTTGCCCTTTAAGGGAGCCGAGCGACAAGCCCTTTTCCAACCCAGATTGCAGGAAGGAAAGAAAGACAGGTAACGCGAATGGCCAGGGAGATACTCCTTGTGCAGAGCACCAGGATAAGAAAATCTTCCACGTTCTGTGGTAGATCTTAGCAGAAGTGGACTTCCTAGCCTGTCTCATGGTGGCAACGACCCCTTGGGATAATCCTGAAGACGCTAGGATCCAGGACTCAATGGCCACACAGTCAGGTTCAGGGCCGCAGAATTCCGATGGAAAAACGGCCCTTGGGACAGTAAGTCTGGACGGTCTGGTAGTGCCCACGGTTGGCCGACCGTGAGATGCCACAGATCCGGGTACCACGACCTCCTCGGCCAGTCTGGGGCGACTAGTATGACGCGGCCGCAATCGGATCTGATCTTGCGTAACACTCTGGGCAAGAGTGCCAGAGGTGGAAACACATAAGGGAGCCGGAACTGCGACCAATCTTGCACTAAGGCGTCTGCCGCCAGAGCTCTTTGATCGCGAGACCGCGCTATGAAGGTCGGGACCTTGTTGTTGTGCCGAGACGCCATTAGGTCGACGTCCGGCACCCCCCAGCGGCGGCAGATTTCCTGAAACACGTCCGGGTGAAGGGACCATTCCCCTGCGTCCATGCCCTGGCGACTGAGGAAGTCTGCTTCCCAGTTTTCTACGCCCGGGATGTGAACTGCTGATATGGTGGAAGCTCTTTCCTCTACCCACATGAGAATTCGCCTGACTTCCTGGAAGGCTTGCCGACTGCGTGTCCCTCCTTGGTGGTTGATGTATGCCACCGCTGTGGAGTTGTCCGACTGAATTCGGATCTGCTTTCCTTCCAGCCACTGCTGGAAGGCTAATAGGGCAAGATACACTGCCCTGATTTCCAGAACATTGATCTGAAGGGTGGACTCCTGCTGAGTCCACGTCCCTTGAGCCCTGTGGTGGAGAAAAACTGCTCCCCACCCTGACAGACTCGCGTCTGTCGTGACCACTGCCCAGGATGGGGGCAGGAATGATCTTCCCTGCGTTAATGAGGTGGGAAGGAGCCACCATAGCAGAGAATCCTTGGCCGTCTGAGAAAGGGAGACTTTCCTGTCTAGGGAAGTTGTCTTCCCGTCCCACTGGCGGAGAATGTCCCATTGAAGTGGACGCAGATGAAACTGCGCGAACGGGACTGCCTCCATTGCTGCCACCATCTTCCCTAGGAAGTGCATGAGGCGCCTTAAGGGGTGCGACTGACCCTGAAGGAGAGACTGCACCCCTGTCCGTAGAGACCGCTGCTTGTCCAGCGGAAGCTTCACTATCGCTGAGAGAGTATGAAACTCCATGCCAAGATACGTTAGTGATTGAGTCGGTGCCAGGTTTGACTTTGAAAAGTTGATGATCCACCTGAAAGTCTGGAGAGTCTCCAGCGCAACATTCAGGCTGTGTTGGCATGCCTCTTGAGAGGGTGCTTTGACAAGTAGATCGTCTAAGTAAGGGATCACCGAATGACCCTGAGAATGCAAGACTGCTACCACTGCCGCCATGACCTTGGTGAAAACCCGTGGGGCTGTCGCCAGACCAAATGGCAGAGCAACGAACTGGAGATGGTCGTCTCCTATCACGAAACGTAGGAAACGTTGGTGCTCTGTAGCAATCGGCACGTGGAGATAAGCATCTTTGATGTCTATTGATGCAAGGAAATCTCCTTGAGACATTGAGGCAATGACAGAGCGGAGGGATTCCATCCGGAACCGCCTGGCGTTCACATGCTTGTTGAGCAGCTTTAGGTCCAGAACAGGACGGAACGAGCCGTCCTTTTTTGGAACCACGAAGAGATTGGAGTAAAAACCTTGCCCTTGTTCCTGCAGAGGAACAGGGATCACCACTCCTTCTGCTTTTAGTGAGCACACCGCCTGCAGAAGGGCATCTGCTCGGTCGGGATGTGGGGAGGTTCTGAAGAACCGAGGCGGAGGACGAGAACTGAATTCTATCCTGTACCCGTGAGACAAAATGTCAGCTACCCACCGGTCTTTGACCTGTGGCAGCCAAATGTCGCAAAAGCGGGAGAGCCTGCCACCGACCGAGGATGCGGAGGGCTGAGGCCGAAAGTCATGAGGCAGCCGCCTTGGAAGCGGTTCCTCCGGTTGCTTTCTTGGGGCGTGACTGAGCCCGCCAGGAATCTGAGCTCCTTTGCTCCTTCTGAGTCCCTTTGGACGAGGAGAAATGGGTCTTGCTGGAGCCTCGAAAGGACCGAAACCTCGACTGCCACTTCCTCTGTTGAGGTTTGCTTGATCTGGGCTGGGGTAAGGAGGAGTCCTTACCCTTGGATTGCTTAATGATTTCAGCCAATTGTTCACCAAACAGTCTATCTACAGATAGCGGCAAGCTGGTTAAACATTTTTTGGAAGCAGAATCCGCTTTCCATTCCTTTAACCACAAGGCTCTGCGCAAGACAACAGAGTTGGCAGACGCAATTGAGGTACGGCTTGTAGAGTCCAGGACAGCGTTGATAGCGTAAGTCGCAAACGCAGACATTTGCGAGGTTAGGGACGCTACTCGCGGCACTGCTGGACGTATGATAGAGTCCACCTGTGCCAGGCCAGCTGAAATAGCTTGGAGTGCCCACACGGCCGCGAATGCTGGAGCAAACGACGCGCCAATAGCTTCATAGACAGACTTTAACCAAAGGTCCATCTGTCTGTCATTGGCATCTTTAAGTGAAGCCCCATCTTCCACTGCAACTATGGATCTAGCTGCAAGCCTGGAGATTGGGGGATCCACCTTTGGACACTGGGTCCAGCGTTTGACCACGTCAGGGGGAAAGGGATAACGTGTATCCTTAAGACGTTTGGAGAAACGCTTATCTGGGTAGGCATGGTGTTTCTGGACTGATTCTCTGAAGTCAGCGTGGTCCAGAAAAGTACTCAGTTTAGGCTTGGGATACCTGAAATGGAACTTCTCCTGCTGTGCAGCTGCCTCTTCTGCAGAAGGGGCTGGGGGAGAAATATCCAACAGTCTATTGATGGCCGCTATAAGGTCATTTACCATGGCGTCACCATCAGGAGTATCCAGATTGAGAGCGGTTTCAGGATTAGACTCCTGATCACCCTCCTCTGTCTCATCATGTAGAGACTCTTCTCGCTGAGACCCTGATCCGCGTGATGACGTGGGGGGGTCTCTCCCAGCGAGCACGCTTAGGCTGCCTGGGACTGTCATCTGAATCAGAGCCGTCAGGCTGAGATGCCTGGGACCCCCCTTGAAGCACTGATTAACTCCAACTGAGGGGGACCGGGGAACATTGCCGCAGCAGTGTCCATGGATTGAGTAACTGGCCTGGCCTGCAAGGTCTCTAGGATTTTTGTCATAGTGACAGACATCCTGTCAGCAAAAACAGCAAACTCTGTCCCCGTCACCGGGACAGGGTTCACCGGCGACTCTGCCTGGGCCACTACCACCATAGGCTCTGGCTGACGAAGTGGCACAGGGACCGAACATTGCACACAATGGGGGTCATTGTAACCTGCCGGTAGATTAGCCCCACAAGCGGCACAAGCAGCGTTCACAGCCTGTGTCTTGGCACCCTTGCGTTTTGCAGATGACATGTTGTCGTCTCCTCAGAGCAATAGGGGTATACAGCCAAGAAGCGACCTTACAGTGCAATATATATAGATATATCTGGTACAGGAAAAAGTACTCTCCCAGAGCCTGTGTCCGTTCCCCAGCCAGACTGCATGCAGGAATGGCTGCCGGCGTCTCTGTGGAGGGGGGGCGGGCCCTGGGTGTGCTCAGACAAAAAGCGGGAAACCTGCGTCCCACTGTGCCCAGTGAGAGGGCTGGAGCATGTAAATAAGGCTCCAGCCCTCGGCGCTGACGATTGCACAACGCCTGTCCCCTTCCCTGATTGACAGGGAGGGGGCGGGAACGAAGCGGAGCTAGGCCGCAAAAGCCGGGGACTAGATTTATAAGCGCCGCCGTCGTAAAAGCACGGTCGGCGCTAAGTCCCCGGCGCACTACAAGTCCCAGCCGCGCCGCCGCTCCCGGAGCGGCCGGCGCGGTAGTTCCCAACACATAAAGTCACTCAGCCAAGCTGCAGTGACTCAAACCCCAGCGCGCAGCGCTACTGTCCCCGGCGCACTAGCACACCCAGCAAGTCTGGAGTGTGCGCGGCCAGTCCATAGGGGGACACAGAGTACCTGAATGTTGCAGGGCCTTGTCCCTGAACGGTACCCCGGCTCCTTATCCAGCAGGTTCAATGGGTCTGTGGACGGAGCCCGGCCTCAGGGCTTGGAGGCCGGTAAGATTCCACTTCCTCAGAGCCCCTCAGGGGGATGGGGAAGGAAAACAGCATGTGGGCTCCCGCCTCCGTACCCGCAATGGGTACCTCAACCTTACAAACCGCAAGTGGGGTGAGAAGGGAGCATGCTGGGGGCCCTAGTATGGGCCCTCTTTTCTTCCATCCGACATAGTCAGCAGCTGCTGCTGACTAAACAGTGGAGCTATGCGTGGATGTCTGACCTCCTTCGCACAAAGCAGAAAACTGGTGAGCCAGTGATCCCACTGGGGGTGTATAGCCAGAAGGGGAGGGGCCTTACACTTTTTAGTGTAATGCTTTGTGTGGCCTCCGGAGGCAGTGCTATACACCCAATCGTCTGGGTCTCCCAATGGAGCGCCGAAGAAAACACACTGTGTGCACAGCGCCCGGTGTGTACTACTGATGGCGGGTCTGGTGATGTATTCCTGTACTACTAGTGGTGGGTCTGGTGATGTATTCCTGTACTACTAGTGGTGGGTCTGGTGATGTATTCCTGTACTACTAGTGGTGGGTCTGGTGATGTATTCCTGTACTACTAGTGGTGGGTCTGGTGATGTATTCCCGTACTACTAGTGGTGGGTCTGGTGATGTATTCCCGTACTACTAGTGGTGGGTCTGGTGATGTATTCCCGCACTACTAGTGGTGGGTCTGGTGATGTATTCCCGTACTACTAGTGGTGGGTCTGGTGATGTATTCCTGCACTACTAGTGGTGGGTCTGGTGATGTATTCCTGTACTACTAGTGGTGGGTCTGGTGATGTATTCCTGTACTACTAGTGGTGGGTCTGGTGATGTATTCCTGTACTACTAGTGGTGGGTCTGGTGATGTATTCCTGTACTACTAGTGGTGGGTCTGGTGATGTATTCCTGTACTACTAGTGGTGGGTCTGGTGATGTATTCCCGTACTACTAGTGGTGGGTCTGGTGATGTATTCCCGCACTACTAGTGGTGGGTCTGGTGATGTATTCCCATACTACTAGTGGTGGGTCTGGTGATGTATTCCCGTACTACTAGTGGTGGGTCTGGTGATGTATTCCCGTACTACTAGTGGTGGGTCTGGTGATGTATTCCCGTACTACTAGTGGTGGGTCTGGTGATGTATTCCCGTACTACTAGTGGTGGGTCTGGTGATGTATTGCCGTACTACTAGTGGTGGGTCTGGTGATGTATTCCTGTACTACTAGTGGTGGGTCTGGTGATGTATTCCCGTACTACTAGTGGTGGGTCTGGTGATGTATTCCTGCACTACTAGTGGTGGGTCTGGTGATGTATTCCGGTACTACTAGTGGTGGGTCTGGTGATGTATTCCTGTACTACTAGTGGTGGATCTGGTGATTTATTCCAGTACTACTAGTGGTGGGTCTGGTGATGTATTGCCGTACTACTAGTGGTGGGTCTGGTGATGTATTGCCGTACTACTAGTGGTGGGTCTGGTGATGTATTCCGGTACTACTAGTGGTGGGTCTGGTGATGTATTCCTGTACTACTAGTGGTGGATCTGGTGATTTATTCCAGTACTACTAGTGGTGGGTCTGGTGATGTATTGCCGTACTACTAGTGGTGGGTCTGGTGATGTATTCCCGTACTACTAGTGGTGGGTCTGGTGATGTATTCCTGCACTACTAGTGGTGGGTCTGGTGATGTATTCCAGTACTACTAGTGGTGGGTCTGGTGATGTATTCCCGTACTACTAGTGGTGGGTCTGGTGATGTATTCCCGTACTACTAGTGGTGGGTCTGGTGATGTATTCCCGTACTACTAGTGGTGGGTCTGGTGAAGTATTCCCGTACTACTAGTGGTGGGTCTGGGGATGTATTCCCGTACCACTAGTGGTGGGTCTGGTGATGTATTCCCGTACTACTAATGGTGGGTCTGGTGATTTATTCCCGTACTACTACCGTGTTTCCCCGATAGTAAGACACCTCCGATAGTAAGACGTAGTGGGTTTTTTTGGGGGAGGGGGGGGGGGTCGGCTAATGTAAGACGTACCCCGAAAGTAAGACATAGTAAACAAAGTGTTATTTTTTTTTCTTCTTTACAGTACCGGCCGAGCGCCCAGCTGAGCGCCCTGACATGCCGGCGGCCGAGCGCCCTGACATGCCAGCGGCCGAGCGCCCAGCTGAGCGCCCTGACATGCCGGCGGCCGAGCGCCCAGTTCTTCTTTACAGTACCGGCCGAGCGCCCAGCTGAGCGCCCTGACATGCCGGCGGCCGAGCGTTCAGCTGAGAGCCGTCACATGCCGGCGGTCGGGCGCCCAGCCGAGCGCCCTGACATGCCGTTAGCCGAGCGCTCAGCTGAGCGCCCTGACATGCCGGCGGCCGAGCGCCCAGCTGAGAGCCGTCACATGCCGGCGGTCGGGCGCCTAGCCAAGCGCCCTGACACGCCGGCGGCCGAGCGCTCAGCTGAGTGCCCTGACATGCCGACGGCCGAGCGTCCAGCTGAGAGCCGTTACATGCCGGCGGTCGGGCACCCAGCCGAGCGCCCTGACACACCGGCGGCCGAGCGTTCAGCTGAGTGCCCTGACATGCCGGCGGCCGAGCGCTGAGCTGAGAGATGTCACATGCCAGCGGTCGGGCGCTCAGCCGAACGCTCGGCCACCGAGAAATGTTGCAGTAATGTTGTCCGTGGTCCATCAGGACCACGGACAACATACAAAAACACGCAGCCTCAGTGCCCTCATGTGTAGCAATCGCGGCAAGTCCCCATACGGTACATTGCATGGAGACTTGCTGCGATTGCTGTGGGATTTTTTTCCAATATAAGACATACCCCGAAAGTAAGACATAGTGGGACTTTTGTGGGTAGAAAGAATGTAAGACACTGTCTTACTTTCGGGGAAACACGGTAGTGGTGGGTCTGGTGATGTATTCCTGTACTACTAGGAGTGGGTCTGGTGATGTGTTCATGTACTGATAGTGATTTATTCATGCACTGATGGTGGTTTTGGTGATTTGTTTACATACCATTGATGGTTCTGGTGATGTATTTATGTACTGATTCTAATTGTAATGATGCATTCTTGTACTGATTGTGATTTTGGTGCTGTGGTCATATACCGATGGTGACTTTGGTGCTGTATTCTTGTATTGAGGGTGGCTGTGCTGCTGTATTTCTGTACTGATGGTAGCTCTGGTAATGTATTACTTAATCCTTTTGTGCCAGACCCTGTTTTTGCCTTTGTGTCTGGTCCAATTTGTTCATTTCTGAGCAGTGTCATTTTGACTGGCTAGTACTCTGGAAAGCTTGAATGGATCCAGGTGATCCTGAGATTGTTTTCATGACATGTTGTACTTCAGGATAGGGTTAAAATTAAGACGATATCTTATACGTTTATTTGTGAAAATATCGGAAATGTTTGCAATTTTGAAACTTCATTTTTATGCCCGTAAACCAAAAAGTTATGTTACATAAAATAATTACTAAATCCCCCTCCCCGCTCGTCACTTTACCTCAGCGCAATTTGTGAAACATAACGGTCTTTGTTATGATGTTAGAAGGGGTCAAAGTTCATCAGTAATTTCTCATTTTTCCAGTAAAAATTTACAAAACCATTTTTTAGGGACCGCATCACATGTGAAATGAGAGCGGCCGAGGTGACAGAAAATACCCAAAAGTGACCCCAATCTGAAAACTGCACCTCTCAATCTGCTCAAAACCACATTAAACAAATTTATTAACCCATTAGATGCTTCATAGAAACCAAAGCAATGTGGAGGGAAGAAATGAAAATTTTACTATTTCCCAAAAAAATGTTACTTTAGCCTCAAATTTTGTATTTTCACAAGAGTAAGAGGAGAAAATGCTCCATAGACGTTATTGTGCAATTTCTCCTGAGTGCAGAGATACCGCACATGTGGTGGCAATCTGCTGTTTGGGCGCACGGCCGGGCTCAGAAGGGAAGGAGCGCCATGTGAATATCAGAGCGCACAATTGTCTGGAATGGTTAGCGGATGCCGTGCTTGGAGAGCCATGTGAGGGCTTCTCTTTTGCGGGACGAGGTGACTTTTTTTTGCTCCGTTTTTGGGCACATAACGCGTTAGGATCTTTTTTTAATTCTCACTTTGTGATTTTTTTCATGTTGATCACCGTTTGGCCACAGCGCTGGTTTATTCTTTTATAGATCGGGTCGGGCTGGATGCGGTGATACCAAATAGGTGTACTTTTTTATTTTTCTTATTATATAAATTTTTTTTTTTACATTTTGCAGGTTTTTTGTACTTTTTTTTTTATACTTGGTCCCTATATGGGACGTTCACATTTTCTGGTGTGATCGCTGGTGTAATGCAATGCCATACAGCACAGCAATGTATACTGTCAAGATTCAGCTCTGATGCCGCCTCCACTGGTCACTATGGACCCTGCATAGGGGACGCTCACCCTAGTCTCCAGCTTTTCTCAGGGGTTGTATAGGGGACGCTCACACTAGTCTCCAGCTTCTCTCAGGGGTTGTATAGGGGACGCTCGCACTAGTCTCCAGCTTCTCTCAGGGGTTGTATAGGGGACGCTCACACTAATCTCCAGCTTTTCTCAGGGGTTGTATAGGGGACGCTCACCCTAGTCTCCAGCTTTTCTCAGGGGTTGTATAGGGGACGCTCGCACTAGTCTCCAGCTTCTCACAGGGGTTGTATAGGGGACGCTCGCACTAGTCTCCAGCTTCTCTCAGGGGTTGTATAGGGGACGCTCGCACTAGTCTCCAGCTTCTCACAGGGGTTGTATAGGGGACGCTCGCACTAGTCTCCAGCTTTTCTCAGGGGTTGTATAGGGGACGCTCACACTAGTCTCCAGCTTCTCTCAGGGGTTGCATAGGGGACGCTCACACTAGTCTCCAGCTTCTCTCAGGGGTTGTATAGGGGACGCTCGCACTAGTCTCCAGCTTCTCTCAGGGGTTGTATAGGGGACGCTCACCCTAGTCTCCAGCTTCTCTCAGGGGTTGTATAGGGGACGCTCGCACTAGTCTCCAGCTTCTCTCAGGGGTTGTATAGGGGACGCTCGCACTAGTCTCCAGCTTTTCTCAGGGGTTTTATAGGGGACGCTCGCACTAGTCTCCAGCTTCTCTCAGGGGTTGTATAGGGGACGCTCGCACTAGTCTCCAGCTTTTCTCAGGGGTTGTATAGGGGACGCTCACACTAGTCTCCAGCTTTTCTCAGGAGTTGTATAGGGGACGCTCACACTAGTCTCCAGCTTCTCTCAGGGGTTGTATAGGGGACGCTCACACTAGTCTCCAGCTTTTCTCAGGGGTTGTATAGGGGACGCTCGCACTAGTCTCCAGCTTTTCTCAGGGGTTGTATAGGGGACGCTCGCACTAGTCTCCAGCTTCTCTCAGGGGTTGTATAGGGGACGCTCGCACTAGTCTCCAGCTTCTCTCAGGGGTTGTATAGGGGACGCTCGCACTAGTCTCCAGCTTTTCTCAGGGGTTTTATAGGGGACGCTCGCACTAGTCTCCAGCTTCTCTCAGGGGTTGTATAGGGGACGCTCGCACTAGTCTCCAGCTTTTCTCAGGGGTTGTATAGGGGACGCTCGCACTAGTCTCCAGCTTTTCTCAGGAGTTGTATAGGGGACGCTCACACTAGTCTCCAGCTTCTCTCAGGGGTTGTATAGGGGACGCTCGCACTAGTCTCCAGCTCGGAAGGGAAGGAGCGCCATGTGAATATCAGAGCGCACAATTGTCTGGAATGGTTAGCGGATGCCGTGCTTGGAGAGCCATGTGAGGGCTTCTCTTTTGCGGGACGAGGTGACTTTTTTTTGCTCCGTTTTTGGGCACATAACGCGTTAGGATCTTTTTTTAATTCTCACTTTGTGATTTTTTTCATGTTGATCACCGTTTGGCCACAGCGCTGGTTTATTCTTTTATAGATCGGGTCGGGCTGGATGCGGTGATACCAAATAGGTGTACTTTTTTATTTTTCTTATTATATAAATATATATATATTTTTTACATTTTGCAGGTTTTTTGTACTTTTTTTATACTTGGTCCCTATATGGGACGTTCACATTTTCTGGTGTGATCGCTGGTGTAATGCAATGCCATACAGCACAGCAATGTATACTGTCAGGATTCAGCTCTGCTGCCGCCTCCACTGGTCACTATGGACCCTGCATAGGGGACGCTCACCCTAGTCTCCAGCTTCTCTCAGGGGTTGTATAGGGGACGCTCGCACTAGTCTCCAGCTTCTCTCAGGGGTTGTATAGGGGACGCTCGCACTAGTCTCCAGCTTTTCTCAGGGGTTGTATAGGGGACGCTCACACTAGTCTCCAGCTTTTCTCAGGGGTTGTATAGGGGACGCTCGCACTAGTCTCCAGCTTCTCTCAGGGGTTGTATAGGGGACGCTCGCACTAGTCTCCAGCTTTTCTCAGGGGTTGTATAGGGGACGCTCACCCTAGTCTCCAGCTTTTCTCAGGGGTTGTATAGGGGACGCTCACCCTAGTCTCCAGCTTCTCTCAGGGGTTGTATAGGGGACGCTCGCACTAGTCTCCAGCTTTTCTCAGGGGTTGTATAGGGGACGCTCACACTAGTCTCCAGCTTCTCTCAGGGGTTGTATAGGGGACGCTCACACTAGTCTCCAGCTTCTCTCAGGGGTTGTATAGGGGACGCTCACACTAGTCTCCAGCTTTTCTCAGGGGTTGTATAGGGGACGCTCACCCTAGTCGCCAGCTTCTCTCAGGGGTTGTATAGGGGACGCTCGCACTAGTCTCCAGCTTCTCTCAGGGGTTGTATAGGGGACGCTCGCACTAGTCTCCAGCTTTTCTCAGGGGTTTTATAGGGGATGCTCACACACTAGTCTCCAGCTTCTCTCAGGGGTTGTATAGGGGACGCTCACCCTAGTCTCCAGCTTTTCTCAGGGGTTTTATAGGGGATGCTCACACTAGTCTCCAGCTTCTCTCAGGGGTTGTATAGGGGGACGCTCGCACTAGTCTCCAGCTTTTCTCAGGGGTCGTATAGGGGACGCTCACCCTAGTCTCCAGCTTCTCTCAGGGGTTGTATAGGGGACGCTCGCACTAGTCTCCAGCTTTTCTCAGGGGTTGTATAGGGGACGCTCACAATAGTCTCCAGCTTCTCTCAGGGGTTGTATAGGGGACGCTCCCCCTAGTCTCCAGCTTTTCTCAGGGGTTGTATAGGGGACGCTCACACTAGTCTCCAGCTTTTCTCAGGGGTTGTATAGGGGACGCTCACCCTAGTCGCCAGCTTCTCTCAGGGGTTGTATAGGGGACGCTCGCACTAGTCTCCAGCTTCTCTCAGGGGTTGTATAGGGGACGCTCACACTAGTCTCCAGCTTTTCTCAGGGGTTGTATAGGGGACGCTCACCCTAGTCGCCAGCTTCTCTCAGGGGTTGTATAGGGGACGCTCGCACTAGTCTCCAGCTTCTCTCAGGGGTTGTATAGGGGACGCTCACCCTAGTCTCCAGCTTTTCTCAGGGGTTTTATAGGGGATGCTCACACTAGTCTCCAGCTGCTCTCAGGGGTTGTATAGGGGACGCTCGCACTAGTCTCCAGCTTCTCTCAGGGGTTGTATAGGGGCTGCTCACACTAGTCTCCAGCTTCTCTCAGGGGTTGTATAGGGGACGCTCGCACTAGTCTCCAGCTTCTCTCAGGGGTTGTATAGGGGACGCTCGCACTAGGCTCCAGCTTCTCTCAGGGGTTGTATAGGGGACGCTCACCCTAGTCTCCAGCTTTTCTCAGGGGTTGTATAGGGGACGCTCGCACTAGTCTCCAGCTTCTCTCAGGGGTTGTATAGGGGACGCTCCCCCTAGTCTCCAGCTTCTCTCAGGGGTTGTATAGGGGACGCTCCCCCTAGTCTCCAGCTTTTCTCAGGGGTTGTATAGGGGACGCTCCCCCTAGTCTCCAGCTTTTCTCAGGGGTTGTATAGGGGACGCTCGCACTAGTCTCCAGCTTCTCTCAGGGGTTGTATAGGGGACACTCGCATTAGTCTCCAGCTTCTCTCAGGGGTTGTATATGGGAAGCTCGCACTAGTCTCCAGCTTCTCTCAGGGGTTGTATATGGGACGCTCACACTAGTCTCCAGCTTCTCTCAGGGGTTGTAAAGGAGACGCTCGCACTAGTATCCAGCTTCTCTCAGGGGTTGTATAGGGGACGCTCGCACTAGTCTCCAGCTTTTCTCAGGGGTTGTATAGGGGACGCTCGCACTAGTCTCCAGCTTCTCTCAGGGGTTGTATAGGGGACGCTCGCTCTAGTCTCCAGCTTCTCTCAGGGGTTGTATATGGGAAGCTCGCACTAGTCTCCAGCTTTTCTCAGAGGTTGTATAGGGGACGCTCACCCTAGTCTCCAGCTTCTCTCAGGGGTTGTATAGGGGACGCTCCCCCTAGTCTCCAGCTTCTCTCAGGGGTTGTATAGGGGACGCTCCCCCTAGTCTCCAGCTTCTCTCAGGGGTTGTATAGGGGACGCTCCCCCTAGTCTCCAGCTTCTCTCAGGGGTTGTATAGGGGACGCTCCCCCTAGTCTCCAGCTTTTCTCAGGGGTTGTATAGGGGACGCTCACCCTAGTCTCCAGCTTCTCTCAGGGGTTGTATAGGGGACGCTCACCCTAGTCTCCAGCTTTTCTCAGGGGTTGTATAGGGGACGCTCACCCTAGTCTCCAGCTTTTCTCAGGGGTTGTATAGGGGAAGCTCACACTAGTCTCCAGCTTTTCTCAGAGGTTGTATAGGGGACGCTCGCTCTAGTCTCCAGCTTCTCTCAGGGGTTGTATAGGGGACGCTCACACTAGTCTCCAGCTTTTCTCAGAGGTTGTATAGGGGACGCTCGCACTAGTCTCCAGCTTTTCTCAGGGGTTGTATAGGGGAAGCTCACACTAGTCTCCAGCTTTTCTCAGGGGTTGTATAGGGGACGCTCGCACTAGTCTCCAGCTTCTCTCAGGGGTTGTATAGGGGACACTCGCATTAGTCTCCAGCTTCTCTCAGGGGTTGTATAGGGGACGCTCGCTCTAGTCTCCAGCTTCTCTCAGGGGTTGTATATGGGAAGCTCGCACTAGTCTCCAGCTTTTCTCAGAGGTTGTATAGGGGACGCTCGCTCTAGTCTCCAGCTTCTCTCAGGGGTTGTATAGGGGATGCTCGCACTAGTCTCCAGCTTCTCTCAGGGGTTGTAGTAGTTCTTCAAGGATTAGGAGGAGCACATTATCGGCAGCGATCACTACTCACACCTATTATGGCTGATTGGCAGCTTGCTGTCTATGCACAGCACACAGATCTGTCAATCAGTGGTGTGGACAGGGTTATGCAGAGCTCAGCAGACACCGGTAGCCAGTGACGCCGCCGGGTTCTGCACACGGTGCTGCCGTTCATCCTCGGTCACAGCACTCTGCAGTTTTTACACTACAATAGTGGTAACACTACGGAAACCTAACGGCCTATTCTAATGAGCAGCATAAGCCTAGTAAGAGATGATGAGGGTAGTAGTCAGTACGTGGCACTACCATACCCAGTGGAGGGTAGTGATCAGTATGTGGCAGTGCTATACCCAGTGGAGGGTAGTAGTCAGTACGTGGCACTACGATACCCAGCGGAGGGTAGTGATCAGTATGTGGCAGTGCTATACCCAGTGGAGGGTAGTAGTCAGTACGTGGCACTAAGATACCTAGTAGAGGGTAGTGGTCAGTACGTGGCACTACTATACCCAGTGGAGGGTAGTGGTCAGTACGTGGCTGGTGGCTACTCACGTCGATGTCCAGCTCCTCACTCCGGTGTTTATACGTCGCCGTCCTGCACTCGTCTTGAGTCATCTGTGAAGGAAACCCCACAGTTAGCAACACAGTCAAGGCCGAGGCTGAAGGGGTGAACATGGGGGGCAGCGGGGCACACTGGAGCGAATGAAGACCCCATCATCCACCACAGTGGACCGCAAGCTCCTTGGACCCCGGTGTGTACAGACCACAGGATCCCCTGGTCTAAGCCCTCATTGTGTACGGACTGAACGCCCCTGGGGCCGGGCTCTTGATCTGTACGCACTGCAAGCTCCCATGGTCGGGGCCCCCGGTGTGTACGCACTGCACGCTCCTATGGTCGGGGCCCCCGGTGTGTACGCACTGCACGCTCCTATGGTCGGGGCTCCGGTGTGTACGCACTGCACGCTCCTATGGTCGGGGCCCCCGGTGTGTACGCACTGCAAGCTCCCATGGTCGGGGCCCCCGGTGTGTACGCACTGCACGCTCCTATGGTCGGGGCCCCCGGTGTGTACGCACTGCACGCTCCTATGGTCGGGGCCCCCGGTGTGTACGCACTGCACGTTCCTATGGTCGGGCCCCCGGTGTGTACGCACTGCACGCTCCTATGGCCGGGGCCCCCGGTGTGTACGCACTGCACGCTCCTATGGTCGGGGCCCCCGGTGTGTACGCACTGCACGCTCCTATGGTCGGGGCCCCCGGTGTGTACGCACTGCACGCTCCTATGGTCGGGGCCCCCGGTGTGTACGCACTGCACGCTCCTATGGTCGGGGCCCCCGGTGTGTACGCACTGCACGCTCCTATGGTCGGGGCCCCCGGTGTGTACGCACTGCACGCTCCTATGGTCGGGGCCCCCGGTGTGTACGCACTGCACGCTCCTATGGTCGGGGCCCCCGGTGTGTACGCACTGCACGCTCCTATGGTCGGGGCCCCCGGTGTGTACGCACTGCACGCTCCTATGGTCGGGGCCCCCGGTGTGTACGCACTGCACGCTCCTATGGTCGGGGCCCCCGGTGTGTACGCACTGCACGCTCCTATGGTCGGGGCCCCCCGGTGTGTACGCACTGCACGCTCCTATGGTCGGGGCCCCCCGGTGTGTACGCACTGCACGCTCCTATGGTCGGGGCCCCCGGTGTGTACGCACTGCACGCTCCTATGGTCGGGGCCCCCGGTGTGTACGGACTGCACGCTCCTATGGTCGGGGCCCCTGTGTGTACGGACTGCACGCTCCTGGGTCGGGGCCCCTGGTATGTACGGACTGTAAGCTCCTATGGTCGGGGCCCTCGGTGTGTACGCAATGCACGCTTCTGGGTCGGGGCCCCCAGTGTGTACGCACTGCACGCTCCTATGGACGGGCCCCAGATGTTGGGAGCAGAGCCCATGCACCAGGACTTTCGCATGCAGACCCTCCCGGACCTCAGACCCCCCCACAGCAGCACAGAGGAACCAGATACGTGCAGAACAAACAAGACCGAGCCGTGGCTGGGACTAGGCGTCTGCAGTTTCCAGCACAAGTCTTTCTTGCCCGATTCCCCATGACAACACTTCCTGCTCTAGAAGCGTAGCATTTCCATAGGGACATGCTGTGCTGCACAAGCAGAAACACAGGAAGTGTTATGGGCACAAATGGGAGCACAGAGCTGTCCCTCCTCATCTCCCATCATGGCAACCCAAAAACTAATCCGCGCCCCCCTCCCCGTCTATATCAGACGACCAATGAGCACAGAGCAACGTCACAAGGTGAACACCGCAGGAGAGCGCAACACACAACCATGCGAGGCCAGGCATATGGAGGCATGAGGGCGGAGCGCTCTACATACAGCGGGAGGAGGAGCGCTCTACATACAGCGGGAGGAGGAGCGCTCTACATATAGCGGGAGGAGGAGGAGCGCTCTACATACAGCGTGAGGAGGAGGAGCGCTCTACATACAGCGGGAGGAGGAGGAGCGCTCTACATACAGCGGGAGGAAGAGGAGCGCTCTACATACAGCGGGAGGAGGAGGAGCGCTCTACATACAGCGGGAGGAGGAGGAGCGCTCTACATATTGCGGGAGGAGGAGCGCTCTACATATTGCGGGAGGAGGAGGAGCGCTCTACATATAGCGGGAGAAGGAGGAGCGCTCTACATATAGGAGGAGGAGGAGCGCTCTACATATAGCGGGAGGAGGAGGAACGCTCTACATATAGCGGGAGGAGGAGGAGCGCTCTACATACAGCGGGAGGAGGAGGAGCGCTCTACATATAGCGGGAGGAGGAGGAGCGCTCTACATACAGCGGGAGGAGGAGCGCTCTACATACAGTGGGAGGAGGAGCGCTCTACATATTGCGGGAGGAGGATGAGCGTTCTACATATTGCGGGAGGAGGAGGAGCGCTCTACATATTGCGGGAGGAGGAGGAGGAGGGCTCTACATACAGCGGGAGGAGGAGCGCTCTACATATAGGAGGAGGAGGAGTGCTCTACATATAGCGGGAGGAGGAGGAGGAACGCTCTACATATAGCGGGAGGAGGAACGCTCTACATATAGCGGGAGGAGGAGCGCTCTACATACAGCGGGAGGAGGAGCGCTCTACATACAGCGGGAGGAGGAGCGCTCTACATACTGCGGGAGGAGGAGGAGCGCTCTACATACTGCGGGAGGAGGAGCACTCTACACATGATATACAGTGGTGTTCATAGGTCCTGCACAGGCATAAAGAAAACTCTATATGTCACACTTCTGCATCTCTGCAGTGAAGCTGGTGGAACACGTTTTTGTTTCCCGCATTGGATGCCACTCCTTTTTGAATGTCCCACGTGTATACATTGTTATGATATGTGCATTTTTTATATTCTTTTATAACCATACCTACACCAGTGCAGTGTGTAGAATGTGAACAGGCTTCTAAGTTCATTACCTTCCAATGCAAGGTCACACAGGCTTACATGTTACTTTTTAAGCTGTATTATTTTATATGTAATTCAGAGTCTGGGCTTGTGAGGGCCTCTTTAGCTTCTAATCCTTTATTGGCCTTTGCATCTCTGTGGCATTGAGTGAAGCTTCTGCAGATGTCACCAGTGATGATGAGGTTCCAGGCCTGTATCGGAGCCTCCTCTCTCTTGGTCCTTGGCTGTATTTTAGATATCTCTATTGATACCTTGTGCCACACATTTTCCATTGGATTGAGGTCTGGGGACTGGGCTGGCCGGTCAGTAGTAGCCACCTTGTTCTTTTTTTTCCGTTACTGTCTTAGCTGTGTGACAAGGAGCGTTATCATCCTGGAGGATATAATCCCGATACAGGTGTGGAGCAGAAGGCAGCATTTTCTTATTAAAGATGCATTAACCCTCCACAATATGAAGCCTTCCAACACCATTGGCGGCCATACAGCCCTAAGACTGTCATCAATGGCTTCTTCCGGGCCTTGCACCCCTCAATCCTGCTTCCAAACATCTCCTCCTAACAGTGGATGTTGCTGCCTCAATATTGCCCTTTTCTTGCCATTCTCGCAGAGGCGGAGGAGAGCGGAGCTTTCCATTGGCGAGGGATGTTCTG
Organism: Anomaloglossus baeobatrachus; assembly: GCF_048569485.1. Classification (NCBI taxonomy): domain Eukaryota; kingdom Metazoa; phylum Chordata; class Amphibia; order Anura; family Aromobatidae; genus Anomaloglossus; species Anomaloglossus baeobatrachus. The sequence continues at coordinate 372,524 of NC_134356.1, read as the reverse complement.
ATCAGGATCTATCCTCCCTGATCTGGGCCTGTGCTGGGTAATTCCCAGCTGCTTATGTCTCTGCACAATTCTTACCCCTGTCCTCTGATTACAGCCGCCCTTCCCTGCGATCTGGGGCCAGTGTAACCCTCCTCATGTAGCACCACAACTCGCACACGACCCTCCGCTGACAACAATCTGAAGGCTCCATCATAAAGCTGTACAGTATCACTCACTCCATAGACCTACAGATAAAACCAAGCAGCAGATGTGAGGGAATGTGATTGGCTTCCATATCCAGGCTATGATTGGTCACAACAACCTCATCTGTGATTGGCTAATTTTGGATCTGAAGCTGTACAATATTTAGTTGTGCTTTCAATTCCCAGATTGTTGCAATAATTTCAGCCAAAAACTGCTTCAAAAGCTAAAAATATATTACAGGGAGAGAATGCAAAATTGTTTTCTGACAAAACCACATATAATAGGTCACAGCAGCATCGAGATATTCCATAGAAACCAGCTAAAACCTGAAAAATCAATGTATCCTGTGCAGGACGTATGAACACCACTGTCACAGGAGGAGCGATCTACATACGAGATAGCGGGAGGAGGAGCGCTCTACATACGAGATAGCGGGAGGAGGAGCGCTCTACATACGACATAGCGGGAGGAGGAGCGCTCTACATACGACATAGCGGGAGGAGGAGCGCTCTACATACGACATAGCGGGAGGAGGAGGAGCGCTCTACACATGAGATAGCAGGAGGAGGAGCCCTCTACACATGAGATAGCAGGAGGAGGAGGAGCCCTCTACACATGAGATAGCAGGAGGAGGAGGAGCGCTCTACACATGAGATAGCGGGAGGAGGAGGAGCGCTCTACACATGAGATAGCAGGAGGAGGAGCGCTCTACACATGAGATAGCAGGAGGAGGAGGAGCGCTCTACACATGAGATAGCAGGAGGAGGAGCGCTCTACACATGAGATAGCAGGAGGAGGAGGAGCGCTCTACACATGAGATAGCAGGAGGAGGAGCGCTCTACACATGAGATAGCAGGAGGAGGAGCGCTCTACACATGAGATAGCAGGAGGAGGAGCGCTCTACACATGAGATAGCAGGAGGAGGAGCGCTCTACACATGAGATAGCAGGAGGAGGAGCCCTCTACACATGAGATAGCAGGAGGAGGAGGAGCCCTCTACACATGAGATAGCAGGAGGAGGAGGAGCGCTCTACACATGAGATAGCGGGAGGAGGAGCCCTCTACACATGAGATAGCGGGAGGAGGAGCGCTCTACACATGAGATAGCAGGAGGAGGAGGAGCGCTCTACACATGAGATAGCAGGAGGAGGAGCGCTCTACACATGAGATAGCAGGAGGAGGAGCCCTCTACACATGAGATAGCAGGAGGAGGAGCGCTCTACACATGAGATAGCAGGAGGAGGAGCCCTCTACACATGAGATAGCAGGAGGAGGAGCACTACACATGAGATAGCAGGAGGAGCCCTCCTCACATGAGATAGCAGGAGGAGGAGGAGCGCTCTACACATGAGATAGCGGGAGGAGGAGCACTACACATGAGATAGCAGGAGGAGGAGCCCTCCTCACATGAGATAGCAGGAGGAGGAGGAGCGCTCTACACATGAGATAGCAGGAGGAGGAGCACTACACATGAGATAGCAGGAGGAGGAGCGCTCTACACATGAGATAGCAGGAGGAGGAGCGCTCTACACATGAGATAGCAGGAGGAGGAGCACTCTACACATGAGATAGCAGGAGGAGGAGCGCTCTACACATGAGATAGCAGGAGGAGGAGCCCTCTACACATGAGATAGCAGGAGGAGGAGCGCTCTACACATGAGATAGCAGGAGGAGGAGCCCTCTACACATGAGATAGCAGGAGGAGGAGCACTACACATGAGATAGCAGGAGGAGCCCTCCTCACATGAGATAGCAGGAGGAGGAGAGCTCTACACATGAGATAGCAGGAGGAGGAGCCCTCTACACATGAGATAGCAGGAGGAGGAGCACTACACATGAGATAGCAGGAGGAGCCCTCCTCACATGAGATAGCAGGAGGAGGAGGAGCACTACACATGAGATAGCAGGGAGGAGGAGGAGCACTACACATGAGATAGCAGGAGGAGGAGCACTACACATGAGATAGCAGGAGGAGGAGCACTACACATGAGATAGCAGGAGGAGGAGCGCTCTACACATGAGATAGCAGGAGGAGGAGCGCTCTACACATGAGATAGCAGGAGGAGGAGGAGCGCTCTACACATGAGATAGCAGGAGGAGGAGCACTACACATGAGATAGCAGGAGGAGGAGCACTACACATGAGATAGCAGGAGGAGGAGCACTACACATGAGATAGCAGGAGGAGGAGCCCTCTACACATGAGATAGCAGGAGGAGGAGCGCTCTACACATGAGATAGCAGGAGGAGGAGCGCTCTACACATGAGATAGCAGGAGGAGGAGGAGCGCTCTACACATGAGATAGCAGGAGGAGGAGCACTACACATGAGATAGCAGGAGGAGGAGCACTACACATGAGATAGCAGGAGGAGGAGGAGCGCTCTACACATGAGATAGCAGGAGGAGGAGCCCTCTACACATGAGATAGCAGGAGGAGGAGCGCTCTACACATGAGATAGCAGGAGGAGGAGCGCTCTACACATGAGATAGCAGGAGGAGGAGCGCTTTACACATGAGATAGCAGGAGGAGGAGGAGCCCTCTACACATGAGATAGCAGGAGGAGGAGCGCTCTACACATGAGATAGCAGGAGGAGGAGCCCTCTACACATGAGATAGCAGGAGGAGGAGCCCTCTACACATGAGATAGCAGGAGGAGGAGCCCTCTACACATGAGATAGCAGGAGGAGGAGCCCTCTACACATGAGATAGCAGGAGGAGGAGCCCTCTACACATGAGATAGCAGGAGGAGGAGCCCTCTACACATGAGATAGCAGGAGGAGGAGCCCTCTACACATGAGATAGGAGGAGGAGGAGCACTACACATGAGATAGGAGGAGGAGGAGCACTACACATGAGATAGCAGGAGGAGGAGGAGCGCTCTACACATGAGATAGCAGGAGGAGGAGCGCTCTACACATGAGATAGCAGGAGGAGGAGCCCTCTACACATGAGATAGCAGGAGGAGGAGCCCTCTACACATGAGATAGCAGGAGGAGGAGGAGCGCTCTACACATGAGATAGCAGGAGGAGGAGCCCTCTACACATGAGATAGCAGGAGGAGGAGCCCTCTACACATGAGATAGCAGGAGGAGGAGCCCTCTACACATGAGATAGCAGGAGGAGGAGGAGCGCTCTACACATGAGATAGCAGGAGGAGGAGGAGCGCTCTACACATGAGATAGCAGGAGGAGGAGCCCTCTACACATGAGATAGCAGGAGGAGGAGCCCTCTACACATGAGATAGCAGGAGGAGGAGCCCTCTACACATGAGATAGCAGGAGGAGGAGCCCTCTACACATGAGATAGCAGGAGGAGGAGCCCTCTACACATGAGATAGCAGGAGGAGGAGCCCTCTACACATGAGATAGCAGGAGGAGGAGCACTCTACACATGAGATAGCAGGAGGAGGAGCCCTCTACACATGAGAGAGCAGGAGGAGGAGCCCTCTACACATGAGATAGCAGGAGGAGGAGCCCTCTACACATGAGATAGCAGGAGGAGGAGCCCTCTACACATGAGATAGCAGGAGGAGGAGCCCTCTACACATGAGATAGCAGGAGGAGGAGCCCTCTACACATGAGATAGCAGGAGGAGGAGCGCTCTACACATGAGATAGCAGGAAAAGGAGCGCTCTACATACGATATAGCAGGAGGAGGAGCGCTCTACATACGATATAGTGGGAGGAGGAGGAGCGCTCTACACATGAGATAGCGGGAGGAGGAGCGCTCTACACATCAGATAGCAGGAGGAGGAGGAGCCCTTTACACATGAGATAGCAGGAGGAGGAGCACTACACATGAGATAGCAGGAGGAGGAGCCCTCTACACATGAGATAGCAGGAGGAGGAGCGCTCTACACATGAGATAGCAGGGAGGAGGAGGAGCTCTCTACACATGAGATAGCAGGAGGAGGAGCGCTCTACACATGAGATAGCAGGAGGAGGAGCGCTCTACACATTAGATAGCAGGAGGAGGAGCCCTCTACACATGAGATAGCAGGAGGAGGAGGAGCCCTCTACACATGAGATAGCAGGAGGAGGAGCGCTCTACACATGAGATAGCGGGAGGAGGGGCGCTCTACACATGAGATAGCAGGAGGAGGAGGAGCGCTCTACACATGAGATAGAAGGAGGAGGAGGAGCGCTCTACACATGAGATAGCAGGAGGAGGAGCGCTCTACACATGAGATAGCAGGAGGAGGAGCGCTCTACACATGAGATAGCAGGAGGAGGAGCCCTCTACACATCAGATAGCAGGAGGAGGAGGAGCCCTCTACACATGAGATAGCAGGAGGAGGAGCACTACACATGAGATAGCAGGAGGAGGAGCCCTCTACACATGAGATAGCAGGAGGAGGAGCGCTCTACACATGAGATAGCAGGAGGAGGAGCCCTCTACACATGAGGTAGCAGGAGGAGGAGGAGCGCTCTACACATGAGATAGCAGGAGCCCTCTACACATGAGATAGCAGGAGGAGGAGCGCTCTACACATGAGATAGCAGGAGGAGGAGCCCTCTACACATCAGATAGCAGGAGGAGGAGGAGCCCTCTACACATGAGATAGCAGGAGGAGGAGCCCTCTACACATGAGATAGCAGGAGGAGGAGCGCTCTACACATGAGATAGCAGGAGGAGGAGCCCTCTACACATGAGATAGCAGGAGGAGGAGGAGCGCTCTACACATGAGATAGCAGGAGGAGGAGCCCTCTACACATGAGATAGCAGGAGGAGGAGCGCTCTACACATGAGATAGCAGGAGGAGGAGCGCTCTACACATGAGATAGCAGGAGGAGGAGGAGCGCTCTACACATGAGATAGCAGGAGGAGGAGCCCTCTACACATGAGATAGCAGGAGGAGGAGCGCTCTACACATGAGATAGCAGGAGGAGGAGGAGCGCTCTACATACGATATAGCAGGAGGAGGAGCACTCTACATGTGATCTAGCGGGAGGAGCGCTCTATACATGAGATAGCAGGAGGAGGAGGAGCGCTATACACATGAGATAGCAGGAGGAGGAGAGCTCTACACATGAGATAGCAGGAGGAGGAGCGCGCTACATACGATATAGCGGGAGGAGGAGCTCTACATGTGATATAGCAGGAGGAGGAGGAGCGCTCTACATGTGATATAGCGGGAAGAGAAGCACTCAACATATATAGCGAGGGGGAGAACTTTGCACATGATGTCACTGTGGGAGGAGCACTTTGCACATGATGTCACTGTGGGAGGAGCACTTTGCACATGATGTCACTGTGGGAGGAGCACTTTGCACATGATGTCACTGTGGGAGGAGCACTTTGCTATGAAGTGGCCAGGGTGAGGCTACCAGATGATGACTGGGCTTACTTGCTGGTACAGCTGAGGTCTAAGCGCGGAGTTCTCAATCATGGTGTGAACCATGCTGATTAGCGGCTCATTGTCTTTCATCTATGTCAAACATGGAGGAGCACAAGGTTTAGTAGATGGCTGCAAATAGAAAAGTTACAGCTACCCAACCCCACCAACCCCATGATCCCCGGGGGAACCTAGACGACGAGAGTCTGGATCAAACCTGCCCATCAGTAACAAAGGAGCTACAGGGAGCACTGGGCTGATAAAGGGGCCAAGTATGACGACACACAGCTCAGCACATTACCAGGGCAAAACTGAACCCAAATATCATATTCCATCTAAGAAAGGGGCCGGGGGCCGACGAGGGCCCAGAGGCGGGAGACGAAGAGGGGGGGTGATGAGGGCCCAGAGGCGGGAGACCATGGGGGGGGCAATGAGGGCCCAGAGGCGGGAGACGAAGGGGGGGCCTACGAGGGGGGCCAACGAGGGCCCAAAGGCAGGAGACTAGGGGGGCCCAGAGGCGGGAGACTAGGGCCCAGTGAGTGGATTGGATGAGAGGATGGAGGCCGTGAGAGCAGAAGGGAAGGGGGTGATGTCCGGGATATCAGAGGGAGGAGTGGGGTAGGGGCCGAGAGATCAGAGGAGTGGAATGAGGGCCAAATGATCGGAGGAGGGGTGGATTGAGGATCGGGAGATCGGAGTGGGGAGTAAGATGTGCAGTTGGTTCCATTCTGCCTTCTCATTCTTCTGCTGATTGTGTTCGGGCGGCGTTACAGGTGGATAATATTCTGAATGTAAGAAGGCTGAGCCGACGGGACGGGAGGGGAGAGGAGCCGACGGGACGGGAGGGGAGAGGAGCCGACGGGACGGGAGGGGAGAGGAGCCGACGGGACGGGAGGGGAGAGGAGAAGAGCCGATGGGACGGGTGGGGAGAAGAGCCGACAGGACAGGAGAGAAGCCTACAGGACAGTAGAGGAGCCTACAGGAGAGGAGCCTACAGGAAAGGAGCCTACAGGAAAGGAGAGGAGCCTACAGGACTGGAGAGGAGCCTACAGGACAGGAGAGGAGCCTACAGGACAGGAGAGGAGCCTACAGGACAGGAGAGGAGCCTACAGGACAGGAGAGGAGCCTACAGGACAGGAGAGGAGCCTACAGGATAGAATCATCTCCATGACGGAACAACCATAACATCTTGAAGAAACAAAGGAAAACATCCAGTTCCCACCTGGCGATCCACACAGACGAGAGTCCTCTGCAGATGATGGGAGAGGATGTCGTTCTAGCGGGAGACAGAGAGAGACAGAGCGAGAGAGAGGGATCAGAAAGCGCAGAAACAGGACATATAGGCAGAAATATCAGCACACGTCACATTTGGGGTATGTGCACACTTTCAGGATTTGCTGCATTTTGGCCCTCGCAGTTTTGTCACAAAAGCATCTCCTTGTGGCAGGAAAGTAAATGCGATTTTTCGCGCCCATGCACACATTGCTTATTTTTCCCTCTTTCACTGTTATTCACCTATTTCAAAGAATAGAGAAACAAAATCATCAAAAATGCTGCAAAAACGCTCAGATTTGATGCTGCATTTCTCCTGCCAGCACAGGCATTTCTACTGCAAATACTGAGCGTGTGCACAAGCCCTGCACCACCACACCACTCCTATGGACAATAAGGGATGCATGTACTGGAGTATTGTGGGGTCATTGGCGACTGTACCAGGATCTACACAAGTAGAGGACTGAGCAGAGGTCAGGATCACCCAGACATGGACAACTCCCATCCTCCCCCTGCCCATCTCCTCCACCAAGCTGGACCGATACTTTGAGACCTGGGCGACCACTTCTATGACTCCGGTGGAGAACGTCTGGCCTCCAGTCACATCTATGTACTCTCCCTCATCCACCCCCACCTGCTCCTCCACCAGGCTGGACCGATACTTGTAGACCTGGGCGACCACTTCTATAACTCCGGTGGAGAACGTCTGGCCTCCAGTCACATCTACATACTCTCCCTCATCCACCCCCACCTGCTCCTTCACCAGGCTGGATCGATACTTATAGACCTGGTGTGACCTTTTCTATGACTCCATTGGAGGATAACCAGCCTTCGATCACCTCTACGTACTCACTCATCCCCAGCTCTGTTCCTTCACCAGGCTGGACTGATACTTGTAACCCTGGGTGACCTCTTCTATGATTCCGGTGGATGATGTCCGACCTCCGATTACCTCCAAGTATTCGCCCAGTCCTATCCCTCTCATTTGCTCCTTCACCAAGCTAGACTGATACTTGTAGACCTGGTTTGGCTTCTTCTCTGAATCCGGTGGAAGATATCCAGCGTCCGATCAGCTCTATGTTGTTATCTCCCATCCCAACATCTGCTATTTCACCTACTAGGCTGGATTGATACTTGTAGACCTAGTGCAGTCATGGCGAACCTTTTACAGGCCAAGTGCCCAAACTGTAGCCCTAAATCCATTTTTGTCCCGAAGTGCCAACCAATCCTATCATGTAAATAACACTGGGGAACGCAATTTTTTAGGAGTTAGGTCAGACAACTGTTCTTAATTAATTTTTGGATGCTGAATCCAGAAATGATCTGTTTTTCTCTATCACGTCAAGTTTTTGAACTATAGGATTTTTGTCTTCTCAAAAATATGTAAACTACTGTACCTAAAAAGTGGTTTTGTTTTTTTTTAAATAGTACAAATATGAACAAAAAATGAAATATATATGAAATAGGCACTGTCTCAGTTGTGACTACTCTTACAAGTTGCCACGTAGCTCTATATGAGGCGCATTGTACTCAGATAACAAGTCTCATTACAGAAATCAGTGCAATTGTGCTTCTATGGCAGGGAAGTTGAGGAGGAAAAACTTGACGTGATACAAAAAAACTGACTACATTTTTGGAATCAGCATGCCAATTTTAGTATAAATCAGCTCAAAAACCTAACTTAACAGAAATTTTTTTTCAAATTGTTCTCCAGTGTAATTGATTGTAACCTTACCTTTGCCGTCTTCTCTTCTCTCCAGCAGGGGGCATCACACTCATGCATGCTTACCACACATTGAAGCTCAGCCCCTGCCCTTTCCAGACACAGCAGTTGGATTGATCTTTCTGGAATAAATTGCAGCATATTAGACAGAGATTTTAGCCTGGAATGCAATCAGATGTCCCCCTGTAATCCACATCTACATTTCAAAGTCTGAACACCCTGAAATCCCATAAAGACGTACGAGTTGCTCCCCTCCCCTTTCATTGTGTAGTTATGTCCCCTTCCTGGCCACTTCCTAGCAAACATATCCCCCATCCTGATATATATTTCCTACATTCTGGTATATTTGTCCACATCATGGCCCCATTCCTGGTAAATGTACCCCATCCTGGTAAATGTACCCCATCCTGGTAAATGTACCCCATAATTGTAAATGTACCCCATCAATGTAAATGTATCCCATCATTGTAAATGTATCCCATCCTGGCATGTTCCCCCATGGTGTCAAATGACCCCATCCTGGTAAATGTACCTCATCCAGGCATGTTCCCTTATACTGGTAAATGTCCCCTTTCCTGGTAAATGTCACCCTTCCTGCTAAATGTTCCTCATCCTGGCATGTTTTCCCCCATCCTTTCATGTTTCCCCCCATTCTGGTAAATGTATCCCCCATACTGGTAAATGTACCCCTTCCTGGCATGTTCCCTTCTTGCTAAATGTACCCCATCCTTGCATGTTTTCCCCATCCTTGCATGTTTCCCCATCCTTGCATGTTTCCCCCATCCTTGCAGACATGTTTCTCTCCATCTTTGCACGTTTCCCCCATCCTTGCAGATATGTTTGCCCCGTGCGCTCCATATATACCCAGTGTTCTCCATATATACCCAGTGTTCTCCATATATACCCCGTGCTCTCCATATATACCCCGTGCTCTCCATATATACCCCGTGCTCTCCATATATACCCCGTGCTCTCCATATATACCCCGTGCTCTCCATATATACCCCGTGCTCTCCATATATACCCCGTGCTCTCCATATATACCCCGTGCTCTCCATATATACCCCGTGCTCTCCATATACACCCCGTGCTCTCCATATACACCCCGTGCTCTCCATATACACCCCGTGCTCTCCATATATACCCCGTGCTCTCCATATATACCCCGTGCTCTCCATATATACCCCGTGCTCTCCATATATACCCCGTGCTCTCCATGCCCTGTGCTCTCCATGCCCCGTGCTCTGTTTATTTGCCCCGTGCTCTCCATGCCCCGTGCTCTCCATTTATACCCCGTGCTCTCCATGCCCCCTGCTCTCCATATATACCCCGTGCTCTCCATGCCCCCTGCTCTCCATATATACCCCGTGCTCTCCATGCCCCCTGCTCTCCATGCCCCCTGCTCTCCATGCCCCCTGCTCTCCATGCCCCCTGCTCTCCATATATACCCCGTGCTCTCCATGCCCCCTGCTCTCCATATATACCCCGTGCTCTCCATGCCGCCTGCTCTCCATATATACCCCGTGCTCTCCATGCCCCCTGCTCTCCATATATACCCCGTGCTCTCCATGCCCCGTGCTCTCCATATATACCCCGTGCTCTCCATGCCCCGTGCTCTCCATGCCCCCTGCTCTCCATATATACCCCGTGCTCTCCATGCCCCCTGCTCTCCATATATACCCCGTGCTCTCCATGCCCCGTGCTCTCCATGCCCCCTGCTCTCCATATATACCCCGTGCTCTCCATGCCCCCTGCTCTCCATATATACCCCGTGCTCTCCATGCCCCCTGCTCTCCATATATACCCCGTGCTCTCCATGCCCCCTGCTCTCCATATATACCCCGTGCTCTCCATGCCCCCTGCTCTCCATATATACCCCGTGCTCTCCATGCCCCCTGCTCTCCATATATACCCCGTGCTCTCCATGCCCCCTGCTCTCCATATATACTCCGTGCTCTCCATGCCCCGTGCTCTCCATGCCCCCTGCTCTCCATATATACCCCGTGCTCTCCATGCCCCGTGCTCTCCATGCCCCCTGCTCTCCATATATACCCCGTGCTCTCCATGCCCCCTGCTCTCCATATATACCCCGTGCTCTCCATGCCCCGTGCTCTCCATGCCCCCTGCTCTCCATATATACCCCGTGCTCTCCATGCCCCCTGCTCTCCATATATACCCCGTGCTCTCCATGCCCCCTGCTCTCCATATATACCCCGTGCTCTCCATGCCCCCTGCTCTCCATATATACCCCGTGCTCTCCATGCCCCCTGCTCTCCATATATACCCCGTGCTCTCCATGCCCCCTGCTCTCCATATATACCCCGTGCTCTCCATGCCCCGTGCTCTCCATGCCCCCTGCTCTCCATATATACCCCGTGCTCTCCATGCCCCCTGCTCTCCATATATACCCCGTGCTCTCCATGCCCCCTGCTCCCCACGTTTCCCCCGTGCTCCCCACGTTTCCCCCGTGCTCCCCACGTTTCCCCCGTGCTCCCCACGTTTCCCCCGTGCTCCCCACGTTTCCCCCGTGCTCCCCACGTTTCCCCCGTGCTCCCCACGTTTCCCCCGTGCTCCCCACGTTTCCCCCGTGCTCCCCACGTTTCCCCCGTGCTCCCCACGTTTCCCCCGTGCTGGCACTGTCCCCACACAGCTTAAAAAAAAACAAAACAAAAAAACTCACCATCTAGCAGCAGCTCCACCGCGCGGCCACAAGACACCGGCGCCGCCTACTGAGTGACGCTCCTCCGTCTCCTCGGCAACAAGCCTGCGGCCCAGGAGGGGAGGAGTGTCAGAGGCAGGAGAGATGTCTCCTCTGTTAAACACCACATTGATCTGCCGGTGCGATCATATGGGCAGTTCAATGTGGCTCAGTGTGGCAACAGCGTGCGTGCCAACACAAAGGGCTCTGCGTGCCATAGGTTCGCCATCACTGACCTAGTGTGACCTCTTCTACGGCTCTTGTGGAGAACATTTGGCTACTGATTACCTCTAAGTTTTCTCCCGTTCCCAAATCTGTTCTTTCACCAGTTTGGAATACTTGTAGACCTGGTGTGACCTCTTCTTCGGCTATGGTGGAGTACGCCCTGCCTCTGATCCTCTCTACACCGTGTGCAGAATTATTAGGCAGGTTGTATTTTAGAGGATTTTTTTTATTAGTGATCAACAACTCTGTTCTCAATCACCCAAAAGACTCAAATATCAAAGCTTAATATTTTGGCAGTTGGAGGGGTTAATATTTTGGCAGTTGGAGGGTTTAGATTCGGTATCTTAGGAGGATCTGTTTGTGCAGTGACTATTACTGTGCAGAATTATTAGGCAACTTCATAAAACCCAAATCTATTCCCATCACTTGTTTATTGTCTCCAGGAAACCAATAAAACTGCACAACATAGAAATAAACATTCCTGACTGCAAAAACAAAACCCCAAAAATGAGTGCCCAATATCGCCCCCTTTTCTTTCTGATGACACTCAGCAGCGACCATCCATAGATTCTGTCATTGCTTGATCTGTTTACCATCAACATTGCGTGCAGCAGCCACCGCAGCCTCCAGACACCGCAGCCTCCAGACACCGCAGCCCCCAGACACCGCAGCCCCCAGACACCGCAGCCCCCAGACACCGCAGCCCCCAGACACCGCAGCCCCCAGACACCGCAGCCCCCAGACACCGCAGCCCCCAGACACCGCAGCCCCCAGACACCGCAGCCCCCAGACACCGCAGCCCCCAGACACCGCAGCCCCCAGACACCGCAGCCCCCAGACACCGCAGCCTCCAGACACCGCAGCCTCCAGACACCGCAGCCTCCAGACACCGCAGCCTCCAGACACCGCAGCCTCCAGACACCGCAGCCTCCAGACACCGCAGCCTCCAGACACCGCAGCCTCCAGACACCGCAGCCTCCAGACACCGCAGCCTCCAGACACCGCAGCCTCCAGACACCACAGCCTCCAGACACCACAGCCTCCAGACACCACAGCCTCCAGACACCACAGCCTCCAGACACCACAGCCTCCAGACACCACAGCCTCCAGACACCACAGCCTCCAGACACCACAGCCTCCAGACACCACAGCCTCCAGACACCACAGCCTCCAGACACCACAGCCTCCAGACACTGTTCCCAGAGGTGGGCTGTTTTCCCTCCCTGTAGATCTCACATTTTATGAGGGACCACAGGTTCTCTATGGGGTTCAGATCAGGGGAACAAGGAGGCCATGTCATTATTTTTTCCTCTTTTAGACCTTTACTGGCCAGCCACGCTGTGGATTAGTTGGATGCATGTGATGGAGCATTGGCCTGCATGAAAATCATGTTTTTCTTGAGCAATAGCGACTTCTTCCTGTACCACTGCTTGAAGAAGTTGTCTTCCAGAAACTGGCAGTAGGTCTGGAAGTTGAGCTTCACTCCATCCTCATCCCGAAAAGGTCCCACAAGTTGATCTTTGCTGATCCCAGCCCATACCAGTCCCCACCTCCACCTTGCTGGCGTCTGAGTCGGAGTGGAGCTCTCTGCCCTTTACTGATCCAGCCTCTGGCCCATCCATCTGCCCATCAAGAGTCACTCTCATTTCATCAGTCCATAAAACCTGTGAAGAATCAGTCTTCAGATATTTCTTGGCCCGGTCTTGAGGTTTTATCTTGTTTCTTGGTCAGAGGTGGTGGTTTTCAGCCTTCCTTACCTTGGCCTGTCCCTGAGTATGGCACACCTTGTGCTTTTTGATACTCCAGTAACGTTGCAGCTCTGAAATATGGCCAAACTGGTGGCAAATGGCATCTTGGCAGCTTCACGCTTGATTTTCCTCAATTCATTGGCAGTTATTTTGCGCCTTTTTTGTCCAACACGCTTCTTGCGACCCTCTTGGATATTTGCCATGAAACGCTTGATTGTTCGGTGATCACGCTTCAGAAGTTTGGCAATTTCCAGACGGCTGCATCCCTCTGCAAGACATCTCACAATATGGACTTTTCAGAGCCCGTCACATCTCTCTTCTGACCCATTTTGCCAAAGGAAAGGAAGTTGCCTAATAATGAAGCCCTCCTTATATAGGGTGTTGATGTCATTACACCGCACCCCTCCTCATTACAGAGATGCACGTCACCTGATTGGTTCTCAAGCCTATACAGCTTGGAGTAGGACAACATGTATAAAAAGTATCATGTGATCAATATACTCATTTGCCTACTAATTCTGCACACAGTGTATATTTTCTCATATCCCCCCTCATCTGCTCCTCCACCAGGGTGGACAGATACTTGTAGACCTGGTGTGACCTCTTCTACGGCTATGGTGGAGTACGCCCTGCCTCTGATTCCCTCTAGGTTTTCTCATATCCACCCTCATCTGCTCCTCCACCAGGGTGGACAGATACTTGTAGACCTGGTGTGACCTCTTCTACGGCTATGGTGGAGTACGCCCTGCCTCTGATCCCCTCTAGGTTTTCTCATATCCACCCTCATCTGCTCCTCCACCAGGGTGGACAGATACTTGTAGACCTGGTGTGACCTCTTCTACAGCTATGGTGGAGTACGCCCTGCCTCTGATCCCCTCTAGGTTTCTAATATCCACCCTCATCTGGTCCTCCACCAAGGTGGACAGATACTTGTAGACCTGGTGTGACCTCTTCTACGGCTATGGTGGAGTACGCCCTGCCTCTGATCCCCCTCTAGGTTTTCTCATATCCACCCTCATCTGCTCCTCCACCAGGGTGGACAGATACTTGTAGACCTGGTGTGACCTCTTCTACGGCTATGGTGGAGTACGCCCTGCCTCTGATCCCCTCTAGGTTTTCTCATATCCACCCTCATCTGCTCCTCCACCAGGGTGGACAGATACTTGTAGACCTGGTGTGTCATCTCTTCTACGGCTCTGGCGGAGAACGTTCGTCCTCTAGTCACCCGATCATCTTACCCCTTTTGTAGACGCAGAATGTGCCATACCCATATAATGCAGGTCACCCACTGAACTCATGGAGCAATGTACAAAATGGGTCTATGACAGCAGCTTTTTCTCAGGCACAGGGCTCAGCTCCCGAGGTCTGCAGCAAACTCCCAGCAATCAGCTGACAAGACGACCACCCCAGGAAAAGGCCAGCCCGACATCTGCACAGTCCTGAACGATGCCCATTACCCCCAACAACATGCAGGTAGAAGATGACATGGTATAGGGAGTCACATACAACCACAAGGGGAAAAGGTTAGGGATGGAGTTGGACACATGCAGACGGTGGGGGGCGCCATTCCGGACAGCCACCAGTGCTGACCTGGGGGCTGCACGACTGCTTTAAATGCAGGAGCTGCGTTAAGGTGTGCTCCCGGATGCTGCTCAGCTCCGCTTGTTGTCTCCGCAGTTTAATTAACAAGAGTGTCAGCTCCTCAGGCTGGAGAGCAGCAGAAAGAAGAAGAGAAGGAAAGCTCAACAACGTCAGGAGTCTCTGGCACAGCTCAGGAGAAATCCATACCACCGAGGAGAAATGCCCAGTCAGGACACACACAGGGCCACCAAAAATCCACAGGCCTACACGGATCACCGGGTGGACCCCCGCCATGTTCCCAAGATACAGACCAGTAATCAGCACTACAGGGGGTCTTCAGACCTGACAGGACCCACTCCTGGGACCGTGCCACCACCTCTGGTATGCCACTACTCCTCTATACGGGAGTGAAAGGAGAAGAAGCCTCTGGAGCTCTATCACGGCAAGGAGAGGGGAGGTGGACGGCCCTAGTTCTCTATCAGGGAGGTGGGGAGAGAGGAGGGACGGCCCTAGTTCCCTATCAGGGAGGTGGGGAGAGAGGAGGGACGACCCTAGTTCCCTATCAGGGAGGTGGGGAGAGAGGAGGGACGGCCCTAGTTCTCTATCAGGGAGGTGGGGAGAGAGGAGGGACGGCCCTAGTTCTCTATCAGGAAAGCGGGGAGCGAGGAGGGACGGCCCTAGTTCTCTATCAGGGAGGTGGGGAGAGAGGAGGGACGGCCCTAGTTCTCTATCAGGGAGGTGGGGAGAGAGGAGGGACGGCCCTAGTTCTCTTTCAGGGAGGCGGGGAGCGAGGAGGGACGGCCCTAGTTCTCTATCAGGGAGGCGGGGAGCGAGGAGGGACGGCCCTAGTTCTCTATCAGGGAGGCGGGGAGCGAGGAGGGACGGCCCTAGTTCTCTATCAGGGAGGCGGGGAGAGAGGAGGGACGGCCCTAGTTCTCTATCAGGGAGGCGGGGAGAGAGGAGGGACGGCCCTAGTTCTCTATCAGGGAGGCGGGGAGAGAGGAGGGACGGCCCTAGT
Source organism: Anomaloglossus baeobatrachus (assembly GCF_048569485.1). Taxonomy (NCBI): domain Eukaryota; kingdom Metazoa; phylum Chordata; class Amphibia; order Anura; family Aromobatidae; genus Anomaloglossus; species Anomaloglossus baeobatrachus. The sequence goes on along the minus strand of NC_134356.1, from coordinate 356,740 downwards.
TCTCTATCAGGGAGGTGGGGAGAGAGGAGGGACGTCCCTAGTTCTCTATCAGGGAGGTGGGGAGAGAGGAGGGACGTCCCTAGTTCTCTATCAGGGAGGTGGGGAGTGTGAGGGAAATCCTGGGATATTAAGAGGAATGATGATGTCCAGTCATCATTTCTCTCATCACCCCCCTGAGGGCAACCCCCCTCCCTTGTCCCTTCACACACTGAGGTACTTCTCAGATGTCAGCATCTGGAAAGGTGTGAAGTCCCACTTACACCTCCAACAGCCATCTCCTCTGATATGGAGATTGCTTGTTCTCTCAGGCCTCTAAAACACAGAGAGAGGAAGACCCCCTGGGAGCTGTGTCCACTCATCAAAGAGAGTGGGCAGGGACCTAGCAAAACCAAAAGTAGCTAGTCCCCGCAGGAGAGCATACTGCTGGCTCCGTAATATCATACCCAGTTATGATATTACCGTGCGTCTCAGCCATACACCTCCTACATCGTTAGAATCGGGACTTCAAGCCGAATCTGTGCATATCCTCGACGTCTATGTGGCACCCTGGGGCGGCGAGATATAGAGAACTGCTAGTAGGAGTCCGGTAAATGAGTCGTGCTTGAACTCAAAATGCAGAGGGGACCCGGGCGGATCTGATGGCACCAGAACCATCCCGATCGGACCTCCCAGTCCGGAGTTGCAGGTAATAGCCCCTTCTGGGATATTACTCTGACTCAATGCAGGGGGAGTGGCAGTGCTTCCCTGTGAGGTCACTAAGGTAGGAGGGGACCTGGATTTGCCCAGGTTGATAACCCTACTTCGGCCATTTCCCAGTGTTCTTTTGCTCGGGGGTCTGGTCAGGGAAGACCTGTGAGAGAGATCCTGGAAACCTGGTCCACGGTGCCCCCCTGTGGCCAGACGCACAAGGTAACTGCTGGAACTGTGTATGCCTGTTTGTAACCCATGCTTTGATTGTAACTGTACTCTGACATATGTATATTCTGTAGATTCCCTATTGTATATATTGTAGTTTCTAGTGTGCTTTAGGCTGATTAAATTATATAATTAATCTTGGGCTGTTCTGTTATCTCGATCTTGAATCCCACGTCTGTGTGTTCGGCTAATAGTTACCGTAAATCGGTTGGTGGCAGCGAGTTGTGCCAAGGATTATTGTGGGGAGGCCAGTGAGATTCGGGAAGATTTTATATATTCCGTCCGCGGAGGTCGGGGGAATATATACCCTACTCTCACCGGGGACCCTTCAAAATTCGGCATAAGTAGTATAGCGGCCTCCTTGCTTATTGTCGGGCAATTCCATAATTGGCCTGACTATAAGAGGGGCGCTAGAGAGCGCGTCACGTGCTCTGTCGGTCGGGAGGTATAAAGGAGGGGTGACCCTTGCTTGTTACCCCCCGATTGTGACGTACTGGTAGCCAGCGCGGGGAATTTCTGAGTGACTCCCCCGGTGGTTCGTGACATATTGGTGGCAAACGGTGGGATCGAGATAATAGTGTGTGTGAGTGTGAGACCCATACTCCCAGACACTAAAGACTGCCTGCAGCAGCTGTGGCTGCCGGGGTCTTCAGACCAGCTCAACACTAGAGTGTCAGAGTGCAGTTACTGTAGGGTGTGTGGGCGCATCAGGTGTCAGTTCTGTGTCAGTGACCAAAAGTCTGCAAGAATGGCTGATGGCACCAGGAGCAGAGCTATGCAACTGGCCAATGCTAAAGCAGGAGCCGAAGAGAGGGAGGATGGTGCTGTGGACAGTAATGAGGAGGTTGACCACGAGTCCTCCAGGAGCCCGACGCCAGAGAACCGTTCTGCAGAGGACAGCGCACAACCTGGCAATTATGGACAAGATGAGGAGCAGCTCACCCAAGGGTCCTCAACGAGCCAGATGCCAGCCCTCCGCTCTGCAATGGACAGTGAATCACCAGGCTCCGCAGCGGGCCGCAGATCACCACGTGCCATTCCACCGAGCCTGGGAGGCTCGGATAGCCTTCTTCAAATGGCTATGGCCCTACTACAGGCTGGAGACCGGGAGGGCTACAAGGAACTCCTGGCAGAGCGCAGGGCAGAGCGCAGGGCAGAACGTGAAGCTGCGGAGTGCAGGGCAGCGTGTGAGGCTGCGGGGCGGCAGGCAGCGCGTGAAGAGCGAGAGCGACAGGCAGACCGTGACCATCAGCTGCATCTAGCCAAGCTCCAGCCCTCATCAGCCACACGTGACCTTCAAGACACCAAACTTCCAAAGGTCCGTGTTGAGGACTTTCCCGTGCTGGAGAAGGATGGAGACTTAGACTCTTTCCTGACTGCTTTTGAACGGACTTGCCTGCAGCACCATCTGGACAAGGACCAGTGGGCCAAATACCTGACCCCCCGTTTAAGGGGTAAGGCCCTGGAAATCCTTGGGGACTTGCCTACTGAGGCAGATCAGGGCTACGACACCATCAAGCGGGTCCTGATCCAACAGTACAACCTCACTCCGGAGTCCTACCGCAAGAAGTTCCGGACCCTGCAGAAGGGACCAAAGGACTCCTGGGCTGACCACCGGCGGGCACTTGCCCGAGCTGCCGACCACTGGACCCAAGGCCTGCAGCTTACCACCGGACCAGAGATCCTAGACTTGGTCATCACAGAGCAACTCTTGTGGAACTGACCTGAGGATCTCCGCCAGTTCATCCGAGACCAGAACCCAAAGGGGTCCACGGCTACAGCTGCCCTGGCCGATGACTACACCAACAATCGGGCCCCTGAGGCCAGGAGAGCGGCCACCAGTAGCACCTGGAGAGGGGGTAAGATGAATTCTGCGACTGCCCCACCTGCCCCTAGACTGCAGGGGGTGTCCCCCTCAACTCCCCTCTCCAGGCCCGTGGCAGAACCAAGACGGTGCCACCAGTGCAACCAACCTGGACACTTCAAGGCCATGTGCCCTCAGCGTCCCAAGGCCCCGGCCTCGTCCCAAGGGCCGCCCAAGGTGTATTGTGTGGGTGGGGGTGGTGGTAGGTCCCTGGACAGCTTCCAACCTGTCACCGTCGGCCGGTCTGTGACCATAGGACTGCGAGACAGCGCCTCGGAGGTGACTCTGGTGCGGCCTGAGATGGTGTCCCCCCAAGACCTGGTACCTGGAAAAACCCTTGCTGTCTCCGGGATTGGAGGCATTGACCCGGCGCTGCCTGTTGCTGGCATTTATTTGGACTCGGTCGCAGGGCGAGGGGTGAGGGAGGTGGGGGTAACCGATCGGATCCCTGCAAACGTGCTACTTGGGACAGATTTGGGGCAGATAACCTCCCAGTTTGGGCCCCCCCCAAGGGCTGAACCTTCAGCCAGTACTGACATGACTCCTGACAATGTTAATGTGTTATCTATGAATGATGTAAGGGAGGAGGGAGTGAACTCTGATTTTTCTGCTTGCATAGACACACACACAGCTGCAGCTGTGACAGGAGGGGAGGGGGTCAGAGGAAGGTGGGACAATGCGTCTACAAGTGATCAGCCAGTGAGCTGGGATCTGTTGCCCTCTGCAGGGATAAGCAGAGAGCAGGGTGCTGCAGGGGGAGAACCAGTGTGTGGGGTGGGGGCTACCACAGCAAATGTGGGGTCCACAGAGATTTCACAGCGGGGTTCTGTTGCTGCAGGGGGGGAACAGGCAGGTGAGATTGGGGCCGGTCCCGGAGCGGAAGTGCTCCCAGGTAAGATCTCGGTGCAGGGTTCCCCCACAACCGGGGTGTCAGGAAGCCAGGTAGGTCTGCCTGAACCGGCGACTTTGTCAGGAGCGGAGGAGGAGCAGGTACGACCCACGGTCGCAGCGGCTGTGGCCGCTGTCACCCGCAGTGGGAGTGCTGGAAGCCAAGGGGCCTCCCGGAGGTCCGATAGCTCTTCCCCTTCTGACCCAGTGGCAGCCGAGTCAGGTGGAGGCCAGGACACAGGTCCCGGGGTACTGACCGAAGATGTGACAGTCTCCTCGATTCTGGCCACATCTAGTCAGGGGTTTCAGGCAGCGTTAGAAGCTGACGACAGCCTGAAAGCTCTAAAGGAGCAGGCGGCACAGCCTGCCTCGGACTCAGACCCGGAGCGAGTGGTCTGGGACCAAGGACGGCTGTACCGGGTCACGGTCCAGCAGGGTTCACCGGAGGCGTGGCCCAGGGACAGACAGTTGGTGGTACCCTATCCGTTCCGGACGGAGTTGTTGCGGATCGCACATGAGATTCTGATGGCCGGACACCTAGGGATCGCTAAGACCAAGGCCAGGTTAAACCAGCATTTCTACTGGCCAAAAATGGGGGCCGATGTGGCTGCCTACTGCCGTTCGTGTGAAACCTGTCAGAGAGTGGGGAAGGCGGGGCCACACCCCAAAGCCCCACTGGTATCTCTGCCCATCATCGATGAGCCTTTCAGGAGGGTGGCTGTGGATCTGGTCGGCCCGCTGGCCATCCCCAGTAGCTCCGGGAAACGCTTCATACTGACGGTAGTGGACTATGCCACCCAGTACCCAGAAGCAGTGGCCTTGTCGTCCATTCGGGCTGACAAGGTGGCCACCGCATTGCTGGAGATTTTCTCCCGAGTGGGTTTTCCCCAGGAAATGCTCACTGACCGGGGGACCCAATTCATGTCCCAGCTGATGGAGGCCCTCTGTAAGCAAGTCCAGGTGCGACATCTGGTGGCCAGCCCGTACCATCCACAGACTAATGGCCTGTGCGAGCGGTTCAATGGCACCTTAAAGCAGATGCTTAAGATGTTGGTCGACTCCCATGGGCGTGACTGGGAGCGGTATCTCCCCCACCTGTTATTTGCTTACCGGGAGGTTCCACAGGCCTCAACGGGATTCTCACCGTTTGAACTCCTGTACGAGCGACGTGTGCGGGGCCCCCTGGCTCTGGTGAAAGAGGCTTGGGAAGGGGATTTGGCCACCCCTGGAGTGTCGGTTATCGAGTATGTCATGCGCTTCCGGGACAAAATGCAGGCCTTGACGCAACTGGTACACGACAATATGGCTCAAGCCCAGGTCGATCAGAAGCATTGGTACGACCAGAACGCTTGTGAGAGGATCTACCAAGTGGGTCAAAAGGTGTGGGTACTGGTCCCCGTACCACAGGACAAGCTTCAGGCAGCCTGGGAAGGCCCATACCTCGTGTACCAGCAGCTCAACCCTGTAACGTACCTGGTCACCCTGGACCCTGCCCGTGGAAGGCGGAAGCCCTTCCATGTGAACATGATGAAGGCACATCAGGAGCGGGAGAGTCATGTGCACTCCCTGTGTGCAACCTGCCCGAGGAGGGAGAAGCGGAAACCCTCTTGGATATGGTAGCCCAGGTTAGGGCAGGCGGATCCATTGAGGATGTGGAGGTTGGCCACCAGCTCTTGGAGGACCAACGGTCCCAGCTGTGGGGCACCCTACACCCCTTCCGGGGGTTGTTTACCAACCAGCCCGGAAGGACTAACTTGGCTGTCCATCACGTGGACACTGGGGATCATCCCCCGATCCGGCGTTCAGCATATCGGGTCTCCCTGGAGGTGCAGCAACACATGCGCCAGGAGATTGACGAGATGCTGAAGCTGGGGGTGATCCAGGCATCCAACAGCGCTTGGGCCTCGCCTGTAGTCCTCGTCCCTAAAAAGGACCTGCGTGGACTACAGGGGGCTCAATGCTGTCACGGTCGCCGATGCGTACCCAATGCCACGCATCGATGACCTGCTCGATCAGTTGGACGGGGCTCAGTACCTGACCATCATGGATCTGAGCCGGGGATATTGGCAGATCCCCCTGACTCGCAAGGCCAGGGAACGCTCTGCCTTTATTACCCCATTTGGACTGTACGAGTCCACGGTGATGCCATTCGGGATGAGGAATGCCCCTGCCACTTTCCAGCGGATGGTCAACACCCTGCTCAAGGGACTTGAAGGGTACGCGGCCACGTACCTGGATGACATTGCCGTCTTCAGTCCCACCTGGGAGGACCACCTAGAGCATCTAGCACAGGTGCTCAGGCGGATCCACCAGGCAGGTTTGACCATCAAGCCGGAAAAGTGTCAGCTGGCCATGAGCGAGGTCCAGTACCTCGGTCACCGGGTAGGCGGGAGAACACTGAAGCCCGAGCCTGAGAAAGTGGAGGCCATCACATCCTGGCCCACCCCCAGGACCAAGAAGCAGGTGATGTCCTTCTTAGGGACCGCCGGGTACTATAGGAGGTTTGTTCCACGCTATAGTAGCCTGGCAAAGCCCTTGACGGACCTCCCCAAGAAGAAGCTGCCCTCTGCAGTTGATTGGACAATGGACTGCGAGACAGCCTTCCGGGCCCTAAAGGACGCCCTGTCCAGCCCGCCCGTGCTACAGGCAGCCGACTTCACGCGGCCGTTTGTAGTACAGACCGACGCCAGTGACTTCGGCCTCGGTGCGGTGCTCAGCCAGGTGGACTCTGCGAGCCAAGAGCACCCAGTCTTGTACCTGAGCAGGAAGCTGTTACCAAGGGAAGTGGCCTATTCCACGATGGAAAAGGAATGCCTGGCCATAGTGTGGGCCCTGCAGCGTCTGCAACCCTATCTATACGGGCGCCACTTCATCGTGGAGACGGACCACAATCCCCTCAGCTGGTTACACACAGTCTCCGGGACGAATGGGCGATTGTTGCGATGGAGCCTTGCGCTCCAGCAATACAACTTCACCATTCGCCACAAAAGGGGCCGTGACCACGGTAACGCAGACGGGCTGTCCCGACAAGGAGAGGTCGCGGACGGGCGCACGGGGGAACACCGAAGTGTGCTGCCCCCTAGCGCCCTCAAAAGGGGGGAGGTGTGAGGAAAATCCTGGGATATGAAGAGGAATTATGATGTCCAGTCATAATCGCTCTCATCACTCCCTGGCAGTGCCCCCTCCCTTCTTGTTCTCAATGTCCACCATCTGGGAAGGTGTCACATCCTAGCAACACATCCCCTGGCCATCTCCTGTGATATGGAGATTAGATGACCTGGGAACAATGGAGACAGGATGCCCCCCCCTGCCGTGACCCTGTAACAAGAGTTGTATCTCATTAGGCTATGGAAGTATCCAGACAGAACGACTCCAGTAAAAAATGGTTCATATCTCGCAAGCCATATTTCCGATAAAAATGGCAACCATAAAAATGGTGTTTCCGCATGCGGACGATGCTGGCACACCTTTTTTATGGGAGTAGGACATTGGGAAATACCCCAAACGTGATATCGGCCAATGGGGAACTAGTAGACAAGTCATGAGTCCTCTCGTTCTGTAGCTAAATTCATAACTGTCACAATGAGAGCATTGACGTCTGCCTACGACGCTCCCAGGCAAAGTTATGGCCAATATCCCCTTTCTGGATAATTCTGACTCAAAGCGGGGGGAGTGGCAGTGCTTCCCTGTGAGGTCACTAAGGTAGGAGGGGACCTGGATTTGCCCAGGTTGATAACCCTACTTTGGCCATTTCCCAGTGTTCTTTTGCTCGGGGGTCTGGTCAGGGAAGACCTGTGAGAGAGATCCTGGAAACCTGGTCCACGGCGCCCCCCTGTGGCCAGACGCACAAGGTAACTGCTGGAACTGTGTATGCCTGTTTGTAAACCATGCTTTAGTTGTAAATGTACTCTGACCTATGTATATTCTGTAGATCTCCTATTGTATATATTGTAGTTTCTAGTGTGCTTTAGGCTGATTAAAATATATAATTAATCTCGGGCTGTTCTGTTATCTCGATCTTGAATCCCACGTCTGTGTGTTCGGCTAATAGTTACCGTGAAGCGGTTGGTGGCAGCGAGTTGTGCCAAGGATTATTGTGGGGAGGCCAGTGAGATTCGGGAAGATTTTATATATTCCGTCCGCGGAGGTCGGGGGAATATATACCCTACTCTCACCGGGGACCCTTCAAAATTCGGCATAAGTAGTATAGCGGCCTCCTTGCTTATTGTCGGGCAATTCCATAATTGGCCTGACTATAAGCGGGGCGCTAGAGAGCGCGTCACGTGCTCTGTCGGTCGGGAGGTATAAAGGAGGGGTGACCCTTGCTTGTTACCCCCCGATTGTGACGTACTGGTAGCCAGCGCGGGGAATTTCTGAGTGACTCCCCCGGTGGTTCGTGACATATTGGTGGCAAACGGTGGGATCGAGATAATAGTGTGTGTGAGTGTGAGACCCATACTCCCAGACAATAAAGACTGCCTGTAGCAGCTGTGGCTGCTGGGGTCTTCAGACCAGCTCAACACTAGAGTGTCAGAGTGCAGATACTGTAAGGTGTGTGGAGGCATCAGGTGGCAGTTCTGTGTCAGTGACCAAAGTCTGCAACAATGGCTGAGAGCACCAGGAGCAAAACCAAAGGAATGGCCGATGCTCAGGCCAGAGACGATGAGGAGGTTGTCCACGAGCCCTCCAAGAGCCCGACGCCAGAGAACAGCTCTGCAGAGGACATTGCACAACCTGGCACTGCTGGACAAGATGAGGAGGAGCTTGCCCAAGGGTCCTCAACGAGCCAGATGCCAGTCCTCCGCTCTGAAATGGACAGTGAATCACCTGGCTCTGCAGTGTGCCGCAGATCACCCCTTGCAAATCCCTCCGGCCTGAGAGGTTCGGAGGCCCTCCTTCAAGCTGCTATGGCCAGTCTTATAGCTGGAAACCGGGGTACCTACGAGATACTCATGGCAGAGCATGGGCGTCTGGCAGCGCAGGAGGCAGCGGAGCGAGAGCGACAAGCAGAGCGTGAAGCTGCAGAGCGACAACAAAGGGCAGAGCGTGAGGCTGCGGAGCGACAGCAAAGGGCAGAGCGTGAGGCTGCGGAGCGCCAGGCAGAGCGTGAGGCTGCGGAGCGACAGCAACAGGCAGACCGTGACCACCAGCTGCAGCTAGCTCAGCTCCAGCCCTCATCAGCCACACGTGACCTTCAAGACACCAAACTTCCAAAGGTCCGTGTTGAGGACTTTCCCGTGCTGGAGAAGGATGGAGACTTAGACTCTTTCCTGACTGCTTTTGAACGGACTTGCCTGCAGCACCATCTGGACAAGGACCAGTGGGCCAAATACCTGACCCCCCGTTTAAGGGGTAAGGCCCTGGAAATCCTTGGGGACTTGCCTACTGAGGCAGATCAGGGCTACGACACCATCAAGCGGGCCCTGATCCAACAGTACAACCTCACTCCGGAGTCCTACCGCAAGAAGTTCCGGACCCTGCAGAAGGGACCAAAGGACTCCTGGGCTGACCACCGGCGGGCCCTTGCCCGAGCTGCCGACCACTGGACCCAAGGCCTGCAGCTTTCCACCGGACCAGAGATCCTGGACTTGGTCATCACGGAGCAACTCTTGTGGAACTGCCCTGAGGATCTCCGCCAGTTAATCCGAGACCAGAAGCCACAGGGGTCCACTGCTACAGCTGCCCTGGCTGATGACTACACCAACAATCGGGCTCCTGAGGCCAGGGGAGCGGCCACCAGTAGCACCTGGAGAGGGGGTAAGATGAATTCTGCGACTGCCCCACCTGCCCCTAGACTGCAGGGGGTGTCCCCCTCAAATCCCCTCTCCAGGCCCGTGGCAGAACCAAGACGGTGCCACCAGTGCAACCAACCTGGACACTTCAAGGCCATGTGCCCTCAGCGTCCCAAGGCCCCGGCTCCGTCCCCGTCCCAAGGGCCGCCCAAGGTGTATTGTGTGGGTGGGGGTGGTGGTAGGTCCCTGGACAGCTTCCAACCTGTCACCGTCGGCCGGTCTGTGACCATGGGACTGCGAGACAGTGCCTCGGAGGTGACTCTGGTGTGGCCTGAGATGGTGTCCCCCCAAGACTTGGTACCTGGAAAAACCCTCGCTGTCTCCGGGATTGGAGGCATTGACCCGGCGCTGCCTGTTGCTGGCCTTTATTTGGACTGGGGCGCAGGGCGAGGGGTGAGGGAGGTGGGGGTAACTGATCGGATCCCCGCAAACGTGCTACTTGGGACAGATTTGGGGCAGATAACCTCCCAGTTTGGGCCCCCCCCAAGGGCTGAACCTTCAGCCAGTACTGACATGCCTCCAGACAATGTTAATGTGTTATCTATGAATGATGTAAGGGAGGAGGGAGTGAACTCTGATTTTTCTGCTTGCATAGACACACACACAGCTGCAGCTGTGACAGGGGGGGGGGCCAGAGGAAGGTGGGACAATGCCTCTACAAGTGATCAGCCAGTGAGCTGGGATCTGTTGCCCTCTGCAGGGATAAGCAGAGAGCAGGGTGCTGCAGGGGGAGGACCAGTGTGTGGGGTGGGGGCTACCACAACAAATGTGGGGTCCCCAGAGATTTCACAGCGGGGTTCTGTTGCTGCAGGGGGGGGGGGAACAGGCAGGTGAGATTGGGGCCGGTCCCGGAGCGGAAGTGCTCCCAGGTAAGATCTCGATGCAGGGTTCCCCCACAACCGGGGTGTCAGAAAGCCAGGTAGGTCTGCCTGAACCAACGACTTGGTCAGGAACTGAGGAGGAGCAGGCACGACCCATGGTCACAGCGGCTGTGGCCGCTGTCACCCGAAGTGGGAATGCTGGAAGCCAAGGGGCCTCCCGGAGGTCCGATAGCTCTTCCCCTTCTGACCAAGTGGCAGCCGAGTCAGGCGGAGGCCAGGACACAGGTCCCGGGGTACAGACCGAAGATGTGACAGTCTCGTCGATTCTGGCCACATCTAGTCACGGGTTTCAGGCAGCGTTAGAAGCTGACGACAGCCTGAAAGCTCTTAAGGAGCAGGCGGCACAGCCTCCCTCGGACCCGGAGCGAGTGGTTTGGGACCAAGGACGGCTGTACCGGGTCACGGTCCAGCAGGGTTCACCGGAGGCGTGGCCCAGGGACCGACAGTTGGTGGTACCCTATCCGTTCCGGACGGAGTTGTTGCGGATCGCACATGAGATTCCGATGGCCGGACACCTAGGGATCGCTAAGACCAAGGCCATGTTAAACCAGCATTTCTACTGGTCAAAAATGGGGGCCGATGTGGCTGCCTACTGCCGTTCGTGTGAAACCTGTCAGAGAGTGGGGAAGGCGGTGCCACACCCCAAAGCCCCACTGGTATCTCTGCCCATCATCGATGAGCCTTTCAGGAGGGTGGCTGTGGATCTGGTCGGCCCGCTGGCCATCCCCAGTAGCTCCGGGAAACGCTTCATACTGACGGTAGTGGACTATGCCACCCGGTACCCAGAAGCTGTGGCCTTGTCGTCCATTCGGGCCGACAAGGTGGCCACCGCATTGCTGGAGATTTTCTCCCGAGTGGGTTCTCCCCAGGAAATGCTCACTGACCGGGGGACCCAATTCATGTCCCAGCTGATGGAGGCCCTCTGTAAGCAAGTCCAGGTGCGACATCTGGTGGCTAGCCCGTACCACCCACAGACTAATGGCCTGTGCGAGCGGTTCAATGGCACCTTAAAGCAGATGCTTAAGATGTTGGTCGACTCCCACGGGCGTGACTGGGAGCGGTATCTCCCACACCTGTTATTTGCTTACTGGGAGGTTCCACAGGCCTCAACGGGATTCTCACCGTTTGAGCTCCTGTACGGGCGACGTGTGTGGGGCCCCCTGGCTCTGGTGAAAGAGGCTTGGGAAGGGGATTTGGCCACCCCTGGCGTGTCGGTTATCAAGTATGTCATGCGCTTCCGGGACAAAATGCAGGCCTTGACGCAACTGGTACACGACAATATGGGTCAAGCCCAGGTCGATCAGAAGCGTTGGTACGACCAGAACGCTTGTGAGAGGACCTACCAAGTGGGTCAAAAGGTGTGGGTACTGGTCCCCGTACCACAGGACAAGCTTCAGGCAGCCTGGGAAGGCCCATACCTCGTGTACCAGCAGCTCCATCCTGTGACGTACCTGGTCACCCTGGACCCTGCCCGTGGAAGGCGGAAGCCCTTCCATGTGAACATGATGAAGGCACATCATGAGCGGGAGGCGTGTGCGCTCCCCGTGTGCAACCTGCCCGAGGAGGGAGAAGCGGAAACCCTCTTGGATATGCTAGCCCAGGTTAGGGCAGGCGGATCCATTGAGGATGTGGAGGTTGGCCACCAGCTCTTGGAGGACCAACGGTCCCAGCTGTGGGCCACCCTACACCCCTTCCGGGGGTTGTTTACCAACCAGCCCGGAAAGACTGACTTGGCTGTCCATCACGTGGACACTGGGGATCATCCCCCGATCCGGCGTTCAGCATATCGGGTCTCCCTGGAGGTGCAGCGACACATGCGCCAGGAGATTGACGAGATGCTGAAGCTGGGGGTGATCCAGGCATCCAACAGCGCTTGGGCCTCGCCTGTAGTCCTCGTCCCTAAAAAGGACCTGCGTGGACTACAGGGGGCTCAATGCTGTCACGGTCGCCGATGCGTACCCAATGCCACGCATCGATGACCTGCTCGATCAGTTGGACGGGGCTCAGTACCTGACTGTCACAAACCACCGGGGGGGTCACTCAGAAATCCCCCCGCGCTGGCTACCAGTACGTCACAATCGGGGGGTAACAAGTGGGGGTCACCCCTCCTTTATACCTCCCGACCGACAGACAGAGCACGTGACGCGCTCTCTAGCGCCCCTCTTATAGTCAGGCCAATTATGGAATTGCCCGACCATAAGCAAGGAGGCCGCTATACTACTTATGCCGATTATTGAAGGGTCCCCGGTGAGAGTAAGGTATATATTCCCCCGACCTCCGCGGGCGGAATATATAAAATCTCCCCGAATCTCACTGGCCTCCCCACAATAATCCTTGGCACAATTCGCTGCCACCAACCGCTTCACGGTAACTATTAGCCGAACACACAGACGTGGGATTCAAGATCGAGATAACAGAACAGCCCAAGATTAATTATATAATTTAATCAGCCTAAAGCACACTAGAACTACAATATATACAATAGGGAATCTACAGAATATACATATGTCAGAGTACAGTTACAATCAAAGCATGGGTTACAAACAGGCATACACAGTTCCAGCAGTTACCTTGTTGCGTCTGGCCACAGGGGGGCGCTGTAGACCAGGTTTCCAGGAACTCCCTCACAGGTCTTTCCCAACCAGGCCCCCGAGCAGAAGAACACTGGAAAATGGCCGAAGTAGGGTTATCAACCTGGGCAGATCCAGGTCCCCTCCTACCTTAGTGACCTCACAGGGAAGCACTGCCACTCCCCCTGCATGGATCAGAATTATCCAGCAAAGGGGATATTGGCCATAACTTTGCCTGGGAGCGTCGTAGGCAGACGCCAATGCTCTCATTGTGACAGTTATGAATTTAGCTACAGAACGAGGGGACTCATGACCTGTCTGCCAGTTCCCCATTGGCTGATATCACGCCTGGGGCATTTCCCAATGTCCTGCTCCCATAAAAAGGGGGTGCCGGCATCGTCCACATGCGGAGACACCATTTTTATGGTTGCCATATTTATCGGAAATATGGCTTGCGAGATATGAACCATTTTTTACTGGAGTCGTTCTGTCTGGCTATTTCCATAGCCTTGCTAACTAGCTAGCAGCTCCTACTACAGGGTGACGGCAGGGAGTCATCCTGTGTCCATTGTCCTAAAGCCACCTAATTTCCATATCACAGGACATGGCCATGGGATTTGTTGCTAAACCAGTTGTGTGAAGGAAAGGGGGGGTGACACCAGGAGAGGGCTTCCTGACATACTTGAATATCATGATTTATCGTCATATCTCCGGATTTACCTCACACCTCCCCCCCTTTTGAGGGCGCTAGGGGGCAGCACACTCCGGTGTTCCCCCGTGCGCCCGTCCGCGACCTCTCCTTGTCGGGACAGCCCGTCTGCGTTACCGTGGTCACGGCCCCTTTTGTGGCGAATGGTGAAGTTGTATTGCTGGAGCGCAAGGCTCCATCGCAACAATCGCCCATTCGTCCCAGAGACGGTGTGCAACCAGCTGAGGGGATTGTGGTCCGTCTCCACGATGAAGTGGCGCCCGTATAGATAGGGTTGCAGACGCTGCAGGGCCCACACTATGGCCAGGCACTCCTTCTCCATCGTGGAATAGGCAACTTCCCTTGGTAACAGCTTCCTGCTCAGGTACAAGACCGGGTGCTCTTGGCTCGCAGAGTCCACCTGGCTGAGCACCGCACCGAGGCCGAAGTCACTGGCGTCGGTCTGTACTACAAACGGCCGCGTGAAGTCGGCTGCCTGTAGCACGGGCGGGCTGGACAGGGCGTCCTTTAGGGCCCGGAAGGCTGTCTCGCAGTCCATTGTCCAATCGACTGCAGAGGGCAGCTTCTTCTTGGTGAGGTCCGTCAAGGGCTTTGCCAGGCTACTATAGCATGGAACAAACCTCCTATAGTACCCAGCGGTCCCCAAGAAGGACATCACCTGCTTCTTGGTCCTGGGGGTGGGCCAGGATGCGATGGCCTCCACTTTCTCAGGCTCGGGCTTCAGTGTTCTCCCGCCTACCCGGTGACCGAGGTACTGGACCTCGCTCATGGCCAGCTGACACTTTCCCGGCTTGATGGTCAAACCTGCCCGGTGGATCCGCCTGAGCACCTGTGCTAGATGCTCTAGGTGGTCCTCCCAGGTGGGACTGAAGACGGCAATGTCATCCAGGTACGCGGCCGCGTACCCTTCAAGTCCCTTGAGCAGGGTGTTGACCATCCGCTGGAAAGTGGCAGGGGCATTCCTCATCCCGAATGGCATCACCGTGGACTCGTACAGTCCAAATGGGGTAATAAAGGCAGAGCGTTCCCTGGCCTTGCGAGTCAGGGGGATCTGCCAATATCCCCGGCTCAGATCCATGATGGTCAGGTACTGAGCCCCGGCCAACTGATCGAGCAGGTCATCGATGCGTGGCATTGGGTACGCATCGGCGACCGTGACCGCATTGAGCCCCCTGTAGTCCACGCAGAACCGAGTGGTTCGGTCCTTCTTAGGGACGAGGACTACAGGCGAGGCCCAAGCGCTGTTGGATGCCTGGATCACCCCCAGCTTCAGCATCTCGTCAATCTCCTGGCGCATGTGTTGCTGCACCTCCAGGGAGACCCGATATGCTGAACGCCGGATCGGGGGATGATCCCCAGTGTCCACGTGATGGACAGCCAAGTCAGTCCTTCCGGGCTGGTTGGTAAACAACCCCCGGAAGGGGTGTAGGGTGGCCCACAGCTGGGACCGTTGGTCCTCCAAGAGCTGGTGGCCAACCTCCACATCCTCAATGGATCCGCCTGCCCTAACCTGGGCTAGCATATCCAAGAGGGTTTCCGCTTCTCCCTCCTCGGGCAGGTTGCACACGGGGAGCGCACATGCCTCCCGCTCATGATGTGCCTTCATCATGTTCACATGGAAGGGCTTCCGCCTTCCACGGGCAGGGTCCAGGGTGACCAGGTACGTCACAGGGTTGAGCTGCTGGTACACGAGGTATGGGCCTTCCCAGGCTGCCTGAAGCTTGTCCTGTGGTACGGGGACCCGTACCCACACCTTTTGACCCACTTGGTAGGTCCTCTCACAAGCGTTCTGGTCGTACCAACGCTTCTGATCGGCCTGGGCGTGAGCCATATTGTCGTGTACCAGTTGCGTCAAGGCCTGCATTTTGTCCCGGAAGCGCATGACATACTCGATAACCGACACTCCAGGGGTGGCCAAATCCCCTTCCCAAGCCTCTTTCACCAGAGCCAGGGGGCCCCGCACACGTCGCCCGTACAGGAGCTCAAACGGTGAGAATCCTGTTGAGGCCTGTGGAACCTCCCGGTAAGCAAATAACAGGTGTGGGAGATACCGCTCCCAGTCACGCCCATGGGAGTCGACCAACATCTTAAGCATCTGCTTTAAGGTGCCATTGAACCGCTCGCACAGGCCATTAGTCTGTGGATGGTACGGGCTGGCCACCAGATGTCGCACCTGGACTTGCTTACAGAGGGCCTCCATCAGCTGGGACATGAATTGGGTCCCCCGGTCAGTGAGCATTTCCTGGGGAAAACCCACTCGGGAGAAAATCTCCAGCAATGCGGTGGCCACCTTGTCAGCCCGAATGGACGACAAGGCCACTGCTTCTGGGTACCGGGTGGCATAGTCCACTACCGTCAGTATGAAGCGTTTCCCGGAGCTGCTGGGGATGGCCAGCGGGCCGACCAGATCCACAGCCACCCTCCTGAAAGGCTCATCGATGATTGGCAGAGATACTAGTGGGGCTTTGGGGTGTGGCCCCGCCTTCCCCACTCTCTGACAGGTTTCACACGAACGGCAGTAGGCAGCCACATCGGCCCCCATTTTTGGCCAGTAGAAATGCTGGTTTAACCTGGCCTTGGTCTTAGCGATCCCTAGGTGTCCGGCCATCGGAATCTCATGTGCGATCCGCAACAACTCCGTCCGGAACGGATAGGGTACCACCAACTGTCGGTCCCTGGGCCACGCCTCCGGTGAACCCTGCTGGACCGTGGCCCGGTACAGCCGTCCTTGGTCCCAGACCACTCGCTCCGGGTCCGAGTCCGAGGGAGTCTGTGCCGCCTGCTCCTTAAGAGCTTTCAGGCTGTCGTCAGCTTCTAACGCTGCCTGAAACCCCTGACTAGATGTGGCCAGAATCGACGAGACTGTCACATCTTCGGTCAGTACCCCGGGACCTGTGTCCTGGCCTCCGCCTGACTCGGCTGCCACTTGGTCAGAAGGGGAAGAGCTATCGGACCTCCGGGAGGCCCCTTGGCTTCCAGCACTCCCACTGCGGGTGACAGCGGCCACAGCCGCTGCGACCGTGGGTCGTGCCTGCTCCTCCTCCGTTCCTGACCAAGTCGCCGGTTCAGGCAGACCGACCTGGCTTCCTGACACCCCGGTTGTGGGGGAACCATGCACCGAGATCTTACCTGGGAGCACTTCCGCTCCTGGACCGGCCCCAATCTCACCTGCCTGTTCCCCTCCTGCAGCAACAGAACCCCGCTGTGAAATCTCTGGGGACCCCACATTGGCTGTGGTAGCCCCCACCCCACACACTGGTCCTCCCCCTGCAGCACCCTGCTCTCTGCTTATCCCTGCAGAGGGCAACAGATCCCAGCTCACTGGCTGGTTACTTGTAGAGGCATTGTCACACCTTTCTCTGACCCCCTCCCCTGTCACAGCTGCAGCTGAGTGTGTGTCTATGGTGTCTATGCAAGCAGAAATATCAGAGTTCACTCCCTCCTCCCTTACATCATTCATAGATAACACATTAACATTGTCCGGAGGCACGTCAGTACTGGCTGAAGGTTCAGCCCTTGGTTGGGGCCCAAACTGGGAGGTTATCTGCCCCAAATCTGTCCCAAGTAGCACGTTTGCAGGGATCCGATCAGTTACCCCCACCTCCCTCACCCCTCGCCCTGCGCCCCAGTCCACATAAATGTCAGCAACAGGCAGCGCCGGGTCAATGCCTCCAATCCCGGAGACAGCGAGGGTTTTTCCAGGGATCAAGTCTTGGGAAGACACCATCTCAGGCCGCACCAGAGTCACCTCCGAGGCGCTGTCTCGCAGTCCTATGGTCACAGACCGGCCGACGGTGACAGGTTGGAAGCTGTCCAGGGACCTACCACCACCCCCACCCACACAATACACCTTGGGCGGCCCTTGGGACGGGGACGGAGCCGGGGCCTTGGGACGCTGAGGGCACATGGCCTTGAAGTGTCCAGGTAGGTTGCACTGGTGGCACCGTCTTGGTTCTGCCACGGGCCTGGAGAGGGGAGTTGAGGGGGACACCCCCTGCAGTCTAGGGGCAGGTGGGGCAGTCGCAGAATTCATCTTACCCCCTCTCCAGGTGCTGCTGGTGGCTGCTCTCCTGGCTTCAGGAGCCCGATTGTTGGTGTAGTCATCGGCCAGGGCAGCTGTAGCCGTGGACCCCTTTGGCTTCTGGTCTCGGATGAACTGGCGGAGATCCTCAGGGCAGTTCCACAAGAGTTGCTCCGTGATGACCAAGTCCAGGATCTCTGGTCCGGTGGAAAGCTGCAGGCCTTGGGTCCAGTGGTCGGCAGCTCGGGCAAGTGCCCGCCGGTGGTCAGCCCAGGAGTCCTTTGGTCCCTTCTGCAGGGTCCGGAACTTCTTGCGGTAGGACTCCGGAGTGAGGTTGTACTGTTGGATCAGGGCCCGCTTGATGGTGTCGTAGCCCTGATCTGCCTCAGCAGGCAAGTCCCCAAGGATATCCAGGGCCTTACCCCTTAAACGGGGGGTCAGGTATTTGGCCCACTGGTCCTTGTCCAGATGGTGCTGCAGGCAAGTCCGTTCAAAAGCAGTCAAGAAAGAGTCCAAGTCTCCATCCTTCTCCAGCACTGGGAAGTCCTCAACACGGACCTTTGGAAGTTTGGTGTCTTGAAGGTCACGTGTGGCTGATGAGGGCTGGAGCTTGGCTAGATGCAGCTGGTAGTCACGGTCTGCCTGTCGCTCCGCAGCCTCACGCTCTGCCTGGCGCTCTTCACGCGCTGCTTGCCGCTCCGCAGCCTCAGCATTACGCGCTGCCTGCCGCTCTGCCCTGCGCTCTGCCAGGAGTTCCTTGTAGCCCTTCTGGTCTCCAGCCTGGAGAAGGGTCATAGCCATTTGAAGAAGGCTATCCGAGCCTCCCAGGCTCGGTGGAATGGCACGTGGTGATCTGCGGCCCGCTGCGGAGCCTGGTGCTTCACTGTCCATTGCAGAGCGGAGGGCTGGCATCTGGCTCGTTGAGGACCCTTGGGTGAGCTGCTCCTCATCTTGTCCAGCAGTGCCAGGTTGTGCAATGTCCTCTGCAGAGCGGTTCTCTGGCGTCGAGCTCCTGGAGGACTCGTGGGCAACCTCCTCATTACTGTCCACAGCACCGTCCTCCCTCTCTTCGGCTCCTGCCTTAGCATTGGCCAGTTGCATAGCTCTGCTCCTGGTGCCATCAGCCATTCTTGCAGACTTTTGGTCACTGACACAGAACTGACACCTGATGCCTCCACACACCTTACAGTATCTGCACTCTGACACTCTAGTGTTGAGCTAGTCTGAAGACCCCAGCAGCCACAGCTGCTGCAGGCAGTCTTTAGTGTCTGGGAGTATGGGTCTCACACTCACACACACTATTATCTCGATCCCACCGCTATGCCACCAATATGTCACAAACCACCGGGGGGGTCACTCAGAAATCCCCCCGCGCTGGCTACCAGTACGTCACAATCGGGGGGTAACAAGTGGGGGTCACCCCTCCTTTATACCTCCCGACCGACAGACAGAGCACGTGACGCGCTCTCTAGCGCCCCTCTTATAGTCAGGCCAATTATGGAATTGCCCGACCATAAGCAAGGAGGCCGCTATACTACTTATGCCGAATTATTGAAGGGTCCCCGGTGAGAGTAGGGTATATATTCCCCCGACCTCCGCGGACGGAATATATAAAATCTCCCCGAATCTCACTGGCCTCCCCACAATAATCCTTGGCACAAACTCGCTGCCACCAACCGATTTACGGTAACTATTAGCCGAACACACAGACGTGGGATTCAAGATCGAGATAACAGAACAGCCCAAGATTAATTATATATTTTAATCGGCCGAAGCCACACTAGAAACTACAATATATACAATAGGGAATCTACAGAATATACATATGTCAGAGTACAGTTACAAGCAAGATATGGATTACAAACAGGCATACACAGTTCCAGCAGTTACCTTGTGCGTCTGGCCACAGGGGGGCGCCGTGGACCAGGTTTCCAGGATCTCTCTCACAGGTCTTCCCTGACCAGACCCCCGAGCAAAAGAACACTGGGAAATGGCCGAAGTAGGGTTATCAACCTGGGCAAATCCAGGTCCCCTCCTACCTTAGTGACCTCACAGGGAAGCACTGCCACTCCCCCTGCATTGAGTTAGAGTAATATCCCAGAAGGGGCTATTACCTGCAACTCCGGACTGGGAGGTCCGATCGGGATGGTTCTTGTGCCATCAGATCCGCCCGGGTCCCCTCTGCATTTTGAGCCCAAGCACGACTCATTTACCGGACTCCTACTAGCAGTTCTCTATATCTCCCCACCCCAAGGTGCCACATAGACGTCGAGGATATGCACAGATTCGGCTTGAAGTCCCGATTCTAACGATGTAGGAGGTGTATGGCTGAGACGCACGGTAATATCATAACTGGGTATGATATTACGGAGCCAGCAGTATGCTCTCCTGCGGGGACTAGCTACTTTTGGTTTTGCTAGGTCCCTGCCCACTCTCTTTGATGAGTGGACACAGCTCCCAGGGGCTCTTCCTCTCTCTGTGTTTTAGAGGCCTGAGAGAACAAGCAATCTCCATATCAGAGGAGATGGCTGTTGGAGGTGTAAGTGGGACTTCACACCTTTCCAGATGCTGACATCTGAGAAGTACCTCAGTGTGTGAAGGGGCAAGGGAGGGGGGTTGCCCTCAGGGGGGTGATGAGAGAAATGATGACTGGACATCATCATTCCTCTTAATATCCCAGGATTTCCCTCACAGGGAGCGAGGAGGGACGGCCCTAGTTCTCTATCAGGGAGGTGGGGAGAGAGGAGGGACGGCCCTAGTTCTCTATCAGGGAGGTGGGGAGAGAGGAGGGACGGCCCTAGTTCTCTATCAGGGAGGTGGGGAGAGAGGAGGGACGGCCCTAGTTCTCTATCAGGGAGGTGGGGAGCGAGGAGGAACGGCCCTAGTTCTCTATCAAGGAGGTGGGGAGAGAGGAGGGACGGCCCTAGTTCTCTATCAGGGAGGTGGGGAGAGAGCAGGGACGGCCCTAGTTCTCTATCAGAGGGGAACGGAGGAGTGAGGGGAGGAACGCCTCTAGTACTCTAGTAGGGGGGAACAGAGGGATAAGGGGAGGAATGCCCTTTGTTCTCTAGCAGGAGAACGGAGGGACGCCCCTAGTTCTTTATCAGAAGAGAATGGGGGCGAAGGGAGGAAGACCTCTAGTTATCTATCGGGGGGAACAAGGAGGCGATGGGAGTGACGCCTCTAGTTCTCCATCATGGGGGAATGTAGGGGTACCCCTAGTTCTCTATCAGGGGGGAACAGAGAGGCGAGGGGAGGGATGCCTCTAGTTCTCTATCAAGGAGAATGGAAGGATGAGGAGAGGAACGCGTCTAGTTCTCTATCAGGGGGAACGGAGGGGAGAACGCCCCTAATTCTCTATCTGGGGGAAAGGGAGGTGGCCATAACTGTTCTATTTAGGTAGGGGCACCTCTAGTTCTCTATCTGGAAAGGATGAGGAGTGCCCCATGTTGTCTATCCGGTATTGTTGCAGAGATGCTGCCGCTGAGTGGCCACCAGCGCACACGTCAGGCGGTGTGAACAACTCTGCCCCCGCTGCCATTACTCAGGGCAGGCGGTGTGGACAGCTCTGCACCCGCTGCTATTACTCAGGGCAGGCGGTGTGGACAGCTCTGCATCCGCTGCTATTACTCAGGGCAGGCGGTGTGGACATCTCTGCACCCGCTGCCATCACTCAGGGCAGGCGGTGTGGACAGCTCTGCACCCGCTGCTATTACTCAGGGCAGGTGGTGTGGACAGCTCTGCACCCGCTGCTACTACTCAGGGCAGACGGTGTGGACAGCTCTGCACCCGCTGCCATCACTCAGGGCAGGCGGTGTGGACATCTCTGCACCCGCTGCCATCACTCAGGGCAGGCGGTGTGGACAGCTCTGCACCCGCTGCCATCACTCAGGGCAGGCGGTGTGGACAGCTCTGCACCCGCTGCCATCACTCAGGGCAGGCGGTGTGGACAGCTCTGCACCCGCTGCCATCACTCAGGGCAGGCGGTGTGGACAGCTCTGCACCCGCTGCCATCACTCAGGGCAGGCGGTGTGGACAGCTCTGCACCCGCTGCTATTACTCAGGGCAGGCGGTGTGGACAGCTCTGCACCCGCTGCTATTACTCAGGGCAGGCGGTGTGAACAACTCTGCACCCGCTGCTATTACTCAGGGCAAGCGGTGTGGACATCTCTGCACCCGCTGCCATCACTCAGGGCAGGCGGTGTGGACAGCTCTGCACCCGCTGCTGTTACTCAGGGCAGGCGGTGTGGACAGCTCTGCACCCGCTGCTATTACTCAGGGCAGGCGGTGTGGACAGCTCTGCACCCGCTGCTATTACTCAGGGCAGGCGGTGTGGACAGGCGGTGTGGCACTTGCTGACATTACAGATCACTCACGGTTTTGCCTTGAAGACCCTGCGGTGTGATGGGCTGTGCAGACAATCCGGCTGCCACGGACCTCCTCTCCGGAGCAAAGCCGAGCTGCAGAGAGAAGAAAAAACATCAAAAACACAAGAGCGGGGGAGGGGACAGGAGGCGTCAGGAGGCGTGATGACATCACAGAGCCCGAATCCCCGCAGATTCCCCACACAATTCACTACACGGGTATCAGATCTATAATACAGCAGTGACATCACCGCCCCCCAGAGACCCCTCAGTGTACAGCAGTGACATCACCGCCCCCCAGAGACCCCTCAGTATACAGCAGTGACATCACCGACCCCCAGAGACCCCTCAGCACACAGCAGTGACATCACCGCCCCCCAGAGACCCCTCAGTATACAGCAGTGACATCACCGATCCCCAGAGACCCCTCAGCACACAGTAGAGACCCCTCAGCACACAGTAGAGACCCCTCAGCACACAGTAGAGACCCCTCAGCACACAGTAGAGACCCCTCAGCACACAGTAGAGACCCCTCAGCACACAGTAGAGACCCCTCAGCACACAGTAGAGACCCCTCAGCACACAGTAGAGACCCCTCAGCACACAGTAGAGACCCCTCAGCACACAGTAGAGACCCCTCAGCACACAGTGGAGACCCCTCAGCACACAGTGGAGACCCCTCAGCACACAGTGGAGACCCCTCAGCACACAGTGGAGACCCCTCAGCACACAGTGGAGACCCCTCAGCACACAGTAGAGACCCCTCAGCACACAGTAGAGACCCCTCAGCACACAGTAGAGACCCCTCAGCACACAGTAGAGACCCCTCAGCACACAGTAGAGACCCCTCAGCACACAGTAGAGACCCCTCAGCACACAGTAGAGACCCCTCAGCACACAGTAGAGACCCCTCAGCACACAGTAGAGACCCCTCAGCACACAGTAGAGACCCCTCAGCACACAGTAGAGACCCCTCAGCACACAGTAGAGACCCCTCAGCACACAGTAGAGACCCCTCAGCACACAGTAGAGACCCCTCAGCACACAGTAGAGACCCCTCAGCACACAGTAGAGACCCCTCAGCACACAGTAGAGACCCCTCAGCACACAGTAGAGACCCCTCAGCACACAGTAGAGACCCCTCAGCACACAGTAGAGACCCCTCAGCACACAGTGGAGACCCCTCAGCACACAGTGGAGACCCCTCAGCACACAGTGGAGACCCCTCAGCACACAGTGGAGACCCCTCAGCACACAGTAGAGACCCCTCAGCACACAGTAGAGACCCCTCAGCACACAGTAGAGACCCCTCAGCACACAGTAGAGACCCCTCAGCACACAGTAGAGACCCCTCAGCACACAGTAGAGACCCCTCAGCACACAGTAGAGACCCCTCAGCACACAGTAGAGACCCCTCAGCACACAGTAGAGACCCCTCAGCACACAGTAGAGACCCCTCAGCACACAGTAGAGACCCCTCAGCACACAGTAGAGACCCCTCAGCACACAGTAGAGACCCCTCAGCACACAGTAGAGACCCCTCAGCACACAGTAGAGACCCCTCAGCACACAGTAGAGACCCCTCAGCACACAGTAGAGACCCCTCAGCACACAGTAGAGACCCCTCAGCACACAGTAGAGACCCCTCAGCACACAGTAGAGACCCCTCAGCACACAGTAGAGACCCCTCAGCACACAGTAGAGACCCCTCAGCACACAGTAGAGACCCCTCAGCACACAGTAGAGACCCCTCAGCACACAGTAGAGACCCCTCAGCACACAGTAGAGACCCCTCAGCACACAGTGGAGACCCCTCAGCACACAGTGGAGACCCCTCAGCACACAGTGGAGACCCCTCAGCACACAGTGGAGACCCCTCAGCACACAGTAGAGACCCCTCAGCACACAGTAGAGACCCCTCAGCACACAGTAGAGACCCCTCAGCACACAGTAGAGACCCCTCAGCACACAGTAGAGACCCCTCAGCACACAGTAGAGACCCCTCAGCACACAGTAGAGACCCCTCAGCACACAGTAGAGACCCCTCAGCACACAGTAGAGACCCCTCAGCACACAGTAGAGACCCCTCAGCACACAGTAGAGACCCCTCAGCACACAGTAGAGACCCCTCAGCACACAGTGGAGACCCCTCAGCACACAGTGGAGACCCCTCAGCACACAGTGGAGACCCCTCAGCACACAGTGGAGACCCCTCAGCACACAGTGGAGACCCCTCAGTACACAGTGGAGACCCCTCAGTACACAGTGGAGACCCCTCAGTACACAGTGGAGACCCCTCAGTACACAGTGGAGACCCCTCAGTACACAGTGGAGACCCCTCAGTACACAGTGGAGACCCCTCAGTACACAGTGGAGACCCCTCAGTACACAGTGGAGACCCCTCACCTTACTGGACGGCGGCTTCTGCCTTCGCTCTAGCGTCAGGTCGCCTCGCTGCACCGGGGAGGACACTTCGGAGCGGTAGGTCCGATGCGGGGAGTATGTGTGGTAACCAGAGATGGAGCCATGGGACGGTGACATGGGGATGGAGTGCAAGGCCTGGTCGGAGATATGAACCATGGTCTTGGGGCTGGTCAGAGACGAGTGCCGCCGCAGCGTGCTCTGCTTATTGTAGAACTGTCTCTGCTGCCATTCATACAGCTGCCACATGGTGTCGTCCCGCACGGACCTCCGGTTCTCCTCCACCGGGGCCGTTACTGGGACCATGGTCCGCTCATACAGCATGCCCGTGGTGCTGCACACACTGTCTGGTCGGGTCTTCAGGTTCCGTGGCAGTGTCTTGTATCCCTCGGGGTAACGTGGCACCATCTGAGCGCGGTAGCTGGGCATATTCCGGGGCAATGTCTGATAGGACATGACCCTGTGAATAGAGAAAGCCATAATTACTGTGGAGGGAGTGGTGTGAGAAGAGGCTAGTACGGGCCGGTCACTCACCCACCACCGCCAGGGGCTCCACCTCAGAGGAAGCCATGATTAGTGATGTGAGAAGAGGCTAGTACGGGCCGGTCACTCACCCACCACCGCCAGGGGCTCCACCTCAGAGGAAGCCATGATTAGTGATGTGAGAAGAGGCAAGGACGGGCCGGTCACTCACTCACCACCGCCGAGGGCCTCCACCTCAGAGGAAGCCATGATTAGTGGTGTGAGAAGAGGCCAGGACGGGCCGGTCACTCACCCACCACCGCCGGGGGCTCCTCTTCAGAGGAAGCCATGATTAGTGATGTGAGAAGAGGCCAGGACGGGACGGTCACTCACCCACCACCGCCGGGGGCTCCTCCTCAGAGGAAGCCATGATTAGTGATGTGAGAAGAGGCCGGTACGGGCCGGTCACTCACCCACCACCGCCAGGGGCTCCTCCTCAGAGGAAGCCATGATTAGTGATGTGAGAAGAGGCCAGGACGGGCCGGTCACTCACCACCGCCGGGGGCTCCTCACAGGAAGCCATGATTAGTGATGTGAGAAGAGGCCTGGCCGGGCCGGTCACTCACCCACCACCGCCGGGGGCTCCTCCTCACAGGAAGCCATGATTAGTGATGTGAGAAGAGGCCAGTACGGGCCGGTCACTCACCCACCACCGCCGGGGGCTCCTCACAGGAAGCCATGATTAGTGATGTGAGAAGAGGCCAGGACGGGCCGGTCACTCACTCACCACCGCCGGGGGCTCCTCCTCAGAGGAAGCCATGATTAGTGATGTGAGAAGAGGCCTGGCCGGGCCGGTCACTCACCCACCACCGCCGGGGGATCCTCCTCACAGGAAGCCATGATTAGTGATGTGAGAAGAGGCCAGTACGGGCCGGTCACTCACCCACCACCGCCGGGGGCTCCTCCTCAGAGGAAGCCATGATTAGTGATGTGAGAAGAGGCCAGTACGGGCCGGTCACTCACTCACCACCGCCGGGGGCTCCTCACAGGAAGCCATGATTAGTGGTGTGAGAAGAGGCCAGGACGGGCCGGTCACTCACCCACCACCGCCGGGGGCTCCTCCTCAGAGGAAGCCATGATTAGTGATGTGAGAAGAGGCCAGGACGGGACGATCACTCACCCACCACCGCCGGGGGCTCCTCCTCAGAGGAAGCCATGATTAGTGATGTGAGAAGAGGCCATGATGGGCCGGTCACTCACCCACCACCGCCAGGGGCTCCTCCTCAGAGGAAGCCATGTTTAGTGATGTGAGAAGAGGCCAGGACGGGCCGGTCACTCACCACCGCCGGGGGCTCCTCACAGGAAGCCATGATTAGTGATGTGAGAAGAGGCCTGGACGGGCCGGTCACTCACCCACCACCGCCGGGGGCTCCTCCTCACAGGAAGCCATGATTAGTGATGTGAGAAGAGGCCAGTACGGGCCGGTCACTCACCCACCACCGCCGGGGGCTCCTCCTCAGAGGAAGCCATGATTAGTGATGTGAGAAGAGGCCAGTACGGGCCGGTCACTCACCCACCACCGCCGGGGGCTCCTCCTCAGAGGAAGCCATGATTAGTGATGTGAGAAGAGGCCAGGACGGGACGGTCACTCACCCACCACCGCCGGGGGCTCCTCCTCAGAGGAAGCCATGATTAGTGATGTGAGAAGAGGCCGGTACGGGCCGGTCACTCACCCACCACCGCCAGGGGCTCCTCCTCAGAGGAAGCCATGATTAGTGATGTGAGAAGAGGCCAGGACGGGCCGGTCACTCACCACCGCCGGGGGCTCCTCACAGGAAGCCATGATTAGTGATGTGAGAAGAGGCCTGGCCGGGCCGGTCACTCACCCACCACCGCCGGGGGCTCCTCCTCACAGGAAGCCATGATTAGTGATGTGAGAAGAGGCCAGTACGGGCCGGTCACTCACCCACCACCGCCGGGGGCTCCTCACAGGAAGCCATGATTAGTGATGTGAGAAGAGGCCAGGACGGGCCGGTCACTCACCCACCACCGCCGGGGGCTCCTCCTCAGAGGAAGCCATGATTAGTGATGTGAGAAGAGGCCAGGACGGGCCGGTCACTCACTCACCACCGCCGGGGGCTCCTCCTCAGAGGAAGCCATGTTTAGTGATGTGAGAAGAGGCCAGGACGGGCCGGTCACTCACCACCGCCGGGGGCTCCTCACAGGAAGCCATGATTAGTGATGTGAGAAGAGGCCAGTACGGGCCGGTCACTCACTCACCACCGCCGGGGGCTCCTCCTCACAGGAAGCCATGATTAGTGGTGTGAGAAGAGGCCAGGACGGGCCGGTCACTCACCCACCACCGCCGGGGGCTCCTCCTCAGAGGAAGCCATGATTAGTGATGTGAGAAGAGGCCAGGACGGGACGGTCACTCACCCACCACCGCCGGGGGCTCCTCCTCAGAGGAAGCCATGATTAGTGATGTGAGAAGAGGCCATGATGGGCCGGTCACTCACCCACCACCGCCAGGGGCTCCTCCTCAGAGGAAGCCATGTTTAGTGATGTGAGAAGAGGCCAGGACGGGCCGGTCACTCACCACCGCCGGGGGCTCCTCACAGGAAGCCATGATTAGTGATGTGAGAAGAGGCCTGGACGGGCCGGTCACTCACCCACCACCGCCGGGGGCTCCTCCTCACAGGAAGCCATGATTAGTGATGTGAGAAGAGGCCAGTACGGGCCGGTCACTCACCCACCACCGCCGGGGGCTCCTCCTCAGAGGAAGCCATGATTAGTGATGTGAGAAGAGGCCAGTACGGGCCGGTCACTCACCCACCACCGCCGGGGGCTCCTCCTCAGAGGAAGCCATGATTAGTGATGTGAGAAGAGGCCAGGACGGGCCGGTCACTCACTCACCACCGCCGGGGGCTCCTCACAGGAAGCCATGATTAGTGATGTGAGAAGAGGCCAGGACGGGCCGGTCACTCACCACCGCCAGGGGCTCCTCCTCAGAGGAAGCCATGATTAGTGATGTGAGAAGAGGCCAGGACGGGACGGTCACTCACCACCGCCGGGGGCTCCTCACAGGAAGCCGTGATGTGAGAAGAGGCCTGGACGGGCCGGTCACTCACCCACCACCGCCGGGGGCTCCTCCTCACAGGAAGCCATGATTAGTGATGTGAGAAGAGGCCAGTACGGGCCGATCACTCACCCACCACCGCCGGGGGCTCCTCCTCAGAGGAAGCCATGATTAGTGATGTGAGAAGAGGCCAGGACGGGCCGGTCACTCACCACCGCCGGGGGCTCCTCACAGGAAGCCATGATTAGTGATGTGAGAAGAGGCCTGGACGGGCCGGTCACTCACCCACCACCGCCGGGGGCTCCTCCTCACAGGAAGCCATGATTAGTGATGTGAGAAGAGGCCAGGACAGGACGGTCACTCACCCACCACCGCCGGGGGCTCCTCACAGGAAGCCATGATTAGTGATGTGAGAAGAGGC
Organism: Anomaloglossus baeobatrachus; assembly: GCF_048569485.1. Lineage (NCBI taxonomy): Eukaryota > Metazoa > Chordata > Amphibia > Anura > Aromobatidae > Anomaloglossus > Anomaloglossus baeobatrachus. The sequence goes on along the minus strand of NC_134356.1, from coordinate 328,356 downwards.
CATGATGGGCCGGTAACTCACCCGCCACCACCGGGGGCTCCTCCTCAGAGGAAGCCATGATTAGTGATGTGAGAAGAGGCCAGGACGGGCCGGTCACTCACCCGCCACCGCCGGGGGCTCCTCCTCAGAGGAAGCCATGATTAGTGATGTGAGAAGAGGCCAGGACGGGCCGGTCACTCACCCGCCACCGCCGGGGGCTCCTCCTCAGAGGAAGCCATGATTAGTGATGTGAGAAGAGGCCAGGACGGGCCGGTCACTCACCCGCCACCGCCGGGGGCTCCTCCTCAGAGGAAGCCATGATTAGTGATGTGAGAAGAGGCCAGGACGGGCCGGTCACTCACCCGCCACTGCTGGGGGCCTCCTCCTCCGGGCTCTTCTCTCTTTGGCTGCGGATCCACTGCTCCAGCTGCAGCATGGAGTTGGTTCGCTGGATCACCCGGTTGGCCTCACCCTGCATGGACACAGAGTTCTGCTGGACTCCCCTGGAGTCGGTCTCGGAGGGGTGCCCATCATGCACTCTGCTCCTGCTCTCAGGACCATTCACGTGGGTGGTCTGGTACTGCGCAGTGCTGACCGCCAGGATGTCATAGTCCGATATGCAGGACTGATGTTTGACGCCACTGATCTTGGTGAGCGGACGCTCCTGGCCATCTTTCTGGAAACCGTACATCTCGGCCTCTCGCACTGCCTTCTCCTCCCCTCGGATGAGTGTTAGCTCCTTATTCTTCTGGTTGTTATTGGCCTCCGGTCGGATCAGCAGTCGGTGGTTCGCCAAATGGTTTATCTCTTGTGGGGGAGGGTGATCGAGTTTGGTAATGTCCATTCTGGAGAGAGAAGAAAGTGTTAAAAAGGACGTACAACAAACACCACAGAAAACAGACCAATATGGAGAAACTGCTGCCTCACCAGAAGACCACTGGTCACCAACATTCGAGCAGCTGCTGCCTCACCAGGAGACCACCGGCTGCCAGCAATGGAGCAGCTGCTGCCTCACCAGGAGACCACCGGCCGGCAGCATGGAGCAGCTGCTGCATCACCAGGAGACCACCGGCAGGAACCGGGATGTGAGTGTAGCTAAGTGACTGCTGATCCCACCAGATTCATCAGCTCTGATCACCCCCTGAGGGGGATCAGGAGTTAAATCCTCACTGTGTGTAGCGCAAACCCCGGACCCCCACACTGTACATACCGAGAACGCCCCAGGTACACCCCTCCCATACACGGTATACACGGCAGAGAACGCCCCGGGTACACCCCTCCCATACACGGTATACACGGCAGAGAACGCCCCGGGTACACCCCTCCCATACACGGTATACACGGCAGAGAACGCCCCGGGTACACCCCTCCCATACACGGTATACACGGCAGAGAACGCCCCGGGTACACCCCTCCCATACACGGTATACACGGCAGAGAACGCCCCGGGTACACCCCTCCCATACACGGTATACACGGCAGAGAACGCCCCGGGTACACCCCTCCCATACACGGTATACACGGCAGAGAACGCCCCGGGTACACCCCTCCCATACACGGTATACACGGCAGAGAACGCCCCGGGTACACCCCTCCCATACACGGTATACACGGCAGAGAACGCCCCGGGTACACCCCTCCCATACACGGTATACACGGCAGAGAACGCCCCGGGTACACCCCTCCCATACACGGTATACACGGCAGAGAACGCCCCGGGTACACCCCTCCCATACACGGTATACACGGCAGAGAACGCCCCGGGTACACCCCTCCTATACACTGTATACACGGTAGAGAACGCCCCGGGTACACTCCTCCTATACACTGTATACACGGCAGAGAACGCCCCAGGTACACCCCTCCCATACTCGGTATACACGGTAGAGAACGCCCCGGGTACACTCCTCCTATACACTGTATACACGGCAGAGAACGCCCCAGGTACACCCCTCCTATACACGGTATACACGGTAGAGAACGCCCCGGGTACACTCCTCCTATACACTGTATACACGGCAGAGAACGCCCCAGGTACACCCCTCCCATACTCGGTATACACGGCAGAGAACGCCCCGGGTACACCCCTCCCATACACGGTATATACGGCAGAGAACGCCCCGGGTACACCCCTCCCATACACGGTATACACGGCAGAGAACGCCCCAGGTACACCCCTCCTATACACGGTATACACGGCAGAGAACGCCCCAGGTACACCCCTCCCATACACTGTATACACGGCAGAGAACGCCCCGGGTACATCCCTCCCATACACGGTATACACAGCAGAGAACGCCCCGGGTACACCCCTCCCATACACGCTATATACGGCAGAGAACGCACCGGGTACACCCCTCCTATACACGGTATACACAGCAGAGAACGCCCCGGGTACACCCCTCCCATACACGGTATATACGGCAGAGAATGCCCCGGGTACACCCCTCCCATACACGGTATACACGGCAGAGAACGCCCCGGGTACACCCCTCCCATACACGGTATATACGGCAGAGAACGCCCCGGGTACACCCCTCCCATACACGGTATATACGGCAGAGAACGCACCGGGTACACCCCTCCTATACACGGTATACACGGCAGAGAACGCACCGGGTACACCCCTCCTATACACGGTATACACGGCAGAGAACGCTCCGGGTACACCCCTCCTCTACACGGTATATACGGCAGAGAACGCCCCGGGTGCACCCCTCCTATACACGGTATATACGGCAGAGAACGCCCCGGGTACACCCCTCCCATACACGGTATACACGGCAGAGAACGCACCGGGTACACCCCTCCTATACACGGTATATACGGCAGAGAACGCCCCGGGTACACCCCTCCTATACACGGTATATACGGCAGAGAACGCACCAGGTACCAGGGCTGTGGAGTCGGTAAGCCAAACCTGCGACTCAGACTCCTCAATTTCCCTTGCACCGACTCCCACATATATATTGCTTGTATTTAAGTGACAAATGTATTGTACAATGTGAACATCAGACATTTCATCATTGTTATAATACAATAAATCAAGATATTTAGATTAGAACATAAAATATATTTATTGGATACAACTTTATAACACAAAAACTGTAATAAACTGGAAATATATAAAAGTGTAATAAATTATGTAAGTGGCAAAAAAACAGTTTTCAACCAAATCATAGTAAATAGCATTTGTGCAGTCCATGAATTTGTTGTAAGAAATAGAATTGCTCCATCAGATCCTCCTCCGCAGATGACCTCAAATCTGACCTAATAATGTTAAGGCCGGAGAACGACCTCTCTACAGTAACTTGGGCTGGAGGAAAAGCCGTGACCACACGGGGACATCTAACAATGTCCGGGTATAAAGGAATGGCCTCATGCACGGTCAGTTTTGATGAACAGTTGAATCATAGAATATTAGTGTTGGAATGGACCTCCGGGGTCATCTGGTCCCAACCCCGGCTCAAAGCAGGATTCACCAAATCATCCCACACAGATGTCTGTCCAACCTCTTGTTAAAGACCTCCATTGAAGGAGACCTCACCACCTCTCGTGGTCGCCTGTTCCACTCGTTGATCACACTGTCAGTTTTTTCTAATATCTAATCTGTGTCTCCTCCCATCAGTTTCATCCATTGCTTCTAGTCTCTCCTTGTGAAAATGAGAATAAAACTCATCCCTCTACAGTGTGACCGCCTGTAAGATATTTGTAGACCGCTATTAAGTCTCCTCTTTTGAGAGCTAAACAATCCTAAATCCTGTAACCGTTCCTCATAGGACATGGGTTGCAGACTGGTCACCATTCTGGTCACTCTTCTCTGAACTTGCTCCAGTTTGTTGAGGTCTTTTTTAAAATGTGGTGCCCAGAACTGGAGACAATATTCCAGATGAGGCCTGACCAAAGAGGAGTAAAGGGGGATAATGACTGCACGTGATCTAGACTGGATGCTTCTGTTAATACATCCTAGAATGGGGTTTGCCTTTTTTGCTGCTGCGTCACCCTGCTGACTCCTGTGCAGTCTGTGATCTATTAGTATACCTAAGTCTTTTTCACACATGCTGTTGGATAGCTCTATTCCCCCCATGCTGTATATATCACACATGCTGTTGGATAGCGCTATTCCTCCCATGCTGTATATATATCACACATGCTGTTGGATAGCGCTATTCCTCCCATGCTGTATATGTCACACATGCTGTTGGATAGCTCTATTCCCCCCATGCTGTAGATGTCACACATGCTGTTGGATAGCGCTATTCCTCCCATGCTGTATATGTCACACATGCTGTTGGATAGCTCTATTCCTCCCATGCTGTAGATGTCACACATGCTGTTGGATAGCGCTATTCCTCCCATGCTGTATATATCACACATGCTGCTGGATAGCGCTATTCCCCCCATGCTGTATATATCACACATGCTGCTGGATAGCGCTATTCCCCCCATGCTGTATATATCACACATGCTGTTGGATAGCTCTATTCCTCCCATGCTGTATATGTCACACATGCTGTTGGATAGCTCTATTCCCCCCATGCTGTATATATCACACATGCTGTTGGATAGCGCTATTCCTCCCATGCTGTATATATATCACACATGCTGTTGGATAGCGCTATTCCTCCCATGCTGTATATGTCACACATGCTGTTGGATAGCTCTATTCCCCCCATGCTGTAGATGTCACACATGCTGTTGGATAGCTCTATTCCTCCCATGCTGTATATGTCACACATGCTGTTGGATAGCTCTATTCCTCCCATGCTGTAGATGTCACACATGCTGTTGGATAGCGCTATTCCTCCCATGCTGTATATATCACACATGCTGCTGGATAGCGCTATTCCCCCCATGCTGTATATATCACACATGCTGCTGGATAGCGCTATTCCCCCCATGCTGTATATATCACACATGCTGTTGGATAGCTCTATTCCTCCCATGCTGTATATATCACATATGCTTTTGGATAGCGCTATTCCTCCCATGCTGTATATATCACACATGCTGTTGGATAGCTCTATTCCTCCCATGCTGTAAATGTCACACATGCTGTTGGATAGCGCTATTCCTCCCATGCTGTATATATCACACATGCTGTTGGATAGCTCTATTCCTCCCATGCTGTATATGTCACACATGCTGTTGGATAGCGCTATTCCTCCCATGCTGTATATGTCACACATGCTGTTGGATAGCTCTATTCCTCCCATGCTGTATATGTCACACATGCTGTTGGATAGCGCTATTCCTCCCATGCTGTATATGTCACACATGCTGTTGGATAGCGCTATTCCTCCCATGCTGTATATGTCACACATGCTGTTGGATAGCTCTATTCCTCCCATGCTGTATATGTCACACATGCTGTTGGATAGCTCTATTCCTCCCATGCTGTATATGTCACACATGCTGTTGGATAGTGCTATTCCTCCCATGCTGTATATGTCACACATGCTGTTGGATAGCTCTATTCCCCCCATGCTGTATATGTCACACATGCTGTTGGATAGCTCTATTCCTCCCATGCTGTATATATCACACATGCTGTTGGATAGTTCTATTCCTCCCATGCTGTATATGTCACACATGCTGTTGGATAGTTCTATTCCTCCCATGCTGTATATGTCACACATGCTGTTGGATAGCGCTATTCCTCCCATGCTGTATATGTCACACATGCTGTTGGATAGTTCTATTCCCCCCATGCTGTATATGTCACACATGCTGTTGGATAGCTCTATTCCTCCCATGCTGTATATGCTCTTTTCATTATTCTTGCAGAGATGTATGACTTTGCATTTCTCCCTGGTATAAACCATTCTATTAGTTGCTGCCCATTGTTCCAGCTTGTTTAGATCTTGTTGAATCCTCTCTGTCTCTTCTCTAGTATTAGTTATCCCTCCTAGCTTTGTGTCATCAGCATATTCAGTTTACCCTTAATACCTTCATCTAAATCATTGATAAAGATGTTAAACAACACGGTGTCCAGGACAGAGCCCTGTCGTACCCCACTTGAGACAGTCTTCCAACTGGATGTGCAGCCATTTATGACCACTCTTTGACTCCGATCACTAAGCCAGTTACGAATCCATCTAACAGTTGCCTTGTCCATTCCACACTTGGTCATTTTTTCTATAAGGATTGTATGAGATACTTTGTCAAATGCTTTACTGAAGTCAAGATATATTATATCTACTGCATTTCCCTGATCCACCCAGTCAGTGATTCTGTCATAGAAGGAAATTAAGTTAGTCTGACATGACTTATTAGTTATAAACCCATGCTGGCTCTCGTTAATCACTTCATTCTCATCCAGTTACTTGCATAAATGTTGTTTAATAATTTGCTTAAAGATCTTTCCTGGTATGGAAGTCAGGCTCACAGGCCTGTAGTTCCCCGGGTCCACCTTCTTCCCCTTTTTGAAGATAGGGACAACATTTGCTCTTCTCCAGTCTTCTGGAACTTCTCCTGTTCTCCAAGAATTTTCAAAATTATGAAGAGTGGTTGTAATATTTCCTCTGCTATCTCCTTCAGTACTCTGGGGTGTAATTCATCTGGACCTGGGGACTTGAATTCATTAATGTTAGCTAAGTATTCCCTCACTATCTCTTTGTGTATTGATGGCCTGGAATCTTCTAATCCTACAATAGAACGGTGAAGATCAGTTGATTTTACTTTTTCAGGGAAAACAGATGCAAAATAACAATTTAAAAGTTCTGCTTCTCAACATCATTTTTTACAACGTCGCCATTTTAATCCTGTAAAATTCCTATAACATCTTTGACTTTTCTTTTATTTTTGACATAACTCCAAAATCCTCTTTTATTGCTTTTGACGTCTCTTGCGGCCTTATTTCATTATCAGCTCTGGCTAATCTGATGCGTGCCCTGCAGGTTTTGCAGATGGTGTTATATTCTTCTTTAGATATGCCTCCCTCTTTCCATTCAATAAACATTTCTTTCTTCCTTTTTAGCATCTGTTTAAGTTCTATGTTCATCCATCCTGATTTCCTTAAATGTTTCTTATTCTTCCCTCTTTTAGGGATTGTTAACGATTGCGCTTTGAGAATCTCATTTTTCAAGATGTCCCATCCTTCCTGGACATTTCTGTCATTAAGGACATACGGCCATTGAGCCCTGCTATGCTCTGAGTCCCATAAAATCTGGCTTTCTGAAATGCAGCCTTGAAGTCTGAGTTTTCACCGGTCTTCCTCCTCTAGTTATCCAAAACTCTATGATAGCATGGTCACTGCTCGAATTTTTCTATTTCTTTGAGAGCAAGTGAAAAATTTTGCTGAAATATGGTCAATCTGCTGCTATAGGAGACAAAGTGAAATCTTTTTCCTTGCGGCAACGCTTTGCTGCTCCATGTCATCCAAATACTTGTCAAAGTTAAACTCCTTATCTGATGAGGATGAAGATGTGGCAGCAGTAGCACTGTGAGGCCCCAAGTCCTCTTGCGCCTGGCAGTCCTGTAGCCACTCATCCTAACTGCTACCTCAGTCACAGCTTCTTTTCCTTTAGTAAGCTGTTGATCATCAAGCAGTATACGATGACTTGGGTCCACATAAACAGCTGCCAGAAGAATTTTATTTTCCAATAGTTGTGTCTATCTCCGTTTCATTAAAGCAGAAATGCCATCTGTGATTAAACCTCCTCTTTGGGAGAGGCAAAATAGCAAGTTCTTCCACTCCCTTATGAAAATGCCAGGCGTTAAACGCTCAGCTTTTTAATTTTTTATAGTCACAGTAAATAGGTGAGTAAACAATTCCTTCAATTCAGCCACCTGTGTCCATTGACTTTCATTTAGGGTTGCATGAGGGTTCACCATATCTATAAGAGACTGTTTTAGTTCAAGCAATCGCTCAGACATTAAATAAGTGCTGCCCCACCAAGTGGCTTGATCAACAATTGCCCTTTTCCCAACACGTCTCTTCAAGATGGACTCAATTTTAGGGGTTCTGGTGGCAATAACCAATTTCCTCATTTTCCAATCAGATTTCCAGCATGTCCCTCTTGCAGATTCTCTTATTGCCAGCTGCAGCATGTGCACAACACAGCGCATGTGATGAATATGAAAGTGTTTTGAATCCGCTTCAACAAGATCATCTAATCCTAAAGTATCATTTTGCTGTTCTGTAGTAATATCTGTTTGTTCAGCAGTTACATGAGCAGCGCTGTGGCTCCATCTCACAAATACTGAATCCTAAATTCTCTTCTAGCTGTTCTCATTCATCAGTTTAATTGTACTTATGTTTGAAGCATTGTTCGTTACAATGGCAAGAACCTGTTCTTTTTTGAGTTTGTAATCTTGCAGAACTTTTTCCACTAAGGCCTGGAGAAACTGGCTGCTGTGATGAGCTTTAGTGTCTTTTACGCCCAGTGTCTTGCTAACAATTTCTTTCTTATCACAAACATATCGACCATTGATGGCAAAATAGTTCACTCTGACGTGTGCAGGCATCTATTTTAAGAAACATGAAGCGTCTTTTGAGAGTCTTTTTAAGATCTTCTTTTTGTTTAAGGGCTTCTTCAATCACTAATTTTCTAATACTTTCTCTTTCCAGAGAAACACCAAGTTTGTGGCCAATTCTCCATTAAAAGTTCGTCGTGCAAATAGTGATAATGCTACACCGTCCTTCACAACAAGCTGTATGAGCGGCTTTACACATATCTGCTGTCATTGCTACAGTAACTGTCACTTACAAAATATCTCGTTAATGATGTTTGAGCTGCTCTTTCCTCCACCTTTGTCGGGCAGGAAGTGCTGGGCACTGCTTCCTTGCTGCGGTTATCTTTCTCAGTCACAGCTTTGAAAACTTCTGGGTGGAAGCGTTGTAAATGTCTTTAGGAGCATTTGTATCACTGAGTATGCACTGATTTTGGCATCACAGCATTTGGTTTCATCTGGGTCACTTGTCATACATTCACACACAATATTTTTCATCTTGAGTCCCTGTGAAATGCTCAGATACAGATGACTTCATAGGAAGCTTCTTACACATTCTGTAATCATAGAAATTCACTCAAAATTATTTTTGTCCTATAAAAAAAATAATGTAAATAATAATTCCAGCAAGAACAGGGAGCCGTGTACACTGGGCAAAATAAGTATTTGGTACACTGACAATTTTGCAAGTTTTCCCACCACCCCAGGTACACCCCTTCTATACACTGTATATACAGCAGAGAACGCTCCGGGTACACCCCTCCTATATACGGTATACACTGCAGAGAACGCCCCGGGTACACCCCTCCTATACACTGTATATACGGCAGAGAACGCCCCGGGTACACCCCTCCTATACACGGCAGAGAACGCCCCGGGTTGACCCCTCCTATATACGGTATACACTGCAGAGAACGCCCCAGGTGCACCCCTCCTATACACTGCAGAGAACGCTCCGGGTACACCCCTCCTATATACGGTATACACTGCAGAGAACGCTCCGGGTACACCCCTCCTATACACTGTATACACAGCAGAGAACGTTCCGGGTACACCCCTCCTATATACGGTATACACTGCAGAGAATGCCCCGGGTACACCCCTCCTATACACTGTATACACAGCAGAGAACGCTCCGGGTACACCCCTCCTATACACGTACCGTCGCACAGGCTCGGAGTGCACCAGCGAGGCTCCGTTCATCGCCCTCATCCATAACTCCATCTCCTTTATGGTGTCGCAGTAGAAGTAGTACGTCCTCATGTTGGAGTGTGACGCCTGCCAGACACAAAGAGGCATATCTGTGGGGAAGAGGAGAGGCCATCAGCAGACGCCACATGTGCACACCCCGAGGTGCAGGTAACATGGTGGGATGTATCCTTACCAGGATAAGGTGACGATCTTCCTCCTCAAATGACACAAGGCACATCGGAGCCAAGGAGAGAAGAGACAGATATGAGACATCACCACACATGGACACCCACTGCCCACGAGACCCACACAAACCAAAAAAGTAGCAATGAGGTGCGAGGCCCCGCGGGGGGAGGTGCGAGGCCCGGCAGGACGAGGCCCGGCGGGGGGGAGGCGTGAGGCCCGGCGGGGGGGGAGGCGCGAGGCCCGGCGGGGGGGGGGGGGGAGGGAGGCGCGAGGCCCGGCGGGAGGGAGGCGCAAGGCCCGGCGGGAGGGAGGCGCGAGGCCCGGCGGGGGGGGGGGAGGCGCGAGGCCCTGCGGAGGGGGGGGAAAGCGCGAGGCCCTGCGGAGGGGGGGGAAAGCGCGAGGCCCTGCGGGGGGGGGGGGGGGGGGGAAGTGCGAGGCCCTGCGGGGGGGGGGGGGAAGCGCGAGGCCCTGCGGGGGGGGGGGGGAAGCGCGAGGCCCTGCGGGGGGGGGGGGGAAGCGCGAGGCCCTGCGGGGGGGGGGGGGGGGGGGGGGAGCGCGAGGCCCTGCGGGGGGGGGGGGGAGCGCGAGGCCCTGCGGGGGGGGGGGGGGAAGCGCGAGGCCCTGCGGGGGGGGGGGGGAAGCGCGAGGCCCTGCGGGGGGGGGAGGCGCGAGGCCCGGCGGGGGGGAGGCGCGAGGCCCGACAGGGGGGGGGAGGCGCGAGGCCCGGCGGGGGGGAGGAGGGGCGAGGCCCGGCGGAGGAGGAACATTCACCTTAAAGGCGTGTGCACGGTTTATGTGATCTTCTACCGTCACCGGTGATATCTGGAAGCTCGGAAGTAAGATGCTGCCCAAGACACCCTCTTCCTTCTCATCTGCATAAAGAGAAAAGAATCACCTGTAGCCCCGACCCCACACCCAGTGCAGAAACTTAAGGCTGGACTCACACGAGCGTATGGCATCCAATGCGAGAGCATCGGATGCGATATGCTAATGCCCCCTGGCTCAGGCTCTGCTGCGAGCCTGAGCCGGGTGTCATGCGACTGTAACCCGATCTTGCGATCGGGTCACAGCTGTGAAGCTGAGTGCAGGCGCTGCGGAGGAGAGGGAGGGGTTAATCCTCCCATCTCCTCCACTGTCAGCCTGTGCGTTGATCGCACTGCACTGGGATAACATCCGAGTGCAGTCCGATGTATCTCTCGCATCCATTCACTTGAATGGGTGCGAGAGATACGGCGGTAGCAGCAAAACGCAGCATGCTGCCGCTTTTCTCGCATCCAGAATCTGACCAACAGCTCAACCTCATTGCCTAACATTGGTCAGAGTGCAATGCGAGAATTTCTCGCATTGCACTCGTCCGATTTTCACGCTCGTGTGAACGTACCCTAAACATGACACACATTGCTCCCATTCGCCTCCCCACCCCTGCTCGCCTCCCCACCCCTGCTCGCCTCCCCACCCCTGCTCGCCTCCCCACCCCTGCTCGCCTCTCTTTCCCTGCTTTCCTCTCTTCCAGTGTCATCTCCCCTGCATTATCTCCACACCCCCGCTCGTCTACTCACCCGTCTCTCCACCCTCACTCATCTCTCTTCCGCACTCATCTTTCTTCCCCTACATCGTCCCCCCACACCCGCTCATCTCACCCTCCTCGCTTGTCTTTCTTCCTCTACATTATCCCTTCATCCCTACTTGCCTCTCCGACCCCACTCATCTCACCACTCCCTCTCGTCTCTTCCCCTACATCATCCCTCCACCTGTTCTTGCCTCTCCACTCCTGCTCATCTCTCTTCCCCTACATCGTCCCTCCACCCCTGCTCGCCTCTAGATACACACTCATCTCCTCACCCCCGCTCGCCACCCCACTACCGCTTGTCTCCTCACCCCTTCTCGTCTCTCTTCCCTTGCATCGTCTCCCCACCCACGCACGTCTCTTCCCGTGTCGTCTCCCCACCCCTACTTGTATCACCACCTCGGCTTGTCTCACCACCCCCATTCGCCTCTCTTCCCCTGCGTCGTCTCACCACCCCCATTCGCCTCTCTTCCCCTGCGTCGTCTCACCACCTCCACTTGCCTCTCTTCCCCTGCGTCGTCTCACCACCCCCATTTGCCTCTCTTCCCCTGCGTCGTCTCACCACCCCCATTTACCTCTCTTCCCCTGCGTCGTCTCACCACCTCCACTCGCCTCTCTTCCCCTGCGTCGTCTCACCACCTCCACTCGCCTCTCTTCCCCTGCGTCGTCTCACCACCCCCATTCGCCTCTCTTCCCCTGCGTTGTCTCACCAGCTCCCACTCGTGTATTTAGCATCCACCGCCTTCTCAGTCATGAAGGCCAGTGTGCAGGTTTCCAGGAATTGTGAAGACCCCCGGCGGGCCTCCCCCGCCCTTGGTTAGTACAGTATGGAGAGCACTGAGTGGGGGGCTCACCTCGGTAATAGAAGAGACACAAGTCAGACAGCACAAACCAGCGCTTCTTCCATAACTTCATCCCAGAATTTGCCTGCAAGAAACATTACAAGAAGCTGGAGACACATTGGGGAGACCCCAGTCCCCGGCAGAGGGGAGAGCGCGGGTGGCACCACAAGTCCCAGCTCCTCCATATCTCACAGTAATGCAGTCGGCAGTCAGGGAGTTACTGACGTATTTACAGCCTCTGGTAAATAACCCCCCCCCACGGCCATCACAGCAGAGTGTGGAAGTGCAACAGAGCATGGGCTGTGGTGGGTGGGCGCGAGGCCCCTCCATGTGCACCGCCAGGGGACACACCTTCTTATACAGCCAGCCGCGCATCGACACTGGGGCGTTCGGGTTCCTTTTTATGGAGTTTGACCTTTTCCCAAAGTTGTGCACCTTCCCGGATGACCTGGAGGGCTGCGGATGAGAGAGGTCAACAATGGCAACATCGGATGTCACACAATGGGCACATGCCCCTGGGCCAAGGGCAGGGGGAAACTCAAGAGGAGAGACTGTGCAGTCAGGACAGGAGCGAGGAGAGAGGGAGCGTGCAGTCAGGACAGGAGCGAGGAGAGAGGGAGCGTGCAGTCAGGACAGGAGAGAGGGAGCGTGCAGCCAGGACAGGAGCGAGGAGAGAGGGAGGGTGCAGTCAGGACAGGAGCGAGGAGAGAGGGAGCGTGCAATCAGGACAGGAGCGAGGAGAGAGGGAGCGTGCAGTCAGGACAGGAGCGAGGAGAGAGGGAGCGTGCAGTCAGGACAGGAGCGAGGAGAGAGGGAGCGTGCAGTCAGGACAGGAGCGAGGAGAGAGGGAGCGTGCAGTCAGGACAGGAGCGAGGAGAGAGGGAGGGTGCAGTCAGGACAGGAGCGAGGAGAGAGGGAGGGTGCAGTCAGGACAGGAGCGAGGAGAGAGGGAGGGTGCAGTCAGGACAGGAGCGAGGAGAGAGGGAGGGTGCAGTCAGGACAGGAGCGAGGAGAGAGGGAGGGTGCAGCCAGGACAGGAGCGAGGAGAGAGGGAGGGTGCAGCCAGGACAGGAGCGAAGAGAGAGGGAGGGTGCAGCCAGGACAGGAGCGAGGAGAGAGGGAGCGTGCAGTCAGGACAGGAGCGAGGAGAGAGGGAGCGTGCAGTCAGGACAGGAGCGAGGAGAGAGGGAGGGTGCAGTCAGGACAGGAGCGAGGAGAGAGGGAGCGTGCAGTCAGGACAGGAGCGAGGAGAGAGGGAGTGTGCAGTCAGGACAGGAGCGAGGAGAGAGGGAGTGTGCAGTCAGGACAGGAGCGAGGAGAGAGGGAGTGTGCAGTCAGGACAGGAGCGAGGAGAGAGGGAGTGTGCAGCCAGGACAGGAGCGAGGAGAGAGGGAGGGTGCAGCCAGGACAGGAGCGAGGAAAGAGGGATGGTGCAGCCAGGACAGGAGCGAGGAGAGAGGGAGCATGCAATCAGGACAGGAGCGAGGAGAGAGGGAGGGTGCAGCCAGGACAGGAGCGAGGAGAGAGGGATGGTGCAGCCAGGACAGGAGCGAGGAGAGAGGGATGGTGCAGCCAGGACAGGAGCGAGGAGAGAGGGATGGTGCAGCCAGGACAGGAGCGAGGAGAGAGGGATGGTGCAGCCAGGACAGGAGCGAGGAGAGAGGGAGGGTGCAGCCAGGACAGGAGCGAGGAGAGAGGGAGGGTGCAGCCAGGACAGGAGCGAGGAGAGAGGGAGGGTGCAGCCAGGACAGGAGCGAAGAGAGAGGGAGGGTGCAACCAGGACAGGAGCGAAGAGAGAGGGAGGGTGCAGCCAGGACAGGAGCGAGGAGAGAGGGAGGGTGCAGCCAGGACAGGAGCGAGGAGAGAGGGAGGGTGCAGTCAGGACAGGAGCGAGGAGAGAGGGAGGGTGCAGTCAGGACAGGAGCGAGGAGAGAGGGAGGGTGCAGTCAGGACAGGAGCGAGGAGAGAGGGAGGGTGCAGCCAGGACAGGAGCGAGGAGAGAGGGAGGGTGCAGCCAGGACAGGAGCGAGGAGAGAGGGAGGGTGCAGCCAGGACAGGAGCGAGGAGAGAGGGAGGGTGCAGCCAGGACAGGAGCGAAGAGAGAGGGAGGGTGCAGCCAGGACAGGAGCGAGGAGAGAGGGAGGGTGCAGCCAGGACAGGAGCGAGGAGAGAGGGAGCGTGCAGTCAGGACAGGAGAGAGGGAGCGTGCAGTCAGGACAGGAGCGAGGAGAGAGGGAGGGTGCAGCCAGGACAGGAGCGAGGAGAGAGGGAGCGTGCAGTCAGGACAGGAGCGAGGAGAGAGGGAGGGTGCAGCCAGGACAGGAGGGAGGGTGGAGGCAGGACAGGAGCGAGGAGAGAGGGAGGGTGCAGCCAGGACAGGAGGGAGGGTGGAGGCAGGACAGGAGCGAGGAGGAGGGAGGGTGCAGCCAGGACAGGAGCGAGGAGAGAGGGAGGGTGCAGCCAGGACAGGAGCGAGGAGAGAGGGAGGGTGCAGTCAGGACAGGAGCGAAGAGAGAGGGAGGGTGCAGCCAGGACAGGAGCGAGGAGAGAGGGAGGGTGCAGCCAGGACAGGAGGGAGGAGAGAGGGAGGCTGCAGCCAGGACAGGAGGGAGGAGAGAGGGAGGCTGCAGCCAGGACAGGAGGGAGGGTGCAGCCAGGACAGGAGGGAGGAGAGAGGGAGGGTGCAGTCAGGACAGGAGCGAGGAGAGAGGGAGGGTGCAGCCAGGACAGGAGGGAGGAGAGAGGAAGGGTGCAGCAAGGACAGGAGCGAGGAGGAGGGAGGGTGCAGCCAGGACAGGAGCGAGGAGAGAGGGAGGGTGCAGTCAGGACAGGAGCGAAGAGAGAGGGAGGGTGCAGCCAGGACAGGAGGGAGGAGAGAGGGAGGGTGCAGCCAGGACAGGAGCGAGGAGAGAGGGAGGGTGCAGTCAGGACAGGAGCGAAGAGAGAGGGAGGGTGCAGCCAGGACAGGAGCGAAGAGAGAGGGAGGGTGCAGTCAGGACAGGAGCGAGGAGAGAGGGAGGGTGCAGTCAGGACAGGAGCGAGGAGAGAGGGAGGGTGCAGTCAGGACAGGAGCGAAGAGAGAGGGAGGGTGCAGCCAGGACAGGAGCGAGGAGAGAGGGAGGGTGCAGCCAGGACAGGAGCGAGGAGAGAGGGAGGGTGCAGCCAGGACAGGAGGGAGGGTGGAGGCAGGACAGGAGCGAAGAGAGAGGGAGGGTGCAGCCAGGACAGGAGCGAAGAGAGAGGGAGGGTGCAGCCAGGACAGGAGGGAGGAGAGAGGGAGGGTGCAGCCAGGACAGGAGCGAGGAGAGAGGGAGGGTGCAGCCAGGACAGGAGGGAGGAGAGAGGGAGGGTGCAGCCAGGACAGGAGGGAGGGTGGAGGCAGGACAGGAGCGAGGAGAGAGGGAGGGTGCAGTCAGGACAGGAGGGAGGTAGGGTGCAGTCCGGACGGGACAAGGGTGCAGTCAGGAGGACAAGGAGGGGGAGGGTGCAGTCTGGACGGCACAAAATGTGGGGGGTGCAGCCAGGAGGACGAGGGGCGGGGAGGGGGGGGGAGGGTGCAGTCAGGAGGATGAGGGATGTGCTAGTTTGGGGGTCACTCGCCCTGGCTGCAGGGGAGGGGGCTGGTTTTGGGGTCACTCGCCCTGGCTGCAGGGGAGGGGGCTGGTTTGGGGGTCACTCGCCCTGGCTGCAGGGGAGGGGGCTGGTTTGGGGGTCACTCGCCCTGGCTGCAGGGGAGGGGGCTGGTTTGGGGGTCACTCGCCCTGGCTGCAGGGGAGGGGGCTGGTTTGGGGGTCACTCGCCCTGGCTGCAGGGGAGGGGGCTGGTTGGGGGGGTCACTCACCCTGGCTGGAGGGAAGGGTCCGGTCTTACACTTACCCTGGACGGGGGGCTGGCAGGGCTGGCAGCGGGCACGGTGTTGGAGCTGTCGCTCGTCATGCTGACTGTTCTGTCCTTCGTCTCCTGAGAGGACATCCCTGCTGAGGACCTGAAAGACAAACCACATCACACAACACTTCCGATGGGGGTCCGGTGATGAGGGGCTCACAGAGGGGTCCCCACAGCAGCTGTATCCATGGCTGATGGGGTAAACACTTCTGCTTTTCCTAGCCACACATATCCAAGGCAGCCTTGTTCCCTGCTCATGTAGGGGGTGAATACTTATGCCATCTATTATCCCTCTGTGAGAGCCCCTGCCCTATGATGACCTCGCAGTGTCTAGTCAGTGGTGACCCCCTGCGATTGCTCAGTACTCACTGGTCATTCACCACGAAGATGCAGTTGTCCTGGGAGGGCTGCCCGCTCACCGGGTGCTTACACGTCACTTTCCTCTCATTGTGGCTGCAAGAGAAAACACCGAACAGTCAGAGGGGGAGGAGCAGAGACAGCGGGTGAGTACAAGAGGCGGAGCCAAGGCAGGAGGAGAAGCGCAAGAGGCAGAGCCAAGGCAGGAGAGGGGGGGGGCGCAAGAGGCAGAGCCAAGGCTGGAGGGGGGGAGCTGGAGGCAGAGCCAAGGCTGGAGGGGGGGAGCTGGAGGCAGAGCCAAGGCTGGAGGGGGGGAGCTGGAGGCAGAGCCAAGGCTGGAGGGGGGGGGAGCTAGAGGCAGAGCCAAGGCTGGAGGGGGGGAGCTAGAGGCAGAGCCAAGGCTGGAGGGGGGGAGCTAGAGGCAGAGCCAAGGCTGGAGGGGGGGAGCTAGAGGCAGAGCCAAGGCTGGAGGGGGGGGGAGCTAGAGGCAGAGCCAAGGCTGGAGGGGGGGAGCTAGAGGCAGAGCCAAGGCAGGAGGGGGGGGCGCAAGAGGCAGAGCCAAGGCAGGAGGAGAAGCGCAAGAGGCAGAGCCAAGGCTGGAGGGGGGGAGCTAAAGGCAGAGCCAAGGCTGGAGGGGGGAGCTAGAGGCAGAGCCAAGGCAGGAGGGGGGGGCGCAAGAGGCAGAGCCAAGGCAGGAGGAGAAGCGCAAGAGGCAGAGCCAAGGCTGGAGGGGGGGAGCTAAAGGCAGAGCCAAGGCTGGAGGATAGGAGCTAGAGGCAGAGCCAAGGCAGGAGGGGGGGGCGCAAGAGGCAGAGCCAAGGCAGGAGGAGAAGCGCAAGAGGCAGAGCCAAGGCTGGAGGGGGGGAGCTAGAGGCAGAGCCAAGGCTGGAGGGGGGAAGCTAGAGGTAGAGCCAAGGCTGGAGGGGGGGAGCTAAAGGCAGAGCCAAGGCTGGAGGGGGGGAGCTAAAGGCAGAGCCAAGGCTGGAGGGGGGGAGCTAGAGGCAGAGCCAAGGCTGGAGGGGGGGAGCTAGAGGCAGAGCCAAGGCTGGAGGGGGGGAACTAGAGGCAGAGCCAAGGCTGGAGGGGGGGTGCTAGAGGCAGAGCCAAGGCTGGAGGGGGGGAGCTAGAGGCAGAGCCAAGGCTGGAGGGGGGGAGCTAGAGGCAGAGCCAAGGCTGGAGGGGGGGGGGAAGCTAGAGGCAGAGCCAAGGCTGGAGGGGGGGAGCTAGAGGCAGAGCCAAGGCAGGAGGGGGGGGGGGCACAAGAAGCAGAGCCAAGGCTGGAGGGGGGGAGCTAGAGGCAGAGCCAAGGCTGGAGGGGGGGAGCTAGAGGCAGAGCCAAGGCTGGAGGGGGGGAGCTAGAGGCAGAGCCAAGGCTGGAGGGGGGGAGCTAGAGGCAGAGCCAAGTCTGGAGGGGGGGAGCTAGAGGCAGAGCCAAGGCAGGAGGGGGGGAAGCTAGAGGCAGAGCCAAGGCTGGAGGGGGGGGAGCTAGTGGCAGAGCCAAGGCAGGAGGAGGGGAGCTAGAGGCAGAGCCAAGGCTGGAGGGGGGGAGCTAGAGGCAGAGCCAAGGCAGGAGGGGGGGCACAAGAGGCAGAGCCAAGACTGGAGGGGGAGAGCTAGAGGCAGAGCCAAGACTGGAGGAGGGGAGCTAGAGGCAGAGCCAAGTCAGGAGGGGGGGAGCTAGAGGCAGAGCCAAGGCAGGAGGGGGGTCACAATAGGCAGAGCCAAGGCTGGAGGGGGGGGAGCAAGAGGCAGAGCCAAGGCTGGAGGGGGGGGAGCTAGAGGCAGAGCCAAGGCTGGAGGGGGGGGAGCTAGAGGCAGAGCCAAGGCAGGAGGAGGGGAGCTAGAGGCAGAGCCAAGGCAGGAGGGGGGGCACAAGAGGCAGAGCCAAGGCTGGAGGGGGGGCACAAGAGGCAGAGCCAAGGCTGGAGGGGGGGGAGCTAGAGGCAGAGCCAAGGCAGGAGGGGGGGAGCCAGAGGCAGAGCCAAGGCAGGAGGGGGGGAGCTAGAGGCAGAGCCAAGGCAGGAGGGGGGGAGCTAGAGGCAGAGCCAAGGCTGGAGTGGGGGAGCTAGAGGCAGAGCCAAGGCAGGAGGGGGGGAGCTAGAGGCAGAGCCAAGGCAGGAGGGGGGGAGCCAGAGGCAGAGCCAAGGCAGGAGGGGGGGAGCTAGAGGCAGAGCAAAGGCAGGAGGGGGGGAGCTAGAGGCAGAGCCAAGGCAGGAGGGGGGAGCTAGAGGCAGAGCCAAGGCAGGAGGGGGGGCACAAGAGGCAGAGCCAAGACTGGAGGGGGGGAGCTAGAGGCAGAGCCAAGGCTGGAGGGGGGGAGCTAGAGGCAGAGCCAAGTCAGGAGGGGGGGGAGCTAGAGGCAGGAGGGGGGGCGCAAGAGGCGTGGGCGCAAGAGGCAGAGCCAAGGCAAGGGGGGGGGGCGCAAGAGGCAGAGCCAAGGCAAGAGGGGGGGGGGGCGCAAGAGGCAGAGCCTAAGAGACAACATACACAAAAGGCAACAAAAAGGAAGAAAACCTCGATGCTGTAACACCCCCCCACAGAACCGCCGAGGAATAATCATTTTATTATAACGCCTGAGCTCATTATCCCACGACAAAAAATATAAAAATTGGCCTCCAGTGGTCTGTGTATCACAGGACCCCCGGTCTGGACATCACCCTCACCACACCCTGGAGACCCCACACAGCACCCTGGAGGACACTACTGACACAGGCCAACCAGCTGCCAGGAGGAGCAGGGGGACGCTGAGCCGACCCCCCCGGAGGAGCAGGGGGACGCTGAGCCGACCCCCCCCCCGGAGAGCAGGGGGACGCAGAGCCGACCCCCCCCGGAGGAGCAGGGGGACGCAGAGCCGACCCCCCCCGGAGGAGCAGGGGACGCAGAGCCGACCCCCCCCCCGGAGGAGCAGGGGGACGCAGAGCCGACCCCCCCCCCCGGAGGAGCAGGGGGGACGCAGAGCCGACCCCCCCCGGAGGAGCAGGGGGACGGGGGGGGGGGGGGGGAGGTCGCAGAGCCGAGGGTGGTGGTGGGCGGCTTCACCTCACCCGGCATATTCAAATTGGAGGCTTGATCCACCTCGCCCCAGCATACATCGGGGGGGCCCAGCATACATCGGGGGGGGCCCAGCATACATCGGGGGGGGCCCAGCATACATCGGGGGGGGCCCAGCATACATCGGGGGGGGCCCAGCATACATCGGGGGGGGGCCCAGCATACATCGGGGGACGGTGCGGGGGGGGGCCCAGCATACATCGGGGGGGGGCCCAGCATACATCGGGGGGGGGCCGCAGCATACATCGGGGGGGGGGGCCCAGCATACATCGGGGGGGGGGCCCAGCATACATCGGGGGGGGGGCCCAGCATACATCAGGGGGGGGGTGGCCCAGCATACATCGGGGGGGGGGGGGCTGAGGGGGGGGGGGGGGGGCCCAGCATACATCGGGGGGGCAGTGCCACCTAACTGAGCACACCGGAGCTGGGGGGGGAGCGGCGCCCGCTCTCTGCAGCGCTCTGCGGTATGTAGGTCAGTGCTGCGCACACGGAGCAGCAGGCATCGCACACGTCTCAGTGGCCCCGAGCTCTTCTGGGGTCTCATTCATATTTCACATTCCCCCCCAAACAATACAGTTAAAGAAATAGTGAAAATAGATGATGAGCGCCATAATGAGGAGCACGCCCAGAACACAACCCGCCATCATCAGGGAGCTGAAACCGGGGGGCTACAGACCACCAGAGCCTCACACAGGAGAGGACAACAAGCAGAGGAGACCGGCTGAGGAGCTGGGGGGCGCCCTCAGGAGACGAGGCCTCACGCAGCCCCAGAATCCTCGCTCTGGACAGGAGAGAGTTAAAGTGCAGCCGGTGCTTGTAAGAAAAACACCAGCTGCTGAGGAGCGGTGAGTGGGCGCCTCCTGAGGAGAGGAGAGCAGAGGAGCGGGCGCTCCTGAGGAGAGCAGAGGAGCGGGCGCCTCCTGAGGAGAGGAGAGCAGAGGAGCGGGCGCCTCCTGAGGAGAGGAGAGCAGAGGAGCGGGCGCCTCCTGAGGAGAGGAGAGCAGAGGAGCGGGCGCCTCCTGAGGAGAGGAGAGGAGAGGAGCGGGCGCCTCCTGAGGAGAGGAGAGCAGAGGAGCGGGCGCCTCCTGAGGAGAGGAGAGGAGCGGGCGCCTCCTGAGGAGAGGAGAGCAGAGAGCGGGCGCCTCCTGAGGAGAGGAGAGCAGAGGAGCGGGCGCCTCCTGAGGAGAGGAGAGCAGAGGAGCGGGCGCCTCCTGAGGAGAGGGAGAGCAGAGGAGCGGGCGCCCTCCTGAGGAGAGAGAGCAGAGAGCGGCGGCCGCCTCCTGAGGAGAGGAGAGGAGCGGGCGCCTCCTGAGGAGAGGAGAGGAGCGGGCGCCTCCTGAGGAGAGGAGAGGAGCGGGCGCCTCCTGAGGAGAGGAGAAGGAGCGGGCGCCTCCTGAGGAGAGGAGAGGAGCGGGCGCCTCCTGAGGAGAGGAGAGAGCGGGCGCCTCCTGAGGAGAGGAGAGGAGAGGAGCGGGCGCCTCCTGAGGAGAGGAGAGGAGAGGAGCGGGCGCCTCCTGAGGAGAGGAGAGGAGCGGGCGCCTCCTGAGGAGAGGAGAGGAGCGGGCGCCTCCTGAGGAGAGGAGAGGAGGCGGGCGCCTCCTGAGGAGAGAGAGGAGAGGAGCAGGCGCCTCCTGAGGAGAGGAGAGAGGCGGGCGCCTCCTGAGGAGAGGAGAGGAGCGGGCGCCTCCTGAGGAGAGGAGAGGAGCGGGCGCCTCCTGAGGAGAGGAGAGGAGAGGAGCGGGGCGCCTCCTGAGGAGAGGAGAGGAGCGGGCGCCTCCTGAGGAGAGGAGAGGAGCGGGCGCCTCCTGAGGAGAGGAGCGGGCGCCTCCTGAGGAGAGGAGCGGGCGCCTCCTGAGGAGAGGAGCGGGGCGCCTCCTGAGGAGAGGAGAGGACGCGGGCGCCTCCTGAGGAGAGAGAGGAGCGGGCGCCTCCTGAGGAGAGGAGAGGAGCGGGCGCCTCCTGAGGAGAGGAGAGGAGCGGGCGCCTCCTGAGGAGAGGAGAGGAGAGGAGCGGGCGCCTCCTGAGGAGAGGAGAGGAGAGGAGCCGGGCGCCTCCTGAGGAGAGGAGAGGAGAGGAGCGGGCGCCTCCTGAGGAGAGGAGAGGAGCGGGCGCCCTCCTGAGGAGAGGAGAGGAGCGGGCGCCTCCTGAGGAGAGGAGAGGAGCGGGCGCCTCCTGAGGAGAGGAGAGGAGCGGGCGCCTCCTGAGGAGAGGAGAGGAGCGGGCGCCTCCTGAGGAGAGGAGAGGAGCGGGCGCCTCCTGAGGAGAGGAGAGGAGCGGGCGCCTCCTGAGAGAGGAGAGGAGCGGGCGCCTCCTGAGGAGAGGAGAGGAGCGGGGGCGCCTCCTGAGGAGAGGAGAGGAGCGGGCGCCTCCTGAGGAGAGGAGAGGAGCGGGCGCCTCCTGAGGAGAGGAGAGGAGCGGGGCGCCTCCTGAGGAAGAGGAGAGGAGCGGGCGCCTCCTGAGGAGAGGAGAGGAGCGGGCGCCTCCTGAGGAGAGGAGAGGAGCGGGCGCCTCCTGAGGAGAGGAGAGGAGCGGGCGCCTCCTGAGGAGAGGAGAGGAGCGGGCGCCTCCTGAGGAGAGGAGAGGAGCGGGCGCCTCCTGAGGAGAGGAGAGGAGCGGGGCGCCTCCTGAGGAGAGGAGAGGAGGCGGGCGCCTCCTGAGGAGAGGAGAGGAGCGGGCGCCTCCTGAGGAGAGGAGAGGAGCGGGCGCCTCCTGAGGAGAGGAGAGGAGCGTGCGCCTCCTGAGGAGAGGAGAGGAGCGTGCGCCTCCTGAGGAGAGGAGAGGAGCGTGCGCCTCCTGAGGGAGAGGAGAGGAGCGTGCGCCTCCTGAGGAGAGGAGAGGAGCGTGCGCCTCCTGAGGAGAGGAGAGGAGCGTGCGCCTCCTGAGGAGAGGAGAGGGAGCGTGGCGCCTCCTGAGGAGAGGAGAGGAAGCGGGGCGCCTCCTGAGGAGAGGAG
The DNA here is from genome assembly GCF_048569485.1 of Anomaloglossus baeobatrachus. Lineage (NCBI taxonomy): Eukaryota > Metazoa > Chordata > Amphibia > Anura > Aromobatidae > Anomaloglossus > Anomaloglossus baeobatrachus. The sequence goes on along the minus strand of NC_134356.1, from coordinate 305,893 downwards.
AGGAGCGGGCGCCTCCTGAGGAGAGGAGCGGAGGCCTCCTGAGGAGAGGAGCGGAGCGGGCGCCTCCTGAAGGAGAGGAGCGAGCGGGCGCCTCCTGAGGAGAGGAGCGGAGCGGGCGCCTCCTGAGGAGAGGAGCGGAGCGGGCGCCTCCTGAGGAGAGGAGCGAGCGGGGCCTGGAGAGCGGGCGGGCCCCTCCTGAGGAGAGGAGCGGAGCGGGCGCCTCTGAGGAGAGGAGCGGAGCGGGCGCCTCCTGAGGAGAGGAGCGGAGCGGGCGCCTCCTGAGGAGAGGAGCGGAGCGGGCGCCTCCTGAGGAGAGGAGCGGAGCGGAGCGGGCGCCTCCTGAGGAGAGGAGCGGAGCGGGCGCCTCCTGAGGAGAGGAGCGGAGCGGGCGCCTCCTGAGGAGAGGAGCGGAGCGGGGCGCCTCCTGAGGAGAGAGCGGAGCGGGCGCCTCCTGAGGAGAGGAGAGAGCGGAGCGGGCGCCTCCTGAGGAGAGGAGAGGAGCGGAGCGGGCGCCTCCTGAGGAGAGGAGAGGAGCGAGCGGGCGCCTCCTGAGGAGAGGAGGAGGAGCGGGCGCCTCCTGAGGAGAGGAGAGGAGCGGGCGGGCGCCTCCTGAGAGGAGAGGAGGAGGAGCGGGCGCCTCCTGAGAGGAGAGGAGAGGAGCGGGCGCCTCCTGAGAGGAGAGGAGAGGAGCGCTGGGCGCCTCCTGAGAGGAGAGGAGCGGGCGCCTCCTGAGGGAGAGGAGAGGAGCGGGCGCCTCCTGAGGAGAGGAGAGGACGCGGGCGCCTCCTGAGGAGGAGGAGAGGAGCGGGCGCCTCCTGAGGAGAGGAGAGGAGCGGGGCGCCTCCTGAGGAGAGGAGCGGGGGGCGCCTCCTGAGGAGAGGAGCGGGCGCCTCCTGAGAGAGGAGGGAGCGGGGGGCGCCTCCTGAGGAGAGGAGAGGGCGCCTCCTGAGGAGAGGAGAGGGCGCCTCCTGAGGAGAGGAGAGGGCGCCTCCTGAGGGAGAGGAGAGGGCGCCTCCTGAGGAGAGGAGAGGGCGCCTCCTGAGGAGAGGAGAGGAGAGGGCGCCTCCTGAGGAGAGGAGAGGAGAGGCGCCTCCTGAGGAGAGGGAGAGGAGAGGGCGCCTCCTGAGGAGAGGAGAGAGAGAGGGAGGGCGCCTCCTGAGGAGAGGAGAGGGCGCCTCCTGAGGAGAGGAGAGGAGAGGGCGCCTCCTGAGGAGAGGAGCGGCAGGGGCGCCTCCTTACCTTGTATCACTGCATAATTAGCACGTCAGAGAAACTCGCACCCCGATGTGTGCAGGTATAACACCCACCATGTGACCGCGAGGGCCACCAGGGGGCGACGTACCCCCCGCTGTACACACCCCCCCCCGCTGTACACACCGCCTCCCCGCAGCCTGCTCACCACATTATCACAGGAGCCATCAGGGGGCGACGTATCCCCCGCTGTACACACCGCCTCCCCGCAGCCTCCTCACCACATTATCACAGGAGCCATCAGGGGGTGACGTACCCCCCGCTGTACACACCGCCTCCCCGCAGCCTCCTCACCACATTATCACAGGAGCCATCAGGGGGCGACGTATCCCCCGCTGTACACACCGCCTCCCGCAGCCTCCTCACCACATTATCACAGGAGCCATCAGGGGGTGACGTACCCCCCGCTGTACACACCGCCTCCCCGCAGCCTCCTCACCACATTATCACAGGAGCCATCAGGGGGCGACGTATCCCCGCTGTACACACCGCCTCCCCGCAGCCTCCTCACCACATTATCACAGGAGCCATCAGGGGGTGACGTACCCCCCGCTGTACACACCGCCTCCCCGCAGCCTCCTCACCACATTATCACAGGAGCCATCAGGGGGTGGACGTACCCCCCGCTGTACACACCGCCTCCCCGCAGCCTGCTCACCACATTATCACAGGAGCCATCAGGGGGTGACGTACCCCCCCGCTGTACACACCGCCTCCCCGCAGCCTCCTCACCACATTATCACAGGAGCATCAGGGGGTGACGTACCCCCCGCTGTACACACCGCCTTCCCGCAGCCTGCTCACCACATTATCACAGGAGCCATCAGGGGTGACGTACCCCCCGCTGTACACACCGCTCCCCGCAGCCTCCTCACCACATTATCACAGGAGCCACCAGGGGGCGACGTACCCCCCGCTGTACACACCGCCTCCCGCAGCCTCCTCACCACATTATCACAGGAGCCATCAGGGGTGACGTACCCCCCGCTGTACACACCGCCTCCCCGCAGCCTCCTCACCACATTATCACAGAGCCATCAGGGGGTGACGTACCCCCCGCTGTACACACCGCCTCCCCGCAGCCTCCTCACCACATTATCACAGGAGCCATCAGGGGGCGACGTATCCCCCGCTGTACACACCGCCTCCCCGCAGCCTCCTCACCACATTATCACAGGAGCCACCAGGGGTGACGTACCCCCCGCTGTACACACCGCTCCCCGCAGCCTGCTCACCACATTATCACAGGAGCCATCAGGGGGTGACGTACCCCCCGCTGTACAACACCGCCTCCCCGCAGCCTCCTCACCACATTATCACAGGAGCCATCAGGGGGTGACGTACCCCCCGCTGTACACACCGCCTCCCCGCAGCCTCCTCACCACATTATCACAGGAGCCACCAGGGGGTGACGTACCCCCCGCTGTACACACCGCCTCCCCGCAGCCTCCTCACCACATTATCACAGGAGCCATCAGGGGGCGACGTACCCCCCGCTGTACACACCGCCTCCCCGCAAGCCTCCTCACCACATTATCACAGGAGCCATCAGGGGTGACGTACCCCCCGCTGTACACACCGCCTCCCCGCAGCCTCCTCACCACATTATCACAGGAGCCATCAGGGGGTGACGTACCCCCCGCTGTACACACCGCCTCCCGCAGCCTCCTCACCACATTATCACAGGAGCCATCAGGGGGTGACGTACCCCTGCTGTACACACCGCTTTCCCGCAGCCTGCTCACCACATTATCACAGGAGCCATCAGGGGGCGACGTACCCCCCGCTGTACACACCGCCTCCCCCGCAGCCTCCTCACACATTATCACAGGAGCATCAGGGGGTGACGTACCCCCCGCTGTACACACCGCCTCCCCGCAGCCTCCTCACCACATTATCACAGGAGCCATCAGGGGGTGACGTACCCCTGCTGTACACACCGCTTTCCCGCAGCCTGCTCACCACATTATCACAGGAGCCATCAGGGGGTGACGTAACCCCCGCTGTACACACCGGCTCCCCGCAGCCTGCTCACCACATTATCACAGGAGCCATCAGGGGGTGACGTACCCCCCGCTGTACACACCGCCTCCCCGCAGCCTGCTCACCACATTATCACAGGAGCACCAGGGGGTGACGTACCCCTGCTGTACACACCGCTTTCCCGCAGCCTGCTCACCACATTATCACAGGAGCCATCAGGGGGTGACGTACCCCCCCGCTGTACACTACCGCCTCCCCGCAGCCTCCTCACCACATTATCACAGGAGCCATCAGGGGGTGACGTACCCCCCCGCTGTACACACCGCCTCCCCGCAGCCTCCCTCACCACATTATCACAGGAGCCATCAGGGGGTGACGTACCCCCTTGCTGTACACACCGCTTTCCCGCAGCCTCCTCACCACATTATCACAGGAGCCATCAGGGGGTGACGTACCCCCCCGCTGTACACACCGCCTCCCCGCAGCCTCCTCACCACATTATCACAGGAGCCATCAGGGGGTGACGTACCCCCCCCGCTGTACACAACCGCCTCCCCGCAGCCTCCTCACCACATTATCACAGGAGCCATCAGGGGGTGACGTACCCCCCTGCTGTACACACCGCCTCCCCGCAGCCTCCTCACCACATTATCACAGGAGCCATCAGGGGGTGACGTACCCCCGCTGTACACACCGCCTCCCCGCAGCCTCCTCACCACATTATCACAGGAGCCATCAGGGGGTGACGTACCCCTGCTGTACACACCGCTTTCCCCGCAGCCTGCTCACCACATTATCACAGAGCCATCAGGGGTGACGTACCCCCCCGCTGTACACACCGCCTCCCCGCAGCCTCCTCACCACATATCACAGGAGCCATCAGGGGGTGACGTACCCCCCCGCTGTACACACCGCTTTCCCGCAGCCTCCTCACCACATTATCACAGGAGCCATCAGGGGCGACGTACCCCCCGCTGTACACACCGCCTCCCCGCAGCCTCCTCACCACATTATCACAGGAGCCACCAGGGGGCGACGTACCCCCGCTGTACACACCGCCTCCCCGCAGCCTCCTCACCACATTATCACAGGAGCCATCAGGGGGTGACGTACCCCTGCTGTACACACCGCTTTCCCGCAGCCTGCTCACCACATTATCACAGGAGCCATCAGGGGGTGACGTACCCCCCGCTGTACACACCGGCTCCCCGCAGCCTGCTCACCACATTATCACAGGAGCCATCAGGGGTGACGTACCCCCCGCTGTACACACCGCCTCCCCGCAGGCCTGCTCACCACATTATCACAGGAGCCACCAGGGGTGACGTACCCCTGCTGTACACACCGCTTTCCCGCAGCCTGCTCACCACATTATCACAGGAGCCATCAGGGGGTGACGTACCCCCCCGCTGTACACACCGCCTCCCCGCAGCCTCCTCACCACATTATCACAGGAGCATCAGGGGGTGACGTACCCCCCCGCTGTACACACCGCCTCCCCGCAGCCTCCTCACCACATTATCACAGGAGCCATCAGGGGGTGACGTACCCCCTTGCTGTACACACCGCTTTCCCCGCAGCCTCCTCACCACATTATCACAGGAGCCATCAGGGGGTGACGTACCCCCCCGCTGTACACACCGCCTCCCCGCAGCCTCCTCACCACATTATCACAGGAGCCATCAGGGGGTGACGTACCCCCCCGCTGTACACACCGCCTCCCCGCAGCCTCCTCACACCACATTATCACAGGAGCCATCAGGGGGTGACGTACCCCCCCGCTGTACACACCGCCTCCCCGCAGCCTCCTCACCACATTATCACAGGAGCCATCAGGGGGTGACGTACCCCCCTGCTGTACACACCGCCTCCCCGCAGCCTCCTCACCACATTAACACAGGAGCCATCAGGGGGTGACGTACCCCCCGCTGTACACACCGCCTCCCCGCAGCCTCCTCACCACATTATCACAGGAGCCATCAGGGGGTGACGTACCCCTGCTGTTACACACCGCTTTCCCGCAGCCTGCTCACCACATTATCACAGGAGCCATCAGGGGGGTGACGTACCCCCCCGCTGTACACACCGCCTCCCCGCAGCCTCCTCACCACATTATCACAGGAGCCATCAGGGGGTGACGTACCCCCCGCTGTACACACCGCCTCCCCGCAGCCTCCTCACCACATTATCACAGGAGCCATCAGGGGGTGACGTATCCCCGCTGTACACACCGCCTCCCCGCAGCCTCCTCACCACATTATCACAGGAGCCATCAGGGGGTGACGTACCCCCCGCTGTACACACGCCTCCCCGCAGCCTGCTCACCACATTATCACAGGAGCCATCAGGGGGCGACGTATCCCCCGCTGTACACACACCGCCTCCCCGCAGCCTCCTCACCACATTATCACAGGAGCCACCAGGGGGTGACGTACCCCCCGCTGTACACACCGCCTCCCCGCAGCCTCCTCACCACATTATCACAGGAGCCATCAGGGGGTGACGTACCCCCCCGCTGTACACACCGCCTCCCGCAGCCTCCTCACCACATTATCACAGGAGCCACCAGGGGGCGACGTACCCCCGCTGTACACACCGCCTCCCCGCAGCCTCCTCACCACATTATCACAGGAGCCATCAGGGGGTGACGTACCCCCCGCTGTACACACCGCTTTCCCCGCAGCCTCCTCACCACATTATCACAGGAGCCATCAGGGGGCGACGTATCCCCCGCTGTACACACCGCCTCCCCGCAGCCTCCTCACCACATTATCACAGGAGCCACCAGGGGGCGACGTACCCCCCGCTGTACACACCCCCCGCTGTACACAACCGCCTCCCCGCAGCCTCCTCACCACATTATCACAGGAGCCATCAGGGGCGACATACCCCCCCCGCTGTACACCACCGCCTCCCCGCAGCCTCCTCACCACATTATCACAGGAGCCATCAGGGGGCGACGTATCCCCGCTGTACACACCGCCTCCCCGCAGCCTCCTCACCACATTATCACAGGAGCCATCAGGGGGCGACGTACCCCCCGCTGTACACACCGCCTCCCCGCAGCCTGCTCACCACATTATCACAGGAGCCATCAGGGGGCGACGTATCCCCCGCTGTACACACCGCCTCCCCGCAGCCTCCTCACCACAGTATCACAGGAGCCATCAGGGGGCGACGTACCCCCCGCTGTACACACCGCTTTCCCGCAGCCTGCTCACCACATTATCACAGGAGCCATCAGGGGGGCGACGTACCCCCCGCTGTACACACCGCCTCCCCGCAGCCTGCTCACCACATTATCACCGGAGCCATCAGGGCGACGTATCCCCCGCTGTACACACCGCCTCCCGCAGCCCTCCCTCACCACAGTATCACAGGAGCCATCAGGGGGCGACGTATCCCCCGCTGTACACACCGCCTCCCCGCAGCCTCCTCACCACATTATCACAGGAGCCATCAGGGGGCGACGTATCCCCCGCTGTACACACGCCTCCCCGCAGCCTCCTCACCACATTATCACAGGAGCCATCAGGGGGCGACATACCCCCCGCTGTACACACCGCCTCCCCGCAGCCTCCTCACCACATTATCACAGGAGCCACCAGGGGGCGACGTATCCCCCGCTGTACACACCGCCTCCCGCAGCCTCCTCACCACATTATCACAGGAGCCATCAGGGGGCGACATACCCCCCCGCTGTACACACCGCCTCCCCGCAGCCTCCTCACCACATTATCACAGGAGCCATCAGGGGGCGACATACCCCCCCGCTGTACACACCGCCTCCCCGCAGCCTCCTCACCACATTATCACAGGAGCCATCAGGGGGCGACATACCCCCCCGCTGTACACACCGCCTCCCCGCAGCCTCCTCACCACATTATCACAGGAGCCACCAGGGGGCGACATACACCCCCCCCAACCTCCCCACCCCCGGGGTTAACCCACCGTCCCCCCGGGTACAACCGTTAGCCCACCGTCACGCGCCCCCCCTCCCTCCGGGGTACAACCGTTCACCCACCGTCCCCCCCTCCGGGGTACAACCGTTAACCCTTCTATTACCAGGTACATCATTGACTCTTCTACCACCGACCATTAACCCCAACATTCCTGGTGTTCCAGGCAGCAGAGTGCAGGTAACATTTTCATCACCGCTTATAAGCTGTGCCCCCTACACCCGCACCGCCCCCGAACCAGCCCCACGCAGGGGCTCCGGCCCATCACTCACCAGAGACGAGAACACACAAGGGGCGACCGGCAGTGGCAGCTGCCTCCACTGACTGACAGCAGCGAGGGAAGAGCTCAGAGCATGCTCACTGCATCCCGCTCACATGTGACGCCTGAGCCCAGCTTCATACACCGCCAGAGCTGCATCCCGCTCAGCACACCCCCAGAGCTGCATCCCGCTCAGCACACCCCCCAGAGCTGCATCCCGCTCAGCACACCCCCAGAGCTGCAACCCTGCTCAGCACACCCCCAGAGCTGCACCCTGCTCAGCACACCCCCAGAGCTGCATCCCGCTCAGCACACCCCCAGAGCTGCATCCCGCTCAGCACACCCCCAGAGCTGCACCCTGCTCAGCACACCCCCAGAGCTGCATCCCGCTCAGCACACCCCCAGAGCTGCATCCCGCTCAGCACACCCCCAGAGCTGCACCCCGCTCAGCACACCCCCAGAGCTGCATCCCGCTCAGCACACCCCCAGAGCTGCACCCTGCTCAGCACACCCCCAGAGCTGCAACCCTGCTCAGCACACCCCCAGAGCTGCATCCTGCTCAGCACACCCCCAGAGCTGCATCCCGCTCAGCACACCCCCAGAGCTGCATCCCGCTCAGCACACCCCAGAGCTGCATCCCGCTCAGCACACCCCCAGAGCTGCATCCGCTCAGCACACCCCCAGAGCTGCATCCCGCTCAGCACACCCCCAGAGCTGCATCCCGCTCAGCACACCCCCAGAGCTGCATCTCGCTCAGCACACCCCCAGAGCTGCATCCCGCTCGTGTGACACCTGAGCCCAGGTTCCGCATACTAGAGAAGCAAATAACTCAGCATGTTCCCAGAGCTGCATCCCACTCAGCACACCCCCAGAGCAGCACACTGCTCCACACCCAGCTCCCGCACAGCAGCAGCACACATATCCACAACCCCCCCCCCTCCTCAATCCACTGCAGCGGCACCCCCCCCCTCAATCCACAGCAGCGCCCCCCCCACCCCCCCTCAATCCACAGCAGCGGCCCCCCCCACCCCCCTCAATCCACAGCAGCGGCACCCTCCCCCACCCCCTCAATCCACAGCAACGGCACCTCCCCCACCCCCTCAATCCCACAGCAGTGGCACCCTCCCCCACCTCCTCAATCCACAGCAGCGGCACCCCTCCCCCACCCCCTCAATCCCACAGCAGCGGCACCCTCCCCCACCCCTCAATCCACAGCAGCGGCACACTTCCCCCCTCCTCCCTCAATCCACAGCAGCGGCACACCTTCCCCCCCCCCCCCTCAATCCACAGCAGCGGCACACTCCCCCCCCCCCCCCCTCAATCCACAGCAGCGGCACACTTCCCCCCCCCCCCCCTCCCTCAATCCACAGGCAGCGGCACACTTCCCCCCCCCCCCCCTCCCTCAATCCACAGCAGCGGCACACTCCCCCCCTCTCCCCTCTCCTCCCTCAATCCACAGCAGCGGCACACCTTCCCCCCCCCCTCCCCTCCCTCAATCCACAGCAGCGGCACACTTCCCCCCCTCACCCTCCTCTTCCCTCAATCCACAGCAGCGGCACACTTCCTCCCCCCCTCCTCCTCCCTCAATCCACAGCAGCGGCACACTTCCCCCCCCTCCTCCCTCAATCCACAGCAGTGGCACACTTCCCCCCTCCTCCCTCAATCCACAGCAGCGGCACACTCCCTCCCCCCGAATCCACAGCAGCGGCACCCCCCCCCCCCTGAATCCACAGCAGCGGCAACCCCCCCCCCCTCAATCCACAGCAGCGGCACACTTCCCCCCTCCTCCCTCAATCCACAGCAGCGGCACACTTCCCCCCTCCTCCCTCAATCCACAGCAGCGGCACACTTCCCCCCTCCTCCCTCAATCCACAGCAGCGGCACACTTCCCCCCTCCTCCTCAATTCCACAGCAGCGGCACACTTCCCCCCTCCTCCCTCAATCCACAGCAGCGGCACACTTCCCCCCTCCTCCCTCAATCCACAGCAGCGGCACACTTCCCCCTCCTCCCTCAATCCACAGCAGCGGCACACTTCCCCCTCCTCCCTCAATCCACAACAGCGGCACACTTCCCCCCCCCCCCCTCCTCATCCACAGCAGCGGCACACTTCCCCCCCCCCCCTCCTCCTCTCAATCCACAGCAGCGGCACACTTCCCCCCCCCCTCCTCCCTCAATCCACAGCAGTGGCACACTTCCCCCCCTCCTCCTCCTCAATCCACAGCAGTGGCACACTTCCCCCCCCCTCCTCCCTCAATCCACAGCAGTGGCACACTTCCCCCCCCTCCTCCCTCAATCCACAGCAGCAGCACAACTCCCGCCCCCTACCCCTCAATCCACAGCAGCGGCACACTCTCCGCCCCCCCCTCAATCCACAGCAGTGGCACACTCCTTGCCCCCCCCCCTCAATCCACAGCAGCGCACACTCCCCGCCCCCCTCAATCCACAGCAGCGGCACATCCCCCTCTTCGCCTCACAGCAGTGGCACACAGAACATTACAGTACATAGACCCTTCCAGGCAGCTGAGTCCATAGAGCAGTCACTGGCCCTCCATGTCTCCAGGGCTTTATCAGATCAGAGGACAGAGGAAACAAAGGCCATGGTGACGCAAGGACATAGCCAAGGGACAGGTGTACCTACACCTGGCAGTGAACGGTTAATACCACAGAGGTCCCCAGCCTGGGCCTTAGCCGAGCTGTGAAGGGTTAATTTCCCAGGTTCCGCAGCCTAGTCCTACACTGGGCCGTGTAAGGGTTAATACCCCGAAGATCGCCAGCCTGGGCTTGCACTGAGCCATGAAGGGTTAAATACTCTGGGGGTCCCCAGCCTGGGCCTGCAGTGGGCCATGGAGGGTTAACACCTCGGGGGGTCCGCAGCCTGGGCCTGCAGTGGGCCATGGAGGGTTAACACCTCGGGGGGTCCGCAGCCTGGGCCTGCAGTGGGCCATGGAGGGTTAACACCTCGGGGGGTCCGCAGCCTGGGCCTGCAGTAGGCCATGGAGGGTTAACACCTCGGGGGGTCCGCAGCCTGGGCCTGCAGTGGGCCATGGAGGGTTAACACCTCGGGGGGGTCCGCAGCCTGGGCCTGCAGTGGGCCATGGAAGGTTAACACCTCGGGGGGTCCGCAGCCTGGGCCTGCAGTGGGCCATGGAAGGTTAACACCTCGGGGGTCCGCAGCCTGGGCCTACGCCGGATCATGAAGGGTTAAATACTCTGGGGGTCCGCAGCCTGGGCCTGCAGTGGGCCATGGAGGGTTAACACGCAGTGGGCCATGGAGGGTTAACACCTCGGGGGGGTCCGCAGCCTGGGCCTACGCCGGATCATGAAGGGTTAAATACTCTGGGGGTCCGCAGCCTGGGCCTGCAGTGGGCCATGGAGGGTTAACACCTCGGGGGGTCCGCAGCCTGGGCCTGCAGTGGGCCATGGAGGGTTAACACCTCGGGGGGTCCGCAGCCTGGGCCTGCAGTAGGCCATGGAGGGTTAACACCTCGGGGGGGTCCGCAGCCTGGGCCTGCAGTGGGCCATGGAGGGTTAACACCTCGGGGGGTCCGCAGCCTGGGCCTGCAGTGGGCCATGGAAGGTTAACACCTCGGGGGTCCGCAGCCTGGGCCTACGCCGGGCCGTCTAGGGTTCGTACTCCGAGGGTCCCATCAGTGCTGGACGCGAGCAGATGATTACTAGACTAATGATCCGCGGCTCCGGGAGACTGAAACGGATATCGCCATAAACAAGTCACGTGACAGAACTAAAAATACCGCGAACCGGAGGACCTGCGGCCGAGCCGACGCTGGGGACGAGTCACTGGTTACCATGGCAACATCGTGAGAAAGCAACAATCAGGAACGTGGGGGAAGCAGAATCAGAGGAGATTTAAAGAGACAGGATCACATCCGGAGACTATTGCCAGTAGCGGCGGATATGCCCCCCAGACCAGAGAGAGCAGGTGGCACAGAGGAGTCAGTGCCCCCCACTGGAGGAGCCGGGACAAACTGGAGCACCACCTACTGGAGGAGATGGGACAAACTGGAGCGCCACCCACTGGAAGGGCTGGGACAAACTGGAGCGCCACCCACTGGAAGGGCTTGGACAAACTGGAGCGCCACCCACTGGAAGGGCTGGGACAAACTGGAGCGCCACCCACTGGAAGGGCTGGGACAAACTGGAGCGCCACCCACTGGAAGGGCTGGGACAAACTGGAGCGCCACCCACTGGAAGGGCTGGGACAAACTGGAGCGCCACCCACTGGAAGGGCTGGGACAAACTGGAGCGCCACCCACTGGAAGGGCTGGGACAAACTGGAGCGCCACCCACTGGAAGGGCTGGGACAAACTGGAGCGCCACCCACTGGAAAGGCCGGGACAACCTGACAAACTGGAGCGCCAACCACTGGAGGAGCCGGGACAAACTGGAGCGCCACCCACTGGAGGAGCCGGGACAAACTGGAGTGCCACCCACTGGAAGGGCTGGGACAAACTGGAGCACCCACCGCTGGAGGAGACGGGACAAACTGGAGCACCCACCGCTGGAAGAGACGGGACAAACTGGAGCGCCCACCGCTGGAGGAGACGGGACAAACTGGAGCGCCCACCGCTGGAGGAGACGGGACAAACTGGAGCACCACCCACTGGAAGAGCTGGGACAAACTGGAGCGCCACCCACTGGAAGGGCTGGGACAAACTGGAGCGCCACCCACTGGAAGGGCTGGGACAAACTGGAGAGCCACCCACTGGAGGAGCCGGGACAAACTGGAGCGCCACCCACTGGAACGCCTGGGACAAACTGGAGCGCCCACCGCTGGAGGAGACTGGACAAACTGGAGCACCCGCCGCTGGAAGGGCAGGGACAAACTGGAGCACCCGCCGCTGGAAGGGCCGGGACAAACGGGACCACCCGCCGCTGGAAGGGCCGGGACAAACGGGAGCACCCGCCGCTGGAAGGGCCGGGACAAACGGGAGCACCCGCCGCTGGAAGGGCCGGGACAAACGGGAGCACCCGCCGCTGGAAGGGCCGGGACAAACGGGAGCACCCGCCGCTGGAAGGGCCGGGACAAACGGGAACACCTGTCGCGGGCGGAGGAGGGGACGCTGCGCTCTCCCACTGCTCGGGTCCGGCTGCCTGCCGCTGCTGCTGCGGCCTGCTGCTGCTCGGTGGCTCGAGCGAAGAGCCGGATCCCGGGGACTCGAGCGGCACTCCTCGCCCGTGAGTGAAAGGGGTTTGGTTTTTGGGATAGTTTATTGTCCGTGACGCCACCCACGGTTGTGGTGATTGTAGGGACACCACCGCTGCTCTGTATGGGAATCCCGGGAGCGGTGACAGGGAGCAGCAAAGTTGTTAGTTCTCCCCTCCGTGGGTAGGGGGTGGTTGTCCCGGGGCCCAGTGATGAGTTGAGGGATGAGGGATAGCAGGGTCGGTGCAGGGCTTGGTGGGGTGCAGGGACGCGGGGGCAGCGCTGTGCCTTGCGGCACTGTGGTACTCACTCAGCCTGAGACGATGACACAGTTCTCGGTAAAACACACGGCTGGAAAGACGGTTCCCACGGACGGCTGCTGTTGCTTTTCCCCGGTAGTTGACGGTGACTGTCTCTTTTCCTGCACCTAAGTCTATGTTGGTAGCGATTGGTTCCCACCAGTAACCCGCTCCCCGGCTTGGATATGGGCCGGAGGAGCCCCTCTTTGCCCGCAGGCGCTGGCCCTGAGAAACTGGTGCCTTGGCGGTGGCGGTGTCTCTCTCTAACGGTTGGGACTGTTGCCTTCAATCGGGACTTGGTTGTTGGGAGACCCAGAGGTCCCCTTCACTGACGGATTTGGCAAATTCACGGCGACTCCTAGCCTTGCCGGGATCAGAGAGGCCCCTGCCAATGGTGCTGACTGCTCTTCGTATACCGGTCCGGTACCGCCGGGCCACCACCCGTCCACGGTCCTTTCGGCAACCTCCAAGCAGCCTCTCCTGCAGACGGTCACCGCCTTCTGCCAACCTTGCTGTCTCAGTCCGGGGCACACACCCGGACCAACTTCAGGCTTCTTGCTGTCACTTTCTCTTCCACCTTCACTCCTCTCTCTTGCTCCTCTACCACTTCACTCTCCCTAAACTAATCTGCCTGGTTTTCCCGCCTCCAGGGCTGTGAACTCCTCGGTGGGCGGAGCCAACCGCCTGGCCCACCCCCTGGTGTGGACATCAGCCCCTGGAGGAAGGCAACAAGGATTTTTGTGTAGCTTTGGTGTACCTATCCGGGGTGTAGGGTGTGGTGGTGTCATGACCTGTGACCCCTGGCTTGCCCAGGGCGTCACACACCCGCCACTGGAAGGGCCGGGACAAACGGGAGCACCCGCCGCTGGAAGGGCCGGGACAAAACAAGAGCACCCACCGCTGGAAGAGCCGGGACAAAACAAGAGCACCCACCGCTGGAAGAGCCGGGACAAAACAAGAGCACCCACCGCTGGAAGAGCCGGGACAAAACAAGAGCACCCACCGCTGGAAGAGCCGGGACAAAACAAGAGCACCCACCGCTGGAAGAGCCGGGACAAACAGGAGCACCCACCGCTGAAAGGGCCGGGACAAAACAAGAGCACCCACCGCTGGAAGAGCCGGGACAAAACAAGAGCACCCACCGCTGGAAGAGCCGGGACAAACTGGAGCACCCACCGCTGGAAGGGCCGGGACAAACTGGAGCGCCCACCGATGAAAGGGCCGGGACAAACGGAGGGCCCACCACTGGAAGAGCCAGAAGCGCCCGCCACTGGAAGGGCCAGGGAGACATGTAATGCATTTACAGAGTGACTGCAAAAGCAGAATAGTGAGTGCAGCTCTGGAGTAGAATACAGAAGGTAACTCAGGATCAGTAATGTATGTACACAGTGACTGCACCAGCAGAATAGTGAGTGCAGCTCTGGAGTATAATACAGAAGGTAACTCAGGATCAGTAATGTAATGTATGTACACAGTGACTGCACCAGCAGAATAGTGAGTGCAGCTCTGGAGTATAATACAGAAGGTAACTCAGGATCAGTAATGTATGTACACAGTGACTGCTCCAGCAGAATAGTGAGTGCAGCTCTGGAGTATAATACAGGAGGTAACTCAGGATCAGTAATGTATGTACACAGTGACTGCTCCAGCAGAATAGTGAGTGCAGCTCTGGAGTATAATACAGAAGGTAACTCAGGATCAGTAATGTAATGTATGTACACAGTGACTGCACCAGCAGAATAGTGAGTGCAGCTCTGGAGTATAATACAGGGGGTAACTCAGGATCAGTAATGTATGTACACAGTGACTGCACCAGCAGAATAGTGAGTGCAGCTCTGGAGTATAATACAGGAGGTAACTCAGGATCAGTAATGTAATGTATGTACACAGTGACCCACCAGCAGAATAGTGAGTGCAGCTCTGGAGTATAATACAGGAGGTAACTCAGGATCAGTAATGTAATGTATGTACACAGTGACTGCACCAGCAGAATAGTGAGTGCAGCTCTGGAGTATAATACAGGAGGTAACTCAGGATCAGTAATGTAATTTATGTACACAGTGACTGCACCAGCAGAATAGTGAGTGCAGCTCTGGAGTATAATATAGGAGGTAACTCAGGATCAGTAATGTATGTACACAGTGACTGCACCAGCAGAATAGTGAGTGCAGCTCTGGAGTATAATACAGGAGGTAACTCAGGATCAGTAATGTATGTACACAGTGACTGCACCAGCAGAATAGTGAGTGCAGCTCTGGAGTATAATACAGGAGGTAACTCAGGATCAGTAATGTATGTACACAGTGACTGCACCAGCAGAATAGTGAGTGCAGCTCTGGAGTATAATACAGGAGGTAACTCAGGATCAGTAATGTAATGTATGTACACAGTGACTGCACCAGCAGAATAGTGAGTGCAGCTCTGGAGTATAATACAGGAGGTAACTCAGGATCAGTAATGTAATGTATGTACACAGTGACTGCACCAGCAGAATAGTGAGCGCAGCTCTGGAGTATAATACAGGAGGTGACTCAGGATCAGTAATGTAATGTATGTACACAGTGACTGCACCAGCAGAATAGTGAGTGCAGCTCTGGAGTATAATACAGGAGGTGACTCAGGATCAGTAATGTAATGTATGTACACAGTGACTGCACCAGCAGAATAGTGAGTGCAGCTCTGGAGTATAATACAGGAGGTAACTCAGGATCAGTAATGTAATGTATGTACACAGTGACTGCACCAGCAGAATAGTGAGTGCTGCTCTGGAGTATAATAGAGGAGGTAACTCAGGATCAGTAATGTAATGTATATACACAGTGACTGCACCAGCAGAATAGTGAGCGCAGCTCTGGAGTATAATACAGGAGGTGACTCAGGATCAGTAATGTATGTACACAGTGACTGCACCAGCAGAATAGTGAGTGCAGCTCTGGAGTATAATACAGGAGGTAACTCAGGATCAGTAATGTATGTACCCCCAGAGCAGGCCGCAGGGTCAGCTCGCTGCATAAGCCCCGTTGCCCAGTCCAGCCCGGGTTCTGATGTGGATTCGGTGCAAAGGCCCGGGGAGATCACAAAGCGAGGCGCAGAGCTGCGTCTCTGCTTGTAGTAGTGGGGACATAGCAGTGGATTTAATCAGCAGAGAGGATGGACCATGAGGGCGGCCCAGCGGCGGGCGTTCGGTCAAGCCACAATACTGTGGTGTGCGCCTCAGTGGGAGGGGGGAGGAGCCCGGTGTCGGGGGCAGCTCCGGGAGCCTCGGCGACTCTGAATGCTGTTGCCGCTGATCACTTAGTTGAGAAGCGGCGGCAGTGAGAGGGGGCTGCTGGGACTGAGAATCCCAGTCCTCCCACGAAGCCTTTATTCTGTGTTGGTGCCGCTGGTAAACCAGGTCCTGATGCCAAGGATCAGCGGCGCCCTGCTCAGAAATCGCTGATGACGCGGAGGGCACACATAAGACCAGGGGTGAGGGCACGTCCAGTTCTATGGAGGTGGCGGAGCCCCTTGTGCCCAATGATGCTGGGGTTAACGTGTCACCCACACACAGTACTGGTTCAGCAGGTGTGAATGTGGTGGTGGAGGCAAGTGAGGTAAAGTCTGATGGTGTGCATATTGGTGAGGGTGCTGGTGTGATTCATAGTGAGGGTGCTGGTGTGCATATTGGTGAGGGTGCTGGTGTGATTCATAGTGAGGATGCTGGTGTGCATATTGGTGAGGGTGCTGGTGTGATTCATAGTGAGGGTGCTGGTGTGATTCATAGTGAGGGTGCTGGTGTGATTCATGGTGAGGGTGCCGGTGTGCATATTGGTGAGGGTGCTGGTGTGATTCATAGTGAGGGTGCTGGTGTGATTCATAGTGAGGGTGCTGGTGTGCATATTGGTGAGGGTGCTGGTGTGCATATTGGGGAGGGTGCTGGTGTGATTCATAGTGAGGGTGCTGGTGTGCATATTGGGGAGGGTGCTGGTGTGATTCATAATGAGGGTGCTGGTGTGATTCATAGTGAGGGTGCTGGTGTGATTCATAGTGAGGGTGCCGGTGTGATTCATAGTGAGGGTGCCGGTGTGATTCATAGTGAGGGTGCCGGTGTGCATATTGGTGAGGGTGCTGGTGTGATTCATAGTGAGGATGCCGGTGTGCATATTGGTGAGGGTGCTGGTGTGATTCATAGTGAGGGTGCCGGTGTGCATATTGGTGAGGGTGCTGGTGTGATTCATAGTGAGGATGCCGGTGTGCATATTGGTGAGGGTGCTGGTGTGATTCATAGTGAGGGTGCCGGTGTGCATATTGGTGAGGGTGCTGGTGTGATTCATAGTGAGGGTGCTGGTGTGAATATTGGTGAGGGTGCTGGTGTGATTCATAGTGAGGGTGCTGGTGTGCATATTGGTGAGGGTGCTTGTGTGATTCATAGTGAGGGTGCTGGTGTGAATATTGGTGAAGGTGCTGGTGTGATTCATAGTGAGGGTGCTGGTGTGATTCATAGTGAGGGTGCTGGTGTGATTCATAGTGAGGGTGCTGGTGTGATTCATAGTGAGGGTGCTGGTGTGATTCATAGTGAGGGTGCTGGTGTGATTCATAGTGAGGGTGCTGGTGTGATTCATAGTGAGGGTGCTGGTGTGATTCATAGTGAGGGTGCTGGTGTGATTCATAGTGAGGGTGCTGGTGTGAATATTGGTGAGGGTGCTGGTGTGATTCATAGTGAGGGTGCTGGTGTGAATATTGGTGAGGGTGCTGGTGTGAATATTGGTGAGGGTGCTGGTGTGATTCATAGTGAGGGTGCTGGTGTGATTCATAGTGAGGGTGCTGGTGTGCATATTGGTGAGGGTGCTGGTGTGATTCATAGTGAGGGTGCTGGTGTGCATATTGGTGAGGGTGCTGGTGTGATTCATAGTGAGGGTGCTGGTGTGCATATTGGTGAGGGTGCTGGTGTGATTCATAGTGAGGGTGCTGGTGTGATTCATAGTGAGGGTGCTGGTGTGCATATTGGGGAGGGTGCTGGTGTGATTCATAGTGAGGGTGCCGGTGTGCATATTGGTGAGGGTGCTGGTGTGATTCATAGTGAGGGTGCTGGTGTGATTCATAGTGAGGGTGCTGGTGTGCATATTGGTGAGGGTGCTGGTGTGATTCATAGTGAGGGTGCTGGTGTGCATATTGGTGAGGGTGCTGGTGTGATTCATAGTGAGGGTGCCGGTGTGCATATTGGTGAGGGTGCTGGTGTGATTCATAGTGAGGGTGCCGGTGTGCATATTGGTGAGGGTGCTGGTGTGATTCATAGTGAGGGTGCTGGTGTGATTCATAGTGAGGGTGCTGGTGTGATTCATAGTGAGGGTGCTGGTGTGAATATTGGCGAGGGTGCTGGTGTGATTCATAGTGAGGGTGCTGGTGTGAATATTGGTGAGGGTGCTGGTGTGATTCATAGTGAGGCTGCTGGTGTGAATATTGGTGAGGGTGCTGGTGTGAATATTGGTGAGGGTGCTGGTGTGATTCATAGTGAGGGTGCTGGTGTGATTCATAGTGAGGGTGCTGGTGTGATTCATAGTGAGGGTGCTGGTGTGAATATTGGTGAGGGTGCTGGTGTGAATATTGGTGAGGGTGCCGGTGTGCATATTGGTGAGGGTGCTGGTGTGATTCATAGTGAGGGTGCTGGTGTGCATATTGGTGAGGGTGCTGGTGTGATTCATAGTGAGGGTGCTGGTGTGAATATTGGTGAGGGTGCTGGTGTGATTCATAGTGAGGCTGCTGGTGTGAATATTGGTGAGGGTGCTGGTGTGAATATTGGTGAGGGTGCTGGTGTGATTCATAGTGAGGGTGCTGGTGTGCATATTGGTGAGGGTGCTGGTGTGCATATTGGTGAGGGTGCTGGTGTGCATATTGGTGAGGGTGCTGGTGTGATTCATAGTGAGGGTGCCGGTGTGCATATTGGTGAGGGTGCTGGTGTGATTCATAGTGAGGGTGCTGGTGTGAATATTGGTGAGGGTGCTGGTGTGATTCATAGTGAGGGTGCTGGTGTGCATATTGGTGAGGGTGCTGGTGTGATTCATAGTGAGGGTGCTGGTGTGAATATTGGTGAGGGTGCTGGTGTGATTCATAGTGAGGGTGCTGGTGTGCATATTGGGGAGGGTGCTGGTGTGATTCATAGTGAGGGTGCTGGTGTGCATATTGGTGAGGGTGCTGGTGTGATTCATAGTGAGGGTGCTGGTGTGATTCATAGTGAGGGTGCTGGTGTGATTCATAGTGAGGATGCCGGTGTGCATATTGGTGAGGGTGCTGGTGTGATTCATAGTGAGGGTGCCGGTGTGCATATTGGTGAGGGTGCTGGTGTGATTCATAGTGAGGATGCCGGTGTGCATATTGGTGAGGGTGCTGGTGTGGGTGTGAATATTGGTGAGGGTGCTGGTGTGATTCATAGTGAGGGTGCTGGTGTGAATATTGGTGAGGGTGCTGGTGTGAATATTGGTGAGGGTGCTGGTGTGATTCATAGTGAGGGTGCTGGTGTGATTCATAGTGAGGGTGCTGGTGTGCATATTGGTGAGGGTGCTGGTGTGATTCATAGTGAGGGTGCCGGTGTGCATATTGGTGAGGGTGCTGGTGTGATTCATAGTGAGGGTGCTGGAGTGATTCATAGTGAGGGTGCTGGTGTGATTCATAGTGAGGATGCCGGTGTGCATATTGGTGAGGGTGCTGGTGTGATTCATAGTGAGGGTGCCGGTGTGCATATTGGTGAGGGTGCTGGTGTGATTCATAGTGAGGGTGCCGGTGTGCATATTGGTGAGGGTGCTGGTGTGATTCATAGTGAGGATGCCGGTGTGCATATTGGTGAGGGTGCTGGTGTGATTCATAGTGAGGGTGCCGGTGTGCATATTGGTGAGGGTGCTGGTGTGATTCATAGTGAGGGTGCCGGTGTGCATATTGGTGAGGGTGCTGGTGTGATTCATAGTGAGGGTGCTGGTGTGAATATTGGTGAGGGTGCTGGTGTGATTCATAGTGAGGGTGCTGGTGTGCATATTGGTGAGGGTGCTGGTGTGATTCATAGTGAGGGTTCTGGTGTGAATATTGGTGAGGGTGCTGGTGTGATTCATAGTGAGGGTTCTGGTGTGAATATTGGTGAAGGTGCTGGTGTGATTCATAGTGAGGGTGCTGGTGTGATTCATAGTGAGGGTGCTGGTGTGATTCATAGTGAGGGTGCTGGTGTGATTCATAGTGAGGGTGCTGGTGTGATTCATAGTGAGGGTGCTGGTGTGAATATTGGTGAGGGTGCTGGTGTGATTCATAGTGAGGGTGCTGGTGTGATTCATAGTGAGGGTGCTGGTGTGAATATTGGTGAGGGTGCTGGTGTGATTCATAGTGAGGGTGCTGGTGTGAATATTGGTGAGGGTGCTGGTGTGAATATTGGTGAGGGTGCTGGTGTGATTCATAGTGAGGGTGCTGGTGTGATTCATAGTGAGGGTGCTGGTGTGATTCATAGTGAGGGTGCTGGTGTGATTCATAGTGAGGGTGCTGGTGTGATTCATAGTGAGGGTGCTGGTGTGATTCATAGTGAGGGTGCTGGTGTGATTCATAGTGAGGGTGCTGGTGTGAATATTGGTGAGGGTGCTGGTGTGGTTGATGGCAAGATGGAGGTGACTAACAAGGAGGTTGATGCAGTTACTGGTCCAGTTGTCCCCCCGGCGGTGGCAGAGGCTGTCAGGAGTTATGCCAGTGTTACTGCTGGGGGGAACCAGACAGTCGTCCTGGTCTCCAGCCTCTGGGGATGGCATGTTGCAATGGCACCTCCTGGTGGCTTTAAAGAGGGGAGAGAGATCACTAAATGTAGAGGATCGAGAGGTTGATATATCCTTCTGGATAGAGAGGCATGGCCTCAGGGCAGATATTGTGTTGCCCCTCCCAACAGCTGGGCAGGCCCGTGTGTGTCAGAATGTGGTCCATCTTCAGTGGAGGGGCAGTGATGCGTGTCTTCCAAGGAAGAAAGTTGTGGAACTACTGCTGGGGATGGGCTTCAAGGCGATGACATCTACACCTGCTTACATTTCTATGGCACAACAGTTTGATATCAGCTTTGTTCGGGCGGAGGGGCTTGAGCTCTTCTGGTCGAATTAGGAGTTGGTAAAGAACGAGCCTGGCTGGCGAGACAGACGTTCAGACAGTGTCTCGCCAAAACCAAGTCACGAGAGGGACTGTGATGACTTGTAACGAATTACTTTCTTGTTTTGACATCATGATGTGGCTTAGTCAATGTGGAGAGGTGGTGGAAATGCCAAAGAAAAATCGAAACAAGTTTGGTATCTGGTCAGGGGCCTGGACATCTATGGTAAAACTTAAGCGTTCAGGTGGTACGGTTGCCCACATCCCATCATCTGCCTTCCAAGGTAGGGATCGTATCCTGGTCCACTACCAGGGGCAACAGAAGCTCTGTCACAAGTGTGGTGACCCCACACACTTCAGTGCAAATTGCACTGCAGAAATGTGCATTGTGTGGGGATGTCGGCCATCTCGCCGCATCTTGTAAGGAGATTAGGTGCCACCTGTGTGGTGAGTTAGGTCATCCGTTCAGCCGTTGTCCTCGCTCCTTTGCTAATACAGTCATGACCCCGGTGGGAGAAAGTCGAGAGGCAGATTCTGCTGGGGAAGGGACTGTCAGAGGTGAAGGAGCTGAGGGGCCAGGGAGGAAAAGCAGGCAAAAGACGCCTGCCCAACTGAGGCGTCTTGATAAGCGCAGACAGGAGAGGCAGGTGGGCGAGCCCCGGCCAACTAGGGTGACCCCTGCTCTGGATGCCAGGCCTGCTGCTGAGGCCCCGAGGGACAATGAGTTGGATGAGGAGGCCAGGAGGATCCACAGGGAGGAAAGGGTCACTTACTCAGAATCCTCCCATTATCAAAGTATGGATGAGGAGAATAGGCAGTGGCTACAGGAAAAGTGTAAGCGTGGCACCAGGAAAAAGAAAAACAAGGGAGACGTAACATCTTCTGTTCTGACTAAGGTACCCAAGGAAGGTAAAGCCGACTCCCCTCTGGTGGGTCTCTCTAACCAATTCCAAGCCCTCGAGGACACCTCTTCCTATTAGGAGGAAGCAGAGGGTGAGGTTCCGGCCTTGGCAGTGCTTACAGGGGGCGCAGAGTCTACTTCTTCTGGGGTTGCAAGGTCCACCGGGGGAGGGACTGGCCCGGAGTCCGGAGACAAGGACAATAAGGGAAGAAAGCATGTGGGAATGAATGTATCTGTGTCACTAAAGAGGGGGAGGGATTCCTCCTCGGAGGCAGAAGATAGGAAGATGCATGAAAAAAAGAAAACCGTCTAACCCAAATCACCAATGATGGCGGTACCCACTCCGTTGACGCTGGCGTCCATTAATGTCGCCAGCATTAAGTCACATACGGCTAGATTTGCGGCCATTGATTTTTTTTCAGCCGGGTTGAAGCGGACATTTTCTTTTTGCAAGACACCAGTCTGCCACACACAGCGGAAGTGTTTAAAGCCAAAAGGGAGTGGAGACTCGGGCCCTCTTATTGGTCTCTTGGAGTTGAGCCGTAAAGCGGAGCGGCGGTCCTTTTTACCGCACCGGACCAGGAGTGTGTCTTTATGAGGATCAAGCCCTACCTTTTTACAAGTCGGCAGGTCGTCTTTGGAGGAGATTTAACACTGTCACGAGACCCCGAGATAGAGGTGCCGCCAGAGGCAAGCTGACTTATGATAGCGTCACTCTTAATAGTATAGCTAATGAGGCTCGCTTGGTGGATGGCCACATCCGGCACACCCCAGGCCACGAGGGGTTCACCTATCATAGAGGTAATTGTAGGTCCAGAATAGACAGGTTTTATTTAAAAGGAGGAAGCCGTCGTCTCTTCAGCCGCGTCTGGTCGGAGAACTCCACCTCGACAACACAGTTTAATTTTGTTTTCTCTGAATGTTACAGAGACCCCCCGGATGGGTAGAGGCTTTTGGGGGCTGAATTAGTCTCTCTTGGAAGAAGCGGAGATAAGACAGTCCTTTGAGGATTTTCTTCAGAGCCAGGTTCCAGTATGGACTGGATCTTTGTAGTAGTAAGTCAGAGTGGTGGGAGATGTTCAAGGAAAGGGTGGCGAGATTCTTCTGCCAGCTCTCGAGCCTCAGGATTCTGGACAGGTCCCGCCTGTACCAGGGCCTGAGGAGGAAACTCGAGCATCTTGTCTCAGCTGGAGGTAGCCGTGAGGAGATCTCCAGTGAAATCTTTGCTGATGAGGTGTCAGTATGATAGGCACGCTACTTTGGTTTTTGAGAGGGATTATGGGAAGTACCGCTCGCCCAACCCTTTCAGGAACTGCAAGATGTCAGTGCATAGTGAAGTTGTCACAGGACAGATTGACAGTACAGGATCCCTGAAAAGATCCAGATCAGGGATCCTGGAGGTGGTCAGATCCTTCTACTCGCACCTCTTGGGGAAGAGGGATCTGGACTAGCAGGAGATGTTGGCTTTCCAGGCTGTAGACCCCTCTCTTGATGTTGTGACAGATGATCACTGAAGAGGAAGTTAGGTTGGCGATTGAAAGGCTTGCCCTAAAGAAATCGCCAGGTCCAGATGGCTTAACATCTGAGTTCTACAAGATCTTTAAGGGCGCCTTGGTTCCCCTCATGACTGAGGTATTTAATGAGTGTCTTTCCTCGGGCACTCTGCCAAAATCAATAAGGAGGTCTGCCCTGATCATCTTGTCAAAGGGTAATGATCCATCTTGCATTGAGAATGTGGGTATCATAGCGCTTCTCAATGCTGACAGGAAGGTTTTGGCAAAGGCGCTGTTTAGTCGGCTGGTAAAGTTTGCACCCTGGCTCCTTTCGGGGGCCCAGCATTGCTCTGTTCCGGCGGGCCGCAGTACATTTAGTGCTGTGCTCTGTGTCCGAGAGGCAGTGGAGCAGGGTAGGGCTGACCACTGGAAGGGGTACATGCTGTCCCTGGATCAGGCAAAAGCATTTGATCGGGTTAATCACGAGTACCTGTGGTCTGTCCTTCTGAGGTATGGCCTGCTGGGGAGGTTTGTTGATTGGCTTAAGACCTTATACGCTGCAGCAGAGAGTTTCCCGCTTGTGAACGGTTGGGTTGGCAGCTCTTTTTAGGTTGGCTCTGGTGTTCGCCAGGATTGTCCCTTAAGCCCACTGGTGTACGTGTTTGCGATTGACCCTTTCCTTAGGAGAGTAGTCCGTTTGCAGAAGTCGGGATGGACCGGGCGGCACCGGAATCCACTTTAAGGGTGGTGGCGTCGTATGCGGATATCATCACCATTTATTTCCTCGGATGGGGAGGTAGAGTGGCTGATGTCAGAGGTAGATCGCTACTCTGAGGCATCCGGGTCCAAAATCAACCGGGATAAGTGTGAGACTCTCTGGCTGGGGGGAGGAGATCCTGGTTTTGATCTCCCGGACACCCTTCCAGGACCGTCTCTGCAAAAGTTCTTGGTATCGAATTTGGCCAGGGGGATTACCCCAAACAAGGTTGGGACAGCAGGCTAAGGATTGCCATTCAGAAGGTCAACCAATGGAAGGGTTGGTCTTTGACCCTAAGGGAAAGGGTAAACCTGATCAAAACTTACCTGCTCCCTTTTCTCATTTATCTGGGCAGAGTCTGGCTTCTTGCCGTAGCCTGTCTGGACTCGGGTCTACAGTTTGTTCTTCCAGATGTTATGGGGTAATAGACTGAACCTGGTCAAGAGGGAGGTTACTTACTGTTCGAGGAGACTAGGAGGGTTGGGTATGGTCAACCCTGTGGTATTCCTTGTGAATACCTTCATTAAAGATCAATATTGCAAACCTCTGGAAAGAGAGGGCTCCTCCGTGGGTATTCTCCTGTAGTGGATGGTTTCAGGTTTTCTTCCAGGAATGGAAGACAGGAGGGCAAGTGAAGGCTCTTCACACACCGCATGGACATCTTACGGCTTATGCTACCCTGGTTCTGAAGGTAATTTGCCGGTGGGGTCTGGGAATGTGGGAGATCAGGACTCTGCCAAGGAAGCTTCTTGACAAAAGGGTTCTGTTGACCCATTTCCAGAGGCCTCTGGTGCTCAGAGACTGCCCAAGTTAGGATTTTGGGGTGGGTTTGCATCTTTTGAATTCTATCAGAATCCCCTTGAAGTTTTGGGACTTGGCTTGGCGCTGCTTCCATGGGAAATTATGTATGAGGGACAATCTAAAGTGTAGGAACTCTGAGGACAGGAAAGCGTGGACCATTTCCTGCTTCACTGTCCCTTTAACGCAGAGGCATACAACTGGGTGGTCATCTCCATTGGCTGGCCTCGACTGGCCGGTCTCTCCTATGCAGAATGGGCCTATGGAGCATTCATAGACCTGGGTGGTCGGGACCACTGCACTTTATTTCTAGTTAGCGTAGTGGTTAGGTATCACACGTGGAACGCATGGTGCTTAGTATCGACGCAACGGAAAATCCTCCCAGTGGATGATGTGTTTAGGACCATAGTCGGTGACCTGGTGAATGCAGATGCGCTCTCTGAAGTATGGGAGACTGGGAACGCTGAGGGCAGCTCTTC
Source organism: Anomaloglossus baeobatrachus (assembly GCF_048569485.1). Lineage (NCBI taxonomy): Eukaryota > Metazoa > Chordata > Amphibia > Anura > Aromobatidae > Anomaloglossus > Anomaloglossus baeobatrachus. The sequence goes on along the minus strand of NC_134356.1, from coordinate 280,467 downwards.
TCTGGAGGGGCTTTTCTTTTAGTGTGCCTTAGGGGTGCTTCACACACAGCGAGCTCACTGCCGAGATCGCTGCTGAGTCACGCTTTTTGTGACGCAGCAGTGACCTCATTAGCGATCTCGCTGTGTGTGACAATGAGCAGCGATCTGGCCCCTGCTGCGAGATCGCTGCTCGTTACACACAGCCCTGGTTCGTTTTCTTCAAAGCCGCTCTCCTGCTGTGACACACAGATCGCTGTGTGTGACAGCGAGAGAGCGACAAATGAAGCGAGCAGGGAGCAGGAGCCGGCGTCTGGCAGCCGCGGTAAGCTTGTAACCAAGATAAACATCGGGTAACCAAGGTGGTGACCCGATATTTACCTTAGTTACCAGCCTCTGCAGCTCTCACGCTGCCTGTGCTGCCGGCTCCGGCTCTCTGCACATGTAGCTGCTGTACACATCGGGTTAATTAACCCGATGTGTACTGTAGCTAGGAGAGCAAGGAGCCAGCGCTCAGTGTGCGCGGCTCCCTGCTCCCTGCACACACAGCTAAGCGGTGTGCGCTGGTAACTAATGTAAACATCGGGTAACCATACCCGATGTTTACCTTAGTTACCAGTGTCCGCAGCTTCCAGACGCCGGCTCCGTGCACGCGCAGCGTCGCTTGCACGTCGCTGCTGGCTGGGGGCTGGTCACTGGTCGCTGGTGAGATCTGCCTGTTTGACAGCTCACCAGCGACCATGTAGCGATGCAGCAGCGATCCTGACCAGGTCAGATCGCTGGTCGGATCGCTGCTGCATCGCTAAGTGTGAAGGTACCCTTAGTCTACTCATCTCCTTTCCTGGTGGGGGGCTGCTGCTGACACCCTAGATTGTTGTTTTCATCAGTTACAGTGATGTAGGGCTGCTGGCGCCGAACTTGGGCTTTGTTGGTTATGGTCATGTTGTTTATTGTTGTTTTTTGTATGTATACATATGGGTGTAGGTGTTAGGTTGGGTGGTGGTAGAAGGGGGGGAGGTAGGCTCATCTTTTGGGACATTGAGGTTTGGGTTACACACTGGCGCTACCTAATCTGGTCCAAGGACGTTGGACATGGACTGAGGCATGAGATACAGGACCAGCTCTCAGGTCAGTGTGAGGATGGTGGTCGTGTGTGTGTGTGTGTGTGTGTGTGTGTGTGTGTGTGTGTGTGTGTGTGTGTGTGTGTGTGTGTGTGTGTGTGTGTGTGGGGGGTTAGTTATAGATTAGTTTTGTATATAGTAGATTTAATATTTATGTTTATAAAAAAAAAAAACTAAAAAAAAAACCACAACTTTGCTGGCTAGGCTACTGTTTTCCATTTATTATGGTTGTTATTATCTTTGGCAGCTGGAGCAGAAGTCAGTGATGTAAATAGTTATGTATATACAGTACAGACCAAAAGTTTGGACACACCTCCTCATTCAAAGAGTTTTCTTTATTTTCATGACTCTAAAAATTGTAGATTCACATTGAAGGCTTTAAAACTATGAATTATCACATGTGGAATGAAATACTTAACAAAAAAGTGTGAAACAACTGAAAATATGTCTGATATTCTAGGTTTTTTTGCTTTGATTACTGCTTTGCACACTCTTGGCATTCTCTTGATGAGCTTCATGAGGTAGTCACCAGAAATGGTCTTCCAACAGTCTTGAAGGAGTTCTCAGAGATGCTTGGCACTTGTTGTCCCTTTTGCCTTCACTCTGCGGTCCAGCTCACCCCAAACCATCTCGATTGGGTTCAGGTCTGGTGACTGTGGAGGTCAGGTCATCTGGCGTAGCACCCCATCACTCTCCTTCTTAGTCAAATAGCCCTTACACAGCCTGGAGGTGTGTTTGGGGTCATTGTCCTGTTGAAAAATAAATGATGGTCCAACTAAACGCAAACCGGATGGAATACCACGCCGCTACAAGATGCTGTGTAAGCCATGCTGGTTCAGTATGCCTTCAATTTTGAATAAATCCCCAACAGTGTCACCAGCAAAGCCCCCCCCACACCATCACACCTCCTCCTCCATGCTTCACGGTGGGAAACAGTCATGTAGAGTCCATCCGTTTACCTTTTCTGCATCGCACAAAAGACATGGTGGTTGGATCCAAAGATCTCAAATTTGGACTCATCAGAGCAAAGCACAGATTTCCACTGGTCTAATGTCCATTCCTTGTGTGCTCTTCTGCTTGTTGCCTGTCCTTAGCAGGGGTTTCCTAGCAGCTATTTTACCATGAAGGCTGCTGCACAAAGTCTCCTCTTAACAGTTGTTCTAGAGATGTGTCTGCTGCTAGAACTCTGTGTGGCATTGACCTGGTCTCTAATCTGAGCTGCTGTTAACTTGCGATTTCTGAGGCTGGTGACTCGGATAAACTTATCCTCCGCAGCAGAGGTGACTTTTGGTATTCCTTTCCTGGGGCGGTCCTCATGTGAGCCAGTTTCTTTGTAGCATTTTATGGTTTTTGCCACTGCACTTGGGGACACTTTCAAAGTTTTCCCAATTTTTCGGACTGACTGACCTTCATTTCTTAAAGTAATGATGGCCACTAAATTTTCTTTACTTAGAATTTGTATTATGGCAAGGAAAAAGCAACTAACAGTCTAATTCAGTAGGACTATCAGCTGTGAATCCACCAGACTTCTGCACAACACAACTGATGGTCCCAACCCCATTTATAAGGCAAGAAATCAAACTCATTAACCCTGACAGGGCACACCTGTTAAGTGAAGACCATTTCCGGTGACCACCTCTTGAAGCTCATCAAGAGACTGCCAAGAGTGTGCAAAGCAGTAATCAAAGCAAAAGGTGGCGACTGTGAAGAACCTAGAATATAAGACATATTTTCAGTTGTTTCACACTTTTTTGTTAAGTATTTCATTCCACGTGTGTTATTCATAGTTTGGATCCCTTCAATGTGAATGCACAATTTTCAGAGTCATGAAAATAAAGAAAACTCTTTGAATGAGAAGAAGGTGTGTCCAAACTTTTGGTCTGCAGCTCTGGAGTAGAGCACATAATGTTTGAACTCTAGGGCCTTCTCTTACATCTTTCAGCAGTTAGTGATCAGCTGCGTTATGTACGGACCTCAGACTTTCCTCCCAGGACATGATGGGAATTGTGGTTGGAAAGACTTGTTGATTATTACTGTATTATTAACTAGAGAAGTCTTTTTCTGCGGTAATATTCCTCAGCCAGTAGATGGCGATATTACCAGTCTAATCTGTGGATCCGGAGACACTCTCCAAGATTCATCAGCAACATTGTAGTAACATCAGGCGGTCCCGACGTGGGGGACGTCGGAGGAGCCGGGCAGTCCCCGGCCGTGGGGGACGTCGGAGGAGCCGGGCAGTCCCCGGCCGTGGGGGACGTCGGAGGAGCCGGGCAGTCCCCGGCCGTGGGGGACGTCGGAGGAGCCGGGCAGTCCCCGGCCGTGGGGGACGTCGGAGGAGCCGGGCAGTCCCCGGCCGTGGGGGACGTCGGAGGAGCCGGGCAGTCCCCGGCCGTGGGGGACGTCGGAGGAGCCGGGCAGTCCCCGGCCGTGGGGGACGTCGGAGGAGCCGGGCAGTCCCCGGCCGTGGGGGACGTCGGAGGAGCCGGGCAGTCCCCGGCCGTGGGGGACGTCGGAGGAGCCGGGCAGTCCCCGGCCGTGGGGGACGTCGGAGGAGCCGGGCAGTCCCCGGCCGTGGGGGACGTCGGAGGAGCCGGGCAGTCCCCGGCCGTGGGGGACGTCGGAGGAGCCGGGCAGTCCCCGGCCGTGGGGGACGTCGGAGGAGCCGGGCAGTCCCCGGCCGTGGGGGACGTCGGAGGAGCCGGGCAGTCCCCGGCCGTGGGGGACGTCGGAGGAGCCGGGCAGTCCCCGGCCGTGGGGGACGTCGGAGGAGCCGGGCAGTCCCCGGCCGTGGGGGACGTCGGAGGAGCCGGGCAGTCCCCGGCCGTGGGGGACGTCGGAGGAGCCGGGCAGTCCCCGGACGTGGGGGACGTCGGAGGAGCCGGGCAGTCCCCGGACGTGGGGGGACGTCGGAGGAGACGGGCAGTCCCCGGACGTGGGGGGACGTCGGAGGAGACGGGCAGTCCCCGGACGTGGGGGACGCCGGGCGGTCCCCGGACACGAGGGATGACGGAGGAGACCCCACGTTTTTGGAGTATGGAGGTCCCTGCAGTCCGCTAACGCCATCGCCTCAGGGGAAATCAGTGCAGACCCCGGAGGAGCCGTCACTGGTGATCACATGAGCATCTGCTCCGGGGTAAAAGGCTCTGATCACTACAGGGGCTTCCTACCAGTGTAATCCCCTGCAGGAATCAGGGGGATTAGGATGAGCAGCATACTCCGCATCTACCATCGATTGCAGCCCAGCAGGGCACGATAGAAGACGATGGGCCGGAGCCCACGGCCGACGCTGATCACTACATATAAGACTGGAGAGCGGCGGCGGGAGGAGAGAAGCCGATGTCCTTCACCGTCCTCCCCGAGCGGCAGCACATTAATAGTCTGCAGGCATAGAACGTCTCATTACAGCACAGCAAACACTAATACCATGAAAGCGCGGCGGGCGACCACCACTAACCAAACGCATTCACTAAATCAGGCGGGAATTAGCCGATCAATGCTCAAACGCGAGGACCGACACCGCCGAACGACCTTCACACCCCCAGAAGTGGGCCAAGGGCAAGACGCCCGGAGAGGCAGAGACCCCGCAAGTCACAAACACAGGGACCTCGAATACTGCACCACCATGGACCGCATGAAAAGATGCCCCCTGCAGTCACCACTAGGAGGAGCTCCCTGTATACAGAGATACATGATAAGATCCTGTCTGCAGCCACCACTAGGGGGAGCTCCCTGTATACACAGATAAATGATAAGATCCTGTCTGCAGCCTCCACTAGGGGGGAGCTCCCTGTATACAGAGATACATGATAAGATCCTGTCTGCAGCCACCACTAGGGGGAGCTCCCTGTATACAGAGATACATAGGATCCTGTCTGCAACCACCACTAGGGGGAGCTCCCTCTGTATACAGAGATACATGATAAGATCCTGTCTGCAGCCTCCACTAGGGGGAGCTCCCTGTATACAGAGATACATGATAAGATCCTGTCTGCAGTCACCACTAGGGGGAGCTCCCTGTATACAGAGGTACATGATAAGATCCTGTCTGCAGCCACCACTAGGGGGAGCTCCCTGTATACAGAGATACATGATAAGATCCTGTCTGCAGTCACCACTAGGGGGAGCTCACTGTATACAGAGATACATGATAAGATCCTGTCTGCAGCCTCCACTAGGGGAAGCTCTCTGTATACAGAGATACATGATAAGATCCTGTCTGCAGTCACCACTAGGGGGAGCTCCCTGTATACAGAGATACATGATAAGCTCCTGTCTGCAGTCACCACTAGGGGGAGCTCCCTGTATACAGAGGTACATGATAAGATCCTGTCTGCAGCCACCACTAGGGGGAGCTCCCTGTATACAGAGATACATGATAAGATCCTGTCTGCAGTCACCACTAGGGGGAGCTCACTGTATACAGAGATACATGATAAGATCCTGTCTGCAGCCTCCACTAGGGGAAGCTCTCTGTATACAGAGATACATGATAAGATCCTGTCTGCAGTCACCACTAGGGGGAGCTCCCTGTATACAGAGATAAAGGATTAGTGACAATTACCGTATTTTTCGGACTATAAGACGCACCCTGGTTTTAGAGAAGGAAAATAAAATTTTAAGCAAAAAATGTGGTCATGACACACCATTATGGGGCGAGGATCTGCTGCTGACACTATTATGGGGGTAATATCCCCAAATTCTCTACTAAGGTACCCCAGCCTGGCAATGATCCTCCTGCCTTGTGTATATATTTATGTCCCTCATCCTGGTATGTGCTCCCATCTTGCTATATACCCCCATCATCCTGGTATATGGGCCCCATCCTGCTCATACACCCCCATCATCCTGCTCATACACCCCCATCATCCTGCTCATACACCCCCATCATCCTGCTCATACACCCCCATCATCCTGCTCATACACCCCCATCATCCTGCTCATACACCCCCATCATCCTGCTCATACAACCCCATCATCCTGCTCATACAACCCCATCATCCTGCTCATACAACCCCATCATCCTGCTCATACACCCCCATCATCCTGCTCATACACCCCCATCATCCTGCTCATACACCCCCATCATCCTGCTCATACACCCCCATCATCCCGCTCATACACCCCCATCATCCCGCTCATACACCCCCATCATCCCGCTCATACACCCCCATCATCCTGCTCATACACCCCCATCATCCTGCTCATACACCCCCATCATCCTGCGGCACACACAAAAAATAAACAAACGTTTACACTAACCTTTCCTCGCTCCACGCAGCGTCGCTCCTCCTCCTGTTTGTGCCGGCAGCGCTGTGTGGAGCCGGCCACGTTCCCTGCAGCACCGCGATGTCCTGCTGTCTGCCGGCGCGGCTGTGAGGTTACATGTGCGCACAGCGATGACGTCATCGCTGTGAGCACCGCTAGTCCCCAGTCCACGCAGCGCGGCCGGCAGACAGGAGGACATCGCGGTGCTGCAGGGGGAACGGTGAGTAATGTGTACTGATTCACTGCACCCCACACTGATGATGATGATGATGCAGGGGAGCAGTGAATACAGCCGAGCATGATCACTCCAGGCTGTAGTTGCCAGGGGTGATCACTGCCGGCTGTGTACTATGCGCGCGTCCCCGCCCATCATCCCGCCCACACGTCAGTGTCAGCTTCTGCGCTGAGAGATGGGCGTGCATATGTAATGAGCGGGCTCACGTGGTCACGGCAGGTGCTGCTGCAGCCTGCTCGTGCCCCCGATGACCCGCTCCACCGCAGCACCCTCATTCCCCGCAGCCATGCCCTACATTCAGACCATTAGACTCACCCCCCACTTTCCCCCAACATTTGGGGGGAAAAAAAGTGCGCCTTATGGTCCGAAAAATACAGTACATGTGTGTATACAGTCGTGCACACTGTTGGATACCTAGGGTTGGCTTTGCGCCATTTATACACTATGCTTTCGGTAGGGGTCTGCGATCCCCTGTGTGGTCAGTAATCACCAGGACACTGGCGGGTGGGGGGGGTGTGACAATGAGTCCCAGGCAGCGGATACGCCAGAGCTGACCGTAATCACACAGGACAGGCTGTATCCGTGCTCCTACTAATCCGGGGTAGAGAACAACAATGGCGCAGCCCCCGTCCGCCCCTCTATGCACAGGGGAGGGAAGCCAGGTGGTCAGTGGGGGGGGGGGATTTAAAAGGAACACTACAACAAATAAAACCCCATTGCATTGTGTAATCCCCGGCACAAGGCTGTAGGGGGCGGTAAAGTAGCACTTGTGTCCTGACCGAGCAGCGGACATGTGCTGACATCACAAACCATCCCGTGAGCACAAGAGGCTTGTTCTGGAGGACGGCGCGTCTCATGGGAACCGCGACCCTGCGAGGCGTCTGCACCTCGTATGTGACATCCGGAGCCTGGGAACGGGAGAGAGGAACCGGAGGCATGAGCAACACCAGAATCCTAAATATGAGCAGCGTGCCCGGAGACAGGGGCTGCCGGTGGCAAACACGAGGGTGGGGGGAGAAGAAGCCGCGTGCCCAGCACAAGAGGGGAAGCCGCGTGCCCAGCACAGGAGGATGCCACAGAGAGGACCATGCCAGTGAACGGGTGCTCTAGGGGCGCAGGAATCACAGCAGGCACCTGGCAGGCTCTGTCCTCGCCCCTTTCAGGTGACTGCGGCCTCTCGGCAATGTTACTCCAACAAGCCAAAACCTGAGGAGATTACTCAATACAGATTTAGGCCGGAGCATCCATGAGTCACGTCGTTGTCCTCCTCCCTCCAGGAGAAAAACAGCAAGATCAGAGAAAGCAGCGGGGACCAGGTGTCAAAAAACAGGAGGAACAGGAGGAACCTGCACCGCGAACCTCATCACCTTAATGGCCCACTCCAGGAATGGCCCCTATGGGAAGAGGAGAGACAGCAGTACCAACGAGGAGGAGGCAGCAGCAGCACCGGCAAGGAGGCCACCATCACCGAGGAAGAGGAGGCAGCAGCAGCACCGGCAAGGAGGCCACCGGCAGCGAGGAAGAGGAGGCCGCGGCAAGGAAGCCACCGGTGAAAAGGAGGCAGCGGCAGCGAGGAAGAGGAGGCAGCAGCAGCACCGGCAAGGAGGCCACCGTCAGCAAGAAAGAGGCGGCAGTGGCAGCACCGGCAAGGAAGCCACCGGTGAAAAAGGAAGCCACCTGCAGGGAGGAAGAGGAGGCAGAGGCAGCACCGGCAAGGAGGCCACCGTCAGCGAGGAAGAGGAGGCAGAGGCAGCACCGGAAAGGAAGCCACCGGTGAAAAAGGAGGCAGCGGAAGCGAGGAAGACGAGGCAGCAGCAGCACCGGCAAGGAGGCCACCGGCAGCGAGGAAGAGGAGGCAGCGGCAAGGAAGCCACCGGTGAAAAGGAGGCAGCGGCAACGAAGAAGACGAGGCAGCAGCAGCACCGGCAAGGAGGCCACCGGCAGCGAGGAAGAGGCGGCAGTGGCAAGGAAGCCACCGGTGAAAAGGAGGCAGCGGCAGCGAGGAAGACGAGGCAGCAGCAGCACCGGCAAGGAGGCCACCGGCAGCGAGGAAGAGGAGGCAGCGGCAAGGAAGCCACCGGTGAAAAGGAGGCAGCGGCAACGAAGAAGACGAGGCAGCAGCAGCACCGGCAAGGAGGCCACCGTCAGCGAGGAAGAGGCGGCAGTGGCAGCACCAGCAAGGAAGCCACCGGTGAAAAGGAAGCCACCGGCAGGGAGGAAGAGGAGGCAGAGGTAGCACCGGCAAGGAGGCCACCGTCAGCGAGGAAGAGGAGCCAGCAGCACCGGCAAGGAAGCCACAGTCACCGAGGAAGAGGAGACAGCGGCAAGGAAGCCACTGGTGAAAAGGAAGCCACCGGTGAAAAAGGAGGCCACCGTCAGCAAGAAAGAGGCGGCAGTGGCAGCATCGGCAAGGAAGCCACTGGTGAAAAGGAAGCCACCGGCAGCGAGGAAGAGGCGGCAGCAGCACTAGCAAGGAAGCCACCGGCAGCGAGGAAGAGGGGGTAGCGGCAGCACTGGCAAGGAAGCCACCGGTGAAAAGAATGCCAACGGGAGCGAGGAAGGAGGCGGCAGCAAATAAGCCACTAGTGAAAAGGAGGCGGCACTAGTGAGGAGGCGGCGGCACTGGCGAGGAGGCGGCAGTGGCAGCACCGACAAGGAAACCACCGGTGAAAAAGGAGGCCAATGGGAGCGAGGAAGAGGAGGCAGCAGCACCGGCAAGGAGGCCACCGGCAGCGTGGAAGAGGCGGCAGTGGCAGCACCAGCAAGGAAGCCACCGGCAGCGAGGAAGAGGGGGTAGCGGCAGCACTGGCAAGGAAGCCACCGGTGAAAAGAATGCCAACGGGAGCGAGGAAGGAGGCGGTAGCAAATAAGCCACTAGTGAAAAGGAGGCGGCACCAGTGAGGAGGCAGCGGCACTGGCGAGGAGGCAGCAGTGGCAGCACCGACAAGGAAACCACCGGTGAAAAAGGAGGCCAATGGGAGCGAGGAAGAGGAGGCAGCAGCACCGGCAAGGAGGCCACCGGCAGCGTGGAAGAGGCGGCAGTGGCAGCACCAGCAAGGAAGCCACCGGTGAAAAGGAAGCCACCGGCATGGAGGAAGAGGAGGCAGAGGCAGCAGCGGTAAGGAAGCCACCGGTGAAAAAGGAGGCCACCGTCAGCAAGAAAGAGGCGGCAGTGGCAGCACCGGCAAGGAAGCCACCGGTGAAAAGGAAGCCATCGGCAGGGAGGAAGAGGAGGCAGAGCCAGCACCGGCAAGGAGGAAGAGGGGGTAGCGGCAGCACTGGCAAGGAAGCCACCGGTAAGGAAGCCACCGGTGAAAAGAATGCCAACGGGAGCGAGGAAGGGGGCGGCAGCAAATAAGCCACTAGTGAAAAGGAGGCGGCACCAGTGAGGAGGCGGCGGCACTGGCGAGGAGGAGGCAGCACCGACAAGGAAACCACCGGTGAAAAAGGAGGCCAATGGGAGCGAGGAAGAGGAGGCAGCAGCACCGGCAAGGAGGCCACCGGCAGCGTGGAAGAGGCGGCAGTGGCAGCACCAGCAAGGAAGCCACCGGTGAAAAGGAAGCCACCGGCATGGAGGAAGAGGAGGCAGAGGCAGCAGCGGTAAGGAAGCCACCGGTGAAAAAGGAGGCCACCGTCAGCAAGAAAGAGGCGGCAGTGGCAGCACCGGCAAGGAAGCCACCGGTGAAAAGGAAGCCATCGGCAGGGAGGAAGAGGAGGCAGAGGCAGCACCGGCAAGGAGGAAGAGGGGGTAGCGGCAGCACTGGCAAGGAAGCCACCGGTAAGGAAGCCACCGGTGAAAAGAATGCCAACGGGAGCGAGGAAGGGGGCGGCAGCAAATAAGCCACTAGTGAAAAGGAGGCGGCACCAGTGAGGAGGCGGCGGCACTGGCGAGGAGGAGGCAGTGGCAGCACCGACAAGGAAACCACCGGTGAGAAGGAGGCCAATGGGAGCGAGAAAGAGGAGGCAGCGGCAGCACCAGCTAGGAGAAGGAATCGGCAAGGAAGTCACCGGTGAAAAGGAGGTGGTACCAGTGAGGAGGACGACACCAGCAGCAAGGAAGAGGAAGCAGAGGCAGCACCGAGGAAGAGGCGGCACCGGTAAGGAGGCGGCAGCAGCTCCACCGGCGAGGAGGAGGCCACCAGCAGTAAGGAAGAGTAGGCAGCGGCGGCATAGAGGAAGAGGCAGCACCGGCGAGGAGGAGGCGGCACCTCCAGCAAAGCAATGGGGCAATGTCACAAAGTCAGCCTTCCGGGACCTCATCCCAACCTGAAGGGAGAATGTATCACAACTTCTCTATGCTGCTCAAATCGGAGGAAACAATCAAAATCACACGCCGGGAAGGGAAAATCCGGACGGAAAAACATGGAAACACAAAGAATGAACCATAGAGGCCGATCCAAAATGTCCACAAATCCAAAAAAAAAAAAAAAAAAAAAGTCACTCCTGACATCCCATAATATAATCATTGTGTATGACCTCACATGCATACATGTGTCCTGACATCCGACACAGGGGGGCAGTCTGCTGGCGCTCCCGGGGGGCGGTGCTGCCATCTGCCGGCGCTCCCGGGGGGCGGTGCTGCCATCTGCCAGCGCTCCCGGGGGGGGGGGGGGGGGGGGGGAGGTGCCGGGCCCCTGGATGGAGGCAGCTCTGACTACTGGCAGTGAGCAGGGCACAATACAGCTGCGGCCACAGCTCCCAGTCTGAGAAGCGCTGTGCACAATGGTTTTGGCTTCCTGCGCGGTCAGTGCTTATAAATGCCCTGGATAGAGTGCGGTGTAAGCAGACAGTATAGGGGGAATATATCCCCCTATATACCCTGCTATACACAGAAGAGACGCTGACACTGCAGAGCCGCGGGATCCCGCACACATCCCAAGTGTCACGCACAGGACTCTGCTGCCTCAAATTATGAGGACAAAACGGACCTGATGATTGAGAAACGAGGAAACAGAGAACTTCACTTGTAGGCAGATTATTGCGCTCGGTCACGTATATATCCACGAATATTAATCACTGACCAGACCTGTGATAAGTAAAACAAAAAGCGAACTGCCACCAGGCGTTTATACCGGCCGATCGCTTACTGCGAACATTTGGCCTCAAGAGGCTTCAGGGATGTGGTTATAGAGCAAGAGGAGCGAAGAGATTACGTTTTATGACTTTAATACAAAACGTAGACAGAGTTTATAACAATATCCAAATAAAAAAGGTACAAAAACAATACTAAAGGGATAAAGAAAGAAAAGTACTAAATCAGTGGTCACAGCAGGATGGCTCAGATCTATTCTGAACCAATAATTTGTATTGCTTTATAGAATAAAACATGTGCCAGAGATACACAGTGCTCACGGTAACATCATAACAATACATACTCCTTCATATTGCCTCTCTCCACACTGGATAACGCTTTTCTACCCCAACCCCCAACTCACGCAGCAGGTCTCCTTCACTCACCACAGAAGTGGCTCAGATTTAAGGAGGAAAGTGCTCCTATTAAAATAGAACAATCCTACAGCGAGCTGTATCTCTCAGCACTGAACGATGATTATTCAGGATCCTCTTTCATCACTCCAATGTACCCTCCCTTGGTGATCTCAGATGGGGACTGGTCAATAGGAAGCTGCAGGGATCTCAGAGATTAAGAGATCCCAAATCTTAAACTTTTCTAAACCCTTAAAGGTCTCAGGCGGAAGATTTTAACACCATATTTCCTATCATGATTTGAGCTTTCCACAGATAAGAGACATACGATACCATACACTTTATTGATCCCGTGGGAAATTCTGGTATCAGCAGAACAACTTACATCATGACATGAATTACTTAATTGATAAGACAGTGGAGGTGACAGAAGAACATTACACATTAGATTGGGACATACACAGCGGGGACTGAAAGTAGAATAAAGCAGCCCTTCCCCTGATGATGTAACTGATGTTATTATTGGACATTCCCAGAGCAGTGACACAAATGATTCCTCTATTCTCCTTCTTACACCTCAGAAGAATTCGCCGGTTACTGAAGTCTCTTCTGTCTCATGAACAGCTCATATAATGGATGTGCGTTATTATTCAGGATCACCAGACACTGCTACCCCAGCATCAGAGACCCCACACTACTACCCCAGCATCAGACACCCCCATACTACTACCCCAGCATCAGAGACCCCACACTACAACCCCAGCATCAGAGACCCGCACACTACTACCCCAGCATCAGAGACCCGCACACTACTACCCCAGCATCAGAGACCCGCACACTACCACCCCAGCGTCAGAGACCCCACACTACTACCCCAGCATCAGAGACCCGCACACTACTACCCCAGCATCAGACACCCGCACACTACTAGCCCAGCATCAGACACCCGCACACTACTACCCCAGCATCAGACACCCGCACACTACTACCCCAGCATCAGACACCCGCACACTACTACCCCAGCATCAGACACCCCCACACTACTACCCCAGCATCAGAGACCCGCACACTACTACCCCAGCATCAGAGACCCGCACACTACTACCCCAGCATCAGAGACCCGCACACTACTACCCCAGCATCAGAGACCCGCACACTACTACCCCAGCATCAGAGACCCGCACACTACTACCCCAGCATCAGAGACCCGCACACTACTACCCCAGCATCAGAGACCCCACACTGCTACCCCACCATCAGAGACCCCACACTACTACCCCAGCATCAGAGACCCGCACACTACTACCCCAGCATCAGAGACCCGCACACTACTACCCCAGCATCAGAGACCCCACACTGCTACCCCAGCATCAGAGACCCCACACTACTACCCCAGCATCAGAGACCCCACACTACTACCCCAGCATCAGAGACCCCCACACTACTACCCCAGCACCAGAGACCCCCACACTACTACCCCAGCACCAGAGACCCCCACACTACTACTCCAGCATCAGAGACCCGCACACTACTACCCTAGCACAGACAATGCTATACATTCTTCCCCGGTTCACAATGTAAAGGAATTGAGTCTCATGTTATTATTTTAAGACAATTGGCACTTACTTGATATAGTAACGGGCGCCTTCAAACGTGAAAGCCTCCTCCCAACCGGTGGGCAAATCTGTAAGGAAAAAAAGTCATCAGACCCAATACAGCATATTCTGAGTCAGTACAGTGTCTGGGGCAGGTGGGGGGGTATAAGGCTATGTGCCCAAGCTGCGGATTTACCGCGGATTTTGCCGCGGATTTTCCGAAAATCTGCAGCAGCGGCACTTCCAAGCCATTTCAATGGCATTTTGGAAATGCTGTGTCCATGCTGCGGATTTTTCCGCTGCGGATTTGCCGCGGATTTTGATCCGGAAAAATCTGCAGCATGTCAATTGTTTGTTGCAGATTTGGTGCGGATTTTGGGTATAGAATGGGGGGGAAAAAAAAAACGCATCAAAATCCGCGGCAAATCCGCGAGTGCGGATTTGCCGCGAAAGTCGCGGATTTTCATGCAGAAAAATCCGCAGGTACATTCTACCGTGGACACATAGCCTAATGTTATGGGTGAGGGTACAGTCAGTGCACAATGCTGTATATTCTGTATCAGTACAGTGTCCGGGGCAGGCTGGGGGGGGTGCGATGTGATGGGTGAGGGTACTATCAGTATGCCCGAGGCAGGCTGGGGGGGTGCGATGTGATGGGTGAGGGTACAGTCAGTATGTCCGGGGCAGGCTGGGGGGGTGCGATGTGATGGGTGAGGGTGCAGTCAGAATGTCCGGGGCAGGCTGGGGGGGTGCGATGTGATGGTTGAGGGTACAGTCAGTATGTCCGGGGCAGGCTGGGGGGGTGCGATGTGATGGTTGAGGGTACAGTCAGTATGTCCGGGGCAGGCTGGGGGGGTGCAATGTGATGGTTGAGGGTACAGTCAGTATGTCCGGGGCAGGCTGGGGGGGTGCGATGTGATGGGTGAGGGTACAGTCAGTATGCCCGAGGCAGGCTGGGGGGGTGCGATGTGATGGGTGAGAGTGCAGTCAGTATGTCCGGGGCAGGCTGGGGGGGTGCGATGTGATGGTTGAGGGTACAGTCAGTATGTCCGGGGCAGGCTGGGGGGGTGCGATGTGATGGATGAGGGTACCGTCAGTATGTCCGGGGCAGGCTAGGGGGGTGCGATGTGATGGGTGAGGATACAGTCAGTATGTCCGGGGCAGGCTGGGGGGGTGCGATGTGATGGTTGAGGGTACAGTCAGTATGTCCGGGGCAGGCTGGGGGGGTGCGATGTGATGGTTGAGGGTACAGTCAGTATGTCCGGGGCAGGCTGGGGGGGGTGCGATGTGATGGGTGAGGGTACTATCAGTATGCCCGAGGCAGGCTGGGGGGGTGCGATGTGATGGGTGAGGGTACAGTCAGTGTGTCCGGGGCAGGCTGGGGGGGTGCGATGTGATGGGTGAGGATACAGTCAGTATGTCCGGGGCAGGCTGGGGGGGTGCGATGTGATGGTTGAGGGTACAGTCAGTATGTCCGGGGCAGGCTGGGGGGGTGCGATGTGATGGTTGAGGGTACAGTCAGTATGTCCGGGGCAGGCTGGGGGGGTGCGATGTGATGGTTGAGGGTACAGTCAGTATGTCCGGGGCAGGCTGGGGGGGTGCGATGTGATGGTTGAGGGTACAGTCAGTATGTCCGGGGCAGGCTGGGGGGGTGCGATGTGATGGATGAGGGTACAGTCAGTGTGTCCGGGGCAGGCTGGGGGGGTGCGATGTGATGGGTGAGGATACAGTCAGTATGTCCGGGGCAGGCTGGGGGGGTGCGATGTGATGGATGAGGGTACAGTCAGTATGTCCGGGGCAGGCTGGGGGGGTGCGATGTGATGGTTGAGGGTACAGTCAGTATGTCCGGGGCAGGCTGGGGGGGTGCGATGTGATGGTTGAGGGTACAGTCAGTATGTCTGGGGCAGGCTGGGGGGGGTGCGATGTGATGGGTGAGGATACAGTCAGTATGTCCGGGGCAGGCTGGGGGGGTGCGATGTGATGGGTGAGGGTACAATCAGTATGTCCGGGGCAGGCTGTGGGGGTGCGATGTGATGGTTGAGGGTACAGTCAGTATGTCCGGGGCAGGCTGGGGGGGTGCGATGTGATGGGTGAGGATACAGTCATAGGCGAGGATACAGTCAGTATGTCCGGGGCAGGCTGGGGGTGCGATGTGATGGGTGAGGGTACAGTCAGTATGTCCGGGGCAGGCTGGGGGTGCGATGTGATGGGTGAGGATACAGTCAGTATGTCCAGGGCAGGCTGGGGGGGTGCGATGTGATGGGTGAGGGTACAGTCAGTGTGTCCGGGGCAGGCTGGGGGGGTGCGATGTTATGGGTGAGGGTACAGTCAGTCCCTCGGTATGTCCGGGGCAGGCTGGGGGAGTACGATGTGATGGGTGAGGGTACAGTCAGTATGTCCGGGGCAGGCTGGGGGGGTGCGATGTGATGGGTGAGGGTACTATCAGTCCCTCAGTATGTCCGGGCAGGTCACCCCTCGCAGTTGTACGGCACAGATCTGCTGCTTGCACTGGCAGCTCTGCGTTATTTACATGAGGAGGCGAGCGCCATCTGTCCCCCAACAATCAGCCTCCACATCGCTGCGCGGCGCGGACTGGGGGCCAATGTTTCCAGCAGACGGTGCCAGTCTACACAGACGCTCGTCCCCGCACCACAGCAGACTGAGCAATGAGACAGGCACAAATCCAGGCCGTCACCTCCGAACTCCACGAGCCAGCGGCATGTCTGCTGCAGAGCATCCCTGCAGAACATCGCAGCCCAACAGAAAGCTCTGCACCCTATAAATATTTACATAGGACTGTGTGTGGCGAGGGCACTGGGGCCGCCGTACCTCACCGCAACCGCACACCACAACCACAGCCGCACCAGAGCAACCAATAACATCGCAGCATCTACAACCGGGGAAGTAAAAGCTCCAACCTGATTGGCTGTTACCACTGCACACACCAAAAGGCAACGGCAGCCGAAAGCAAAGAGTAATACACTCCGAGCGCCCCCTACCTCTACCCAGCGGAGCGCCCCCTACAGTCCTCCTACCTCTACCCAGCAGAGCGCCCCCTACAGTCCTCCTACCTCTACCCAGCAGAGCGCCCCCCTACCTCTACCCAACAGAGCGCCCCCCCTACAGGCCTCCTACCTCTACCCAACAGAGCGCCCCCCCCCTACAGTCCTCCTACTTCTACCCAGCAGAGCGCCCCCCCTACCTCTACACAGCGGAGCGCCCCCCCTACAGTCCTCCTACCTCTACCCAGCGGAGCGCCCCCTACCTCTACCCAGCGGAGCGCCCCCTACAGTCCTCCTACCTCTACCCAGCGGAGCGCCCCCCTACCTCTACACAGCGGAGCGCCCCCCCTACAGTCCTCCTACCTCTACCCAGCGGAGCGCCCCCTACCTCTACCCAGCGGAGCGCCCCCTACAGTCCTCCTACCTCTACCCAGCGGAGCGCCCCCCTACCTCTACCCAGCAGAGCGCCCCCTACAGTCCTCCTACCTCTACCCAGCAGAGCGCCCCCCCTACAGTCCTCCTACCTCTACCCAGCGGAGCGCCCCCTACCTCTACCCAGCGGAGCGCCCCCTACCTCTACCCAGCGGAGCGCCCCCTACCTCTACCCAGCGGAGCGCCCCCTACCTCTACCCAGCGGAGCGCCCCCTACCTCTACCCAGCGGAGCGCCCCCTACCTCTACCCAGCGGAGCGCCCCCTACCTCTACCCAGCGGAGCGCCCCCTACAGTCCTCCTACCTCTACCCAGCGGAGCGCCCCCCTACCTCTACCCAACAGAGCGCCCCCCCCTACAGGCCTCCTACCTCTACCCAGCGGAGCGCCCCCTACCTCTACCCAGCGGAGCGCCCCCTACAGTCCTCCTACCTCTACCCAGCGGAGCGCCCCCTACCTCTACCCAGCGGAGCGCCCCCCTACCTCTACCCAGCGGAGCGCCGCCCACCCTACCTCTACCCAGCAGAGGGCCCCCCCCCCCCTACAGTCCTCCTACCTCTACCCAACAGAGCGCCCCCCCTACAGTCCTCCTACCTCTACCCAACAGAGCGCCCCCCCTACAGTCCTCCTACCCCTACCCAGCAGAGCGCCCCCTAAAGTCCTCCTACCTCTACCCAGCAGAGCTCCCCCTACAGTCCTCCTACCTCTACCCAGCAGAGCGCCCCCTACAGTCCTCCTACCTCTACCCAGCAAAGCGCCCCCCTACCTCTACCCCACAGAGCGCCCCCCCTACAGGCCTCCTACCTCTACCCAGCAGAGCGCCCCCCCCCCCTACAGTCCTCCTACCTCTACCCAACAGAGCGCCCCCCACGTACAGTCCTCCTACCTCTACCCAGCGGAGCGCCCCCCTACCTCTACACAGCGGAGCGCCCACCCCTACAGTCCTCCTACCTCTACCCAGCGGAGCGCCCCTCCCTACAGACCAGGATTTTGGTCCACTCTTCCTCCAGTCTCTCCACAGGACATCACTAGCCTCTCACACTGCTCTGGGGGGATTTTGGCCCACTCTTCTTCCAGTCTCTTCCACAGGACATCACTAGTCCCTCACACTGCTCTGGGGGGGATTTTGGCCCACTCTTCTTCCAGTCTCTTCCACAGGACATCACTAGTCCCTCACACTGCTCTGGGGGGGATTTTGGCCCACTCTTCTTCCAGTCTCTTCCACAGGACATCACTAGTCCCTCACACTGCTCTGGGGGGATTTTGGCCCACTCTTCTTCCAGTCTCTTCCACAGGACATCACTAGCCTCTCACACTGCTCTGGGGGGATTTTGGCCCACTCTTCTTCCAGTCTCTCCACAGGACACATCACTAGTCCCTCACACTGCTCTGGGGGGATTTTGGCCCACTCTTCTTCCAGTCTCTTCCACAGGACAGCACTAGTCTCTCACACTGCTCTGGGGGGATTTTGGCCCACTCTTCTTCCAGTCTCTTCCACAGTTCATCACTAGTCCCTCACACTGCTCTGGGGGGATTTTGGCCCACTCTTCTTCCAGTCTCCTCCACAGGACATCACTGGTCTCTCACACTGCTCTGGGGGGATTTTAGTCCACTCTTCTTCCAGTCTCTTCCACAGGACATCACTGGTCTCTCACACTGCTCTGGGGGGATTTTAGTCCACTCTTCTTCCAGTCTCTTCCACAGGACATCACTAGTCTCTCACACTGCTCTGGGGGGATTTTGGCCCACTCTTCTTCCAGTCTCTCCACAGGACATCACTAGTCTCTCACACTGCTCTGGGGGGATTTTGGTCCACTCTTCTTCCAGTCTCTTCCACAGGACATCACTAGTCTCTCACACTGCTCTGGGGGGATTTTGGCCCACTCTTCTTCCAGTCTCCTCCACAGGACATCACTAGTCTCTCACACTGCTCTGGGGGGATTTTAGTCCACTCTTCTTCCAGTCTCTTCCATAGGACATCACTAGTCTCTCACACTGCTCTGGGGGGATTTTGGCCCACTCTTCTTCCAGTCTCTTCCACAGGACATCACTAGTCTCTCACACTGCTCTGGGGGGATTTTGGCCCACTCTTCTTCCAGTCTCTTCCACAGGACATCACTAGTCTCTCACACTGATCTGGGGGGATTTTGGTCCACTCTTCTTCCAGTCTCTCTACAGGACATCACTAGTCTCTCACACTGCTCTGGGGGGATTTTGGCCCACTCTTCTTCCAGTCTCTTCCACAGGACATCACTAGTCTCTCACACTGCTCTGGGGGGATTTTGGCCCACTCTTCTTCCAGTCTCTTCCACAGGACATCACTAGTCTCTCACACTGATCTGGGGGGATTTTGGTCCACTCTTCTTCCAGTCTCTTCCACAGGACATCACTAGTCTCTCACACTGCTCTGGGGGGATTTTGGCCCACTCTTCTTCCAGTCTCTTCCACAGGACATCACTAGTCTCTCACACTGCTCTGGGGGGATTTTGGTCCACTCTTCTTCCAGTCTCTTCCACAGGACATCACTAGTCTCTCACACTGCTCTGGGGGGATTTTGGTCCACTCTTCTTCCAGTCTCTCCACAGGACATCACTAGTCTCTCACACTGCTCTGGGGGGATTTTGGCCCACTCTTCTTCCAGTCTCTTCCACAGGACATCACTAGTCTCTCACACTGATCTGGGGGGATTTTGGTCCACTCTTCTTCCAGTCTCTTCCACAGGACATCACTAGTCGCTCGCACTGCTCTGGGGGGATTTTGGTCCACTCTTCTTCCAGTCTCTTCCACAGGACATCACTAGTCTCTCACACTGCTCTGGGGGGATTTTGGTCCACTCTTCTTCCAGTCTCTTCCACAGGACATCACTAGTCTCTCACTGCTCTGGAGGGATTTTGGCCCACTCTTCTTCTGGATACCGGGGGGGGCACACACATACCGCCGTATACAGGTCAGAAGGACGCACACCATAATAGAGTGAGATACACACACACACACACAGCTGTATGCAGTGGTTGCGTAAAGTATTCAGACCCTTTCAAATTTTTCACTCTGTTTCATTGCAGCCATTTGGTAAATTCTCATTACTGTGCACTCTGCACCCCCTCCCCCATCTTGACAGAAAAAAACAAATAGACATTTTTGCAATTATACATAGACATACACAGCTGTATAGAGGGGGCTGGACACAGCTGTATACAAGGGGCGGAACACAGCTGTATACAAAAGGACACAGCTGCATACAGGGACACACCACATACAGACACAGCTGTATACAGGGGGGAGGGGGGCACACATTACATATACACAGCTGTATACGGGGGGCACAGACATTACATATACACAGCTGTATACGGGGGGCGCACACATTACATATACACAGCTGTATACAGGGGGGGCACACATTACATATACACAGCTGTATACAGGGGGGGCACACACATTACATATACACAGCTGTATACAGGAGGGGACACACATTACATATACACAGCTGTATACGGGGGGCACAGACATTACATATACACAGCTGTATACGGGGGGCGCACACATTACATATACACAGCTGTATACAGGGGGGGCGCACACATTACATATACACAGCTGTATACAGGGGGGGCACACACATTACATATACACAGCTGTATAGGGGGGCACAGACATTACATATACACAGCTGTATACGGGGGGCACAGACATTACATATACACAGCTGTATACGGGGGGCACACACATTACATATACACAGCTGAATACGGGGGGCACACACATTACATATACACAGCTGTATACAGGGGGGGCACACACATTACATATACACAGCTGTATACAGGGGGAGGGGGGCGCACACATTACATATACACAGCTGTATACAGGGGGGGCACACACATTACATATACACAGCTGTATACAGGGGGAGGGGAGCACACACATTACATATACACAGCTGTATACGGGGGGCGCACACATTACATATACACAGCTGTATACGGGGGGCACACACATTACATATACACAGCTGTATACAGGGCGCACACATTACATATACACAGCTGTATACAGGGGGGGCACACACATTACATATACACAGCTGTATACAGGGGGCACACACATTACATATACACAGCTGTATACAGGGGGGCGCACACATTACATATACACAGCTGTATACAGGGGGGGCGCACACATTACATATACACAGCTGTATACAGGGGGGCGCACACATTACATATACACAGCTGTATACAGGGGGGCGCACACATTACATATACACAGCTGTATACAGGGGGAGGGGGGCGCACACATTACATATACACAGCTGTATACAGGGGGAGGGGGGGCACACATTACATATACACAGCTGTATACAGGGGGCACACACATTACATATACACAGCTGTATACGGGGGGGACACACATTACATATACACAGCTGTATACAGGGGGGGCACAGACATTACATATACACAGCTGTATACGGGGGCACACACATTACATATACACAGCTGTATACAGGGGGGCACACACATTACATATACACAGCTGTATACAGGGGGGCACACATTACATATACACAGCTGTATACAGGGCGCACACATTACATATACACAGCTGTATACAGGGGGGGCACACACATTACATATACACAGCTGTATACAGGGGGGGCACACATTACATATACACAGCTGTATACAGGGGGAGGGGGGCGCACACATTACATATACACAGCTGTATACAGGGGGAGGGGGGCGCACACATTACATATACACAGCTGTATACAGGGGGGGAGGGGGGCACACACATTACATATACACAGCTGTATACAGGGGGAGGGGGGGCGCACACATTACATATACACAGCTGTATACAGGGGGGGGCACACACATTACATATACACAGCTGTATACAGGGGGGGCACACACATTACATATACACAGCTGTATACAGGGGGGGCACACACATTATATATACAGCTGTATACAGGGGGGGCACACACATTACATATACACAGCTGTATACAGGGCGCACACATTACATATACACAGCTGTATACAGGGGGGGCACACACATTACATATACACAGCTGTATACGGGGGGGGCACACACATTACATATACACAGCTGTATACGGGGGGGGCACACACATTACATATACACAGCTGTATACAGGGGGAGGGGGGCACACACATTACATATACACAGCTGTATACAGGGGGCACACACATTACATATACACAGCTGTATACGGGGGGCACACACATTACATATACACAGCTGTATACAGGGGGAGGGGGGCACACACATTACATATACACAGCTGTATACGGGGGGCACACACATTACATATACACAGCTGTATACAGGGGGGGCACAGACATTACATATACACAGCTGTATACGGGGGGCACACACATTACATATACACAGCTGTATACGGGGGGCACACACATTACATATACACAGCTGTATACAGGGGGCACACACATTACATATACACAGCTGTATACAGGGGGCGCACACATTACATATACACAGCTGTATACGGGGGGCACACACATTACATATACACAGCTGTATACAGGGGGGGCACAGACATTACATATACACAGCTGTATACGGGGGCACACACATTACATATACACAGCTGTATACAGGGGGGGGCACAGACATTACATATACACAGCTGTATACAGGGCACACACATTACATATACACAGCTGTATACAGGGGGGGCGCACACATTACATATACACAGCTGTATACAGGGGGGGCGCACACATTACATATACACAGCTGTATACAGGGGGGGCGCACACATTACATATACACAGCTGTATACAGGGGGGGCACACACATTACATATACACAGCTGTATACAGGGGGCACACACATTACATATACACAGCTGTATACAGGGGGGGCACACACATTACATATACACAGCTGTATACAGGGGGGGCACACACATTACATATACACAGCTGTATACAGGGGGGGCACACACATTACATATACACAGCTGTATACAGGGGGGGCACACACATTACATATACACAGCTGTATACAGGGGGGGCACACACATTACATATACACAGCTGTATACAGGGGGGGCACACACATTACATATACACAGCTGTATACAGGGGGGGCACACATTACATATACACAGCTGTATACGGGGGGGGCACACATTACATATACACAGCTGTATACGGGGGGCACACACATTACATATACACAGCTGTATAGGGGGGCACACACATTACATATACACAGCTGTATAGGGGGCGCACACATGCACGCGCGCTCGGCCGCACTCACCCGCGCTCCTCCGGTGGCCGCTCAGCACGGTCTCCCCGGTCGCCGGGTGCAGCCAGCTCGTGCTCTGCGCTTCCTCACTGTGGGGAGAGCAGACACATGAGTGTGAGGCGCCGGTGACCGCGCCGCCCTCCCCCGGGACCCCGCTTACTTGATGAAGAAGACCCTGCCGCCCGCGGAGATCCCGTAGCCCCACGCCCAGGGCAGGGAGCTGACCCACTCCAGGCTCGGATCCGCCGCCATGTCTGTCACGGAGCGGGGACGCGCACTGCCTGCTGGGACTGAACGCGCTGCGCGCTCCCGCTCACTGGCAGTAGCCAGCCTATCACAGAGCGCTGCTACATAGCTGGCCTTAAAGCCACGCCCCCCAGAAAGATCGTCCGCCTTCCCGCTAATTCTGAGGTGACAGATTCGTGAGAGGATGCGGGGGCTGCGTGACCGCGCTATCACCCCCAAACCGGGACCCTGACCGCGTTATCACCCCCAAACCGGGACCCTGACCGCGCTATCACCCCCAAACCGGGACCCTGACCGCGCTATCACCCCCAAACCGGGACCCTGACCGCCCTACACCCCCAAACCGGGACCCTGACCGCGCTATGACCCCCAAACCGGGACCCTGACCGCCCTACACCCCCAAACCGGGACCCTGACCGCGCTATCACCCCCAAACCGGGACCCTGACCGCCCTACACCCCCAAACCGGGACCCTGACCGCGCTATCACCCCCAGACCGGGACCCTGACCGCCCTACACCCCCAAACCGGGACCCTGACCGCCCTACACCCCCAAACCGGGACCCTGACCGCGCTATCACCCCCAAACCGGGACCCTGACCGCGCTATCACCCCCAAACCGGGACCCTGACCGCGCTATCACCCCCAAACCGGGACCCTGACCGCCCTACACCCCCAAACCGGGACCCTGACCGCGCTGTCACCCCCAAACCGGGACCCTGACCGCGCTATCACCCCCAAACCGGGACCCTGACCGCCCTACACCCCCAAACCGGGACCCTGACCGCCCTACACCCCCAAACCGGGACCCTGACCGCGCTATGACCCCCAAACCGGGACCCTGACCGCCCTACACCCCCAAACCGGGACCCTGACCGCGCTATCACCCCCAAACCGGGACCCTGACCGCGCTATCACCCCCAAACCGGGACCCTGACCGCGCTATCACCCCCAAACCGGGACCCTGACCGCGCTATCACCCCCAAACCGGGACCCTGACCGCCCTACACCCCCAAACCGGGACCCTGACCGCGCTATCACCCCCAAACCGGGACCCTGACCGCGCTATCACCCCCAAACCGGGACCCTGACCGCGCTATCACCCCCAAACCGGGACCCTGACCGCCCTACACCCCCAAACCGGGACCCTGACCGCGCTATGACCCCCAAACCGGAACCCTGACCGCGCTATCACCCCCAAACCGGGACCCTGACCGCGCTATCACCCCCAAACCGGGACCCTGACCGCGCTATCACCCCCAAACCGGGACCCTGACCGCGCTATCACCCCCAAACCGGGACCCTGACCGCCCTACACCCCCAAACCGGGACCCTGACCGCGCTATGACCCCCAAACCGGGACCCTGACCGCGCTATGACCCCCAAACCGGGACCCTGACCGCGCTATGACCCCCAAACCGGGACCCTGACCGCGCTATGACCCCCAAACCGGGACCCTGACCGCGCTATGACCCCCAAACCGGGACCCTGACCGCGCTATGACCCCCAAACCGGGACCCTGACCGCGCTATGACCCCCAAACCGGGACCCTGACCGCGCTATGACCCCCAAACCGGGACCCTGACCGCCCTACACCCCCAAACCGGGACCCTGACCGCGCTATCACCCCCAAACCGGGACCCTGACCGCTCTATCACCCCCAAACCGGGACCCTGACCGCGCTATGACCCCCAAACCGGGACCCTGACCGTGCTATGACCCCCAAACCGGGACCCTGACCGCGCTATGACCCCCAAACCGGGACCCTGACCGCGCTATCACCCCCAAACCGGGACCCTGACCGCGCTATCACCCCCAAACCGGGACCCTGACCGCGCTATCACCCCCAAACCGGGACCCTGACCACCCTACACCCCCAAACTGGGACCCTGACCGCGCTATCACCCCCAAACCGGGACCCTGACCGCGCTATCACCCCCAAACCGGGACCCTGACGGCCCTACACCCCCAAACCGGGACCCTGACCGCCCTACACCCCCAAACCGGGACCCTGACCGGGCTATCACCCCCAAACCGGGACCCTGACCGCGCTATCACCCCCAAACCGGGACCCTGACCGCCCTACACCCCCAAACCGGGACCCTGACCGCGCTATCACCCCCAGACCGGGACCCTGACCGCGCTATCACCCCCAAACCGGGACCCTGACCGCCCTACACCCCCAAACCTGGACCCTGACCGCGCTATCACCCCCAGACCGGGACCCTGACCGCCCTACACCCCCAAACCGGGACCCTGACCGGGCTATCACCCCCAAACCGGGACCCTGACCGCCCTACACCCCCAAACCGGGACCCTGACCGCCCTACACCCCCAAACCGGGACCCTGACCGCCCTACACCCCCAAACCGGGACCCTGACCGCCCTACACCCCCAAACCGGGACCCTGACCGCGCTATCACCCCCAAACCGGGACCCTGACCGCCCTACACCCCCAAACCGGGACCCTGACCGCGCTATCACCCCCAAACCGGGACCCTGACCGCGCTATCACCCCCAAACCGGGACCCTGACCGCGCTATCACCCCCAAACCGGGACCCTGACCGCGCTATCACCCCCAAACCGGGACCCTGACCGCGCTATCACCCCCAAACCGGGACCCTGACCGCGCTATCACCCCCAAACCGTTACCCTGACCGCCCTACACCCCCAAACCGGGACCCTGACCGCGCTATCACCCCCAAACCGGGACCCTGACCGCCCTACACCCCCAAACCGGGACCCTGACCGCGCTATCACCCCCAAACCGGGACCCTGACCGCGCTATCACCCCCAAACCGGGACCCTGACCGCCCTACACCCCCAAACCGGGACCCTGACCGCGCTATCACCCCCAAACCGGGACCCTGACCGCGCTATCACCCCCAAACCGGGACCCTGACCGCGCTATCACCCCCAAACCGGGACCCTGACCGCGCTATCACCCCCAAACCGGGACCCTGACCGCGCTATCACCCCCAAACCGGGACCCTGACCGGGCTATCACCCCCAGACCGGGACCCTGACCGCGCTATCACCCCCAAACCGGGACCCTGACCGCGCTATCACCCCCAAACCGGGACCCTGACCGCGCTATCACCCCCAAACCGGGACCCTGACCGCGCTATCACCCCCAAACCGGGACCCTGACCGCGCTATCACCCCCAAACCGTTACCCTGACCGCCCTACACCCCCAAACCGGGACCCTGACCGCGCTATCACCCCCAAACCGGGACCCTGACCGCCCTACACCCCCAAACCGGGACCCTGACCGCGCTATCACCCCCAAACCGGGACCCTGACCGCCCTACACCCCCAAACCGGGACCCTGACCGCCCTACACCCCCAAACCGGGACCCTGACCGCGCTATCACCCCCAAACCGGGACCCTGACCGCGCTATCACCCCCAAACCGGGACCCTGACCGCGCTATCACCCCCAAACCGGGACCCTGACCGCGCTATCACCCCCAAACCGGGACCCTGACCGCGCTATCACCCCCAGACCGGGACCCTGACCGCCCTACACCCCCAAACCGGGACCCTGACCGCGCTATCACCCCCAAACCGGGACCCTGACCGCGCTATCACCCCCAAACCGGAACCCTGACCGCACTACACCCCCAAACCGGGACCCTGACCGCGCTATCACCCCCAGACCGGGACCCTGACCGCGCTATCACCCCCAGTCCGGGACCCTGACCGCGCTATCACCCCCAGACCGGGACCCTGACCGCGCTATCACCCCCAAACCGGGACCCTGACCGCGCTATCACCCCCAAACCGGGACCCTGACCGCGCTATCACCCCCAAACCGGGACCCTGACCGCGCTATCACCCCCAAACCGGGACCCTGACCGCGCTATCACCCCCAAACCGGGACCCTGACCGCGCTATCACCCCCAAACCGGGACCCTGACCGCGCTATCACCCCCAAACCGGGACCCTGACCGCGCTATCACCCCCAAACCGGGACCCTGACCGCGCTATCACCCCCAAACCGGGACCCTGACCGCGCTATCACCCCCAAACCGGGACCCTGACCGCGCTATCACCCCCAAACCGGAACCCTGACCGCCCTACACCCCCAAACCGGGACCCTGACCGCGCTATCACCCCCAAACCGGGACCCTGACCGCGCTATCACCCCCAAACCGGGACCCTGACCGCCCTACACCCCCAAACCTGGACCCTGACCGCGCTATCACCCCCAGACCGGGACCCTGACCGCCCTACACCCCCAAACCGGGACCCTGACCGGGCTATCACCCCCAAACCGGGACCCTGACCGCGCTATCACCCCCAAACCGGGACCCTGACCGCCCTACACCCCCAAACCGGGACCCTGACCGCCCTACACCCCCAAACCGGGACCCTGACCGCCCTACACCCCCAAACCGGGACCCTGACCGCGCTATCACCCCCAAACCGGGACCCTGACCGCGCTATCACCCCCAAACCGGGACCCTGACCGCCCTACACCCCCAAACCGGGACCCTGACCGCGCTATCACCCCCAAACCGGGACCCTGACCGCGCTATCACCCCCAAACCGGGACCCTGACCGCGCTATCACCCCCAAACGGGGACCCTGACCGCGCTATCACCCCCAAACCGGGACCCTGACCGCGCTATCACCCCCAAACCGGGACCCTGACCGCGCTATCACCCCCAAACCGGGACCCTGACCGCGCTATCACCCCCAAACCGGGACCCTGACCGCGCTATCACCCCCAAACCGGGACCCTGACCGCGCTATCACCCCCAAACCGGGACCCTGACCGCGCTATCACCCCCAAACCGGGACCCTGACCGCGCTATCACCCCCAAACCGGGACCCTGACCGCGCTATCACCCCCAAACCGGGACCCTGACCGCGCTATCACCCCCAAACCGGGACCCTGACCGCGCTATCACCCCCAAACCGTTACCCTGACCGCCCTACACCCCCAAACCGGGACCCTGACCGCGCTATCACCCCCAAACCGGGACCCTGACCGCCCTACACCCCCAAACCGGGACCCTGACCGCGCTATCACCCCCAAACCGGGACCCTGACCGCCCTACACCCCCAAATCGGGACCCTGACCGCGCTATCACCCCCAAACCGGGACCCTGACCGCGCTATCACCCCCAAACCGGGACCCTGACCGCGCTATCACCCCCAAACCGGAACCCTGACCGCCCTACACCCCCAAACCGGGACCCTGACCGCGCTATCACCCCCAGACCGGGACCCTGACCGCGCTATCACCCCCAGACCGGGACCCTGACCGCGCTATCACCCCCAAACCGGGACCCTGACCGCGCTATCACCCCCAAACCGGGACCCTGACCGCCCTACACCCCCAAACCGGGACTCTGACCGCGCTATCACCCCCAAACCGGGATCCTGACCGCGCTATCACCCCCAAACCGGGACCCTGACCGCGCTATCACCCCCAAACCGGGACCCTGACCACCCTACACCCCCAAACCGGGACTCTGACCACCCTACACCCCCAGACCGGGACCCTGACCGTGCTATCACCCCCAGACCGGGACCCTGACCGTGCTATCACCCCCAAACCGGGACTCTGACCACCCTACACCCCCAAACCGGGACCCTGACCGTGCTATCACCCCCAGACCGGGACCCTGACCGTGCTATCACCCCCAGACCGGGACCCTGACCGTGCTATCACCCCCAGACCGGGACCCTGACCGTGCTATCACCCCCAAACCGGGACCCTGACCGCCCAACACCCCCAAACCGGGACCCTGACCGCCCTACACCCCCAAACCGGGGCCCTGACCGCGCTATCACCCCCAAACGGGACCCTGACCGCGCTATCACCCCCAAACGGGACCCTGACCGCGCTATCACCCCCAAACGTGACCCTGACCGCGCTATCACCCCCAAACGGGACCCTGACCGCGCTATCACCCCCAAACGGGACCCTGACCGCGCTATCACCCCCAAACGGGACCCTGACCGCGCTATCACCCCCAAACGGGACCCTGACCGCGCTATCACCCCCAAACCGGGACCCTGACCGCGCTATCACCCCCAAACCGGGACCCTGACCGCGCTATCACCCCCAAACCGGGACCCTGACCGCGCTATCACCCCCAAACCGGGACCCTGACCGCGCCATCACCCCCAAATCGGGACCCTGACCGCGCCATCACCCCCAAACCGGGACCCTGACATCACCCCAAAACCAGGACCCTGACCGTGATATCACCCCAAAATCCAATCCCTGACCATGATACCACGGTCAGGGTTCCGGTTTTGGGGTTCTATCACAGTCAGGGTCTCAGTTTGGGGTGATACCACGGTCAGTGTTCCGGTTTTGGGGTGCTATCACCCCAAACCGAGACCCTGACCGTGATGACACTCCAATCCGAGAACCTGACCATGATATCACCCCAAAACCGTGAGCCTGACGGTGATATCACCCTAACACCGGCACCCTGACTGTCAAAACTAGGTTCCCCGATCTGAGACCACATCAGAAGGAACCCCATGAAGCTTCACAATCTCATTGATGAACACCTGAGCCATGTGTTCGGAAATGTGTCATCTTACTGAACCTATCCACAGCCACCAAAACCACAAAGGTAGGTAGGTAGGTCAGTAACAAAATCCATGGAAAAATGCATCCATGGTCTATTGAGGATAGGCAACGTCAGGAGAAATCTGTATGGACGGGTCTGCGTTACCTTGGAAAGAGCACAAACACTGCAAGCAGACACAGCTAACCACATGCTGATGCAACCTCGGCCACCAACAACGAGACTGGAGGGCCGAGGTTTCTGCACTACCCGCAAGTAGAGAATTGTGATGTTTCGCAAATAGTTTACAGTTCAAATTGGGTGGTACAAACAACTTCCTTGAAGGGCAAGAGGCCGGGGCATCCCCCTGAGCCACCAACGCCTCCAGGTCTGGGCACAAGGCCAAGATGACCACCCCCTTCTGCAAAATGGGTACCGGGTTCACATGATCACTTCCACCAGGGAAGCTCCGGGATAATGCATCTGCGTTGATGTTTCTAACCCCTGAACAGTAAGTGACAGTAAAATTAAACCTAGTAACAAACAAAAACCATCTCGCCTGCCTGGGATTGAGATTTGGCAGACTCGAGATATGACAGGTTTTTATAGTCTGTGATTACCGTAATGGCATGGACTGCCCCCTCCAGACGATGCCACCATTCCTCAAAAGCTAACTTAATTGCCAAGAGTTCTCTGTTACCCACATCATAGTTTCTCTCAGCTGAGGACAATTTCTTGGGAAAGAAGGCACAAGGACGCCATTCACCAGGAGATGGACCTTGTGACAACACAGCCCCCGCCCCCACCTCAGATGCATCAACATCCACAATAAAAGGCTGTGAAACATCAGGCTGATGAGTGTAGGTGCTGTAGAAATACATCTTTTTTAAAAGGAAAAAGCCTGCTGGGCAGAGTCCGTCCATTTAGAGAAATCTGTCCCTTTTTTTGTCTTGTCAGTGAGAGGATTTACAATTAACGAATGGTTCTGAATACATTTCCGGTAAATATTGGTAAATTCTAGAAAGCGCTGTAACACTTTCAGGTTTTCTGGATGATCTCAGTCAGGTACAGCATGGACCTTCACTGGATCCATCCGAAACCTGAAGACGACAATAGGTACACCAAATATTGTACGTCTTAGCGAAAACACACTTCTCCAGTTTGCCATACAGTTTGTTATCTCTTAATATCTGTTTTACATGTTGTGGAGACAAGGGGGTCAGTGGGTGCTCTCATCCACTGGCCCCGACCGCCTTTAGGCAGACCGCATGGACCAGGGCTCATCCCAACTGAATGCCCAAACTCTTTAGGGCAGAACACTTCTCAGACAACACAGGGTGCGGGAACCACAATAATTAGACTTTATTGGATCTCCAACAGTCAAAGGCAAATGACACGATGTAACAGTCAACAGAGTTTCACCCTTTCGCTGGCTCACCAGGGAGTAGAATATTTGGGCCTTCGGAGCTTCCGAGGCCACATGCCCCAAGCCAGCAGCACCCTGCTTTTGGCAGGCACCCACCGGGAACAGAATAGTGACAAGTGTAGGAAGCTTCACGAGCGCAGCAAAGTCCATAGCCAGGGAACCGAATCATCCCAACCTGGGTTTCTTCAGCCAAAACCTAGAATCCTCAGCAGTATTCCTCCACAATATAATCCAGTTTCTGATCCCCCCCCCCCAACCGGCGCCAAAATGCCTAGGCTGGTAATGGACTTCCAATCATAACCAAAACCCCTACATTGAAACGATGTAGCAAAAGAACATCCTGGTGACTCAAACAGTCCCTTTAAATATCTCCCGCACACTCATCCCAGGGTATTGTGGTCTTACCGGATTGGTGGAATAGGCCTGTGCTCTTACTGGGTGGCATTACAATACGCATTATTAATTGTCCTGTATAATTCTCCTCTGAGTGAGGTAGAGAGGCTGAGGAAATTTATATTAACCCCATAGCGACGGCCTAACGTCTCAAGACGTCGGAAAAACAGGGTACTTATTCTGTTCCGACGTCTTGAGACGTCAGGCCAGAAAAAGCTTGTAGCGCCCTCCAGTGACGAAAAATCTCGGGGTTTTCAGCTACCGGAGGTAGATTATGAATCGGGGTGTTTTTTTTGAACCCCGATAATGTGATCGCCGATATACACCGTATACCGACGTACACATAAAAAAAAAAAAATGGCAAATAATGCTGATTTCTTTCTCATCTGACATGATCAAACATGTCAGATGATAAAGAAATATAATCCTCTAGTGCCCCCAAGGCCCCCGGTACCGGAGAGTCCCCCCACCACCCCTACCCCCCCTCCGGAGCAGT
Source organism: Anomaloglossus baeobatrachus (assembly GCF_048569485.1). Taxonomy (NCBI): domain Eukaryota; kingdom Metazoa; phylum Chordata; class Amphibia; order Anura; family Aromobatidae; genus Anomaloglossus; species Anomaloglossus baeobatrachus. The sequence goes on along the minus strand of NC_134356.1, from coordinate 248,017 downwards.
CAAAATGGCGCCGACTCGCGCCGAAAACTGCAGCCGCCACCGGCTCTGCATTCATTTCCCTCCGATCTGAAATGATCAAACATTTCAGATCGCAGGGAAATGTCCTCCCCCTGACCCCTCCTCCGGTCCAGCGGAGCCCTCTGGTCCACCAGAGCCCCCTCCGGTTCTCTAGAGCGCTCCCCCTCCCCCCCCCTCCGGAACATGCAAGATAGCGGCAGAAAAGTCGTCCCCCGGTCAGCCCTCGGTCATCCCCCGGTCAGCCCCGTTACCTACCTGCGGCTCCGTCCCCGCGATCACTCCGCCTCCTAGAAAGCTGGCGGCGCATGCGCAGACAGCAGCTGTCAGCTGGATCCTTGTAAGCAGGGACGCTGACCTTGCTGCTGCGCTGTGGACCGGGGGAGAGTGAGTGCAGTAATCTGCAGCCACACTCCTCACAGGGGGAGAGCCTGCTGTTCTAGTAAATGGGGGGTACGTTCTGTGAGCGTGCCTCTCATATTCTGGAATGAGGTTACTGCAGGTCACTCTGCCCTAGGTTGGACCGGGGCAGTGTGAGTGCAGTATTCTCAGATTACTGCACCCACACTGCTCATGGAGAGCTTGCTCTTCCAGAAAATGGGGGATACGTTCCCTGAACGTGCCCCCCATATTCTAGAAGGTCCAGAGTCGCCGAGGGACCTCCAAAATAGATGACAGCGACCGAAATTTATTTATTTTCAATAAATTGGTGAAAAAGGAAGGTTTCGGGCAGTTTTTTTTTCAAATAAATTTTTTTTTGTGTGTTTATTTTTTTCTATTACTGACTGGGTTAGTGATGTCGGGTATCTGTTTAGATGCTGTGACATCACTAACCCCAGGGCTTGATGCCAGGTGACATTACAGCTGGTTTCAACCCCGTATATTACCCCGTTTGCCACCGCACCAGGGCGCGGGATGAGCTGGAGCAAAGCGCCAGGATTGGCGCATCTAATGGATGCGCCACTTCTGGGGCGGCTGCGGCCTGCTATTTTTAGGCTGGGAAGAGTCCAATAACCATGGCTCTTCCCACCCTGAGAATACCAGACCCCAGCTGTCCGCTTCACCTTGGCTGGTGATCTAATTTGGGGGGGACCCCACGTTTGTTTGTTTTTTTAAAAAACGCCTGGGGAGCCCTCCAAATTGATCACCAGCCAAGGTGAAGCTGTCAGCTGTGGTTTGCAGGCTACAGCTGTCTGCTTTACCCTAGCTGGCTATCAAAAATAGGGGGGACCCCACGTCGTTTATTTTAATTATTAATTTTTTGGGGGGCTAAATACAAGGCTAGGCACCCTTTAGTGCCACATGAAAGGCACTAAAGGGCGCCAGCTTAGAATATGCAGGGGGGTGGGACGTTATATATGTTTGACATCTATCCATTCATCCATTGTAGCATTTTAGGCTGTGCGCCCACAATCAGGATTTGCAGCGTTTTGGGCGCAGTGTGTTTTCCCTGCATCCATAGCGCTGCGTTGTGCAGTAGAAGCACAGTGGAAGGATTTTTAGAAATCTCATGCCCAATGTGCTTCTTTTCTCCGCAGCATAAACCGACCTGTGGTGCAGCTTCCCGAGCCTCAGCATGTCAATTTATGCTGCGGAGACAAGAGTGTTCTCTGCAGGTAGCATAGAGCTCCACAGCAGCCTGAACCCAAATCGTGGGCATGGGCAGCTGCGTTCTCCCGTGGACAACACTCACATCTCTGCAGGAAGGCTGACACTGTGTACTAGACGCCGTGTCGCTGGATCATGCCCACATAGCCTAAAAGTGAGAAATTTGTTGCTACAGCAACATTTTTGTGAAGTACCTGTGGATTCAAAATGCTTACTATACTCCTGAATAAAATCCAGTTTCCAAAATGGGGTCACTTGTGGGGGGTTTCTGCTGTATAGGTACCCAAGGGGCCCTGCTAATGTGACATGGTGCCCGCAATTTATTTCAACTTTTCCAGAATTCAAATGGTGCTCCTTCCATTCCAAGCCCTCCCATTTATCCAAACAGAAGTTTTTGGCCACATGTGGGGTATCCCTGTGCTCATAAGACATTGGATAACAACCTGTGGGGTCCACGGTTTGTTGTTGCCTCTTGAAAAAGTAAGAAATATGATGCTAAAGCAACATTTTTGTGAAAAAAATGAAAATTTTCAATATGGCAACCTAAGCTTATCAAATTCTGTGAAGTACTCTTGGATTCAAACTGCTCAATATACACCTAGATAAAAGCCTTCAGGTGTCTTGTTTCCAGAATGGGGTCACTTGTGGGGGACCTCCACTGTTTAGGCACCTTAGGGGCTTTCCAAATGCAACATAGCGTCCGCTAATGATTCCAGCCAATTGTGCAGTCAAATGGCGCTCCTTCCCTTCCGAGCCCTGCTGTGCACCCAAACAGTTGATTTTCATCACACATAAGGTATCAGCATACTCAGGAGAAATTGCACAATAAATCTTATGCTGAATTTTTTCCTTTTACACTTGTAAAAAAAAAAAAAGCTACCTGGTTGAAGTAACAATTTTGTGGTAAAAATGTATTTTTTATTTTCACAGCTCAACATTATAAACTTCTGTGAAGCACCTGAGGGTTCAGGGTACTCCCCAAACAATAGACAAATTCCTTCAGGGGTCTATTTTCCAAAATGGGGCCACATGTTGGGGAGCTTCACTGTATAGACACCTCAGGGGCTCTCCAAAGGCAACATGGCGTCCGCTATTGATTCCTGACAATTTTGCAGTCAAATGGCGCTCCTTCCCTTCCGAGCCCTGTCATGCGCCCAAACAGTTGATTTCCACCACATATAAGGTATCGCCAAACTCAGGAGAAATTGCACAATAAATTTCATGGTGATTTTTTTCCTGTTACCCTTGTGAAAAAAAAGCTACCTGGTTGAAATAACAATTTTGTGGTAAAATTTTATTTTTTTATTTTCATGGCTCAACGTTATAAAATTCTGTGAAGCACCTGAGGGTTCAGGGTACTCACCAAACATCTAGATAAATTCCGTGAGGGGCCTAGTTTCCAAAATGGGGTCACTTGTGCGGGGTTTCTGCTGTTTAGGTACCTTAGGGGACCTCCAAATACGACATGGTGCCCGCAATCTTTTTCAGCCAAATTTCCTTTCCAAAATTCAAATATTGTTCCTTCCGTTCTAAGCCCTCCAATTTGTCCAAACAAAGGTTTCAGACCACATGTGAGGTATCACCGCGCTCATAAAAAAGTGGGTAACAAACATTGAGGTCAAATTTTTGGAATTACCTCTTGAAAAAGTGAGAAAATTGATGCTAAAGCAACATTTTTGAGAAAATTATTAAAATTTTCAATATGACAACGTAACGTTAACAAAATCTGTGAAGTACCTGTGGGTCCAAAATGCTCACTATACCCCTAGATAGAAGCCTTGAGGGGTCTAGTTTCCAAAATGGCGTCACTTGTGAGGGGCTTCTTCTGTTTAGGTACCTTAGCGGACCTGTAAATGCAACATGGTGCCCGCAATCTATTTCAGCCAAATTTGCTTTCCAAAATTCAAATATTGCTCCTTCTGTTCCGAGGCCTCCCATTTGTCCAAACAGAGGTTTCTGACCACATGTGGGGTATCCGTGCGTTCATAACAAAGTGGGGAACAAGTCTTGGGGCCATTTTGTTGTGTTATTTCTTCTAAAAGTGAATAAATTTGGGTTAGAGCAACATTTTTAGGTAAAATTTAATTTTTGCTTTTTTTCATTCCACATTGCTTTAGTTCCTGTGAAGCACCTGAAGGGTTAATAAACTTCTTGAATGTGGTTTTGAGTACTTTGGGGGGTGCAGTTTTTAGAATGGGGTCACTTTTGGGTATTTTCTGTCATCTAGGCCTATCGAAGTCACTTCAAATGTGATGTGGTCCCTAAAAAAATGGTTTTGTAAATTTTGATGTAAAAATGAGAAATCGCTGATAAACTTTGAACTCTTCTAACTTCCTAACAAAAAAAAATGTTTCCAAAATTGTGCTGATGTAAAGTAGACATGTGGGAAATGTTATTTATTAACTGTTTTGTGTCACAGAAATCTCTGGTTTAACGGTATAAAAATTCAAAAGTTGAAAATTGCTAAATTTTCAAAATTTTTGCCAAAATTCAATTTTTTTCATAAATAAACGCAAAAAATATGGTCCTAAATTTGGTACTAACATGAAGTCCAATATGTGACGAAAAAACAATCTCAGAATCACCGGGATCCGTTGAAGCGTTCCAGAGCTATAACCTCATGAAGTGACACTGGTCAGAATTGCAAAATTTGGTCTGGTCATTAAGGTGAAAATTGGCTCCGTCACTAAGGGGTTAAATTAGCAATACACAACCGCAGAGAATGGAAGGCTCTGATGAGTCCGGCGAAAAATAATGACTTAACACCAGTTACTAAACAAAAAGGGACCCATTTCTGGCCAAATTAAAAAAAATTACCCCTGACAGACATTGAACAGGTCTATGTCTTCACACATGTATCTGATGTGTCTCCATATCAGGGGAGAAGATCAGGATATCGTCCACATAAACCACCACAAACCTGCCCACCAAATGGTGACAAATATCATTCACAAAATGCTGGAAAACGGCGGGGGCATTAGTGAGGCCAAATGGCATGACCAGACTCTCAACATGTCCCTCAGGTGTATTGAAAGCCATTTTCCATTCATTCCCCTTCTCTGATTCTAACCAAATTGTAGACCCCCTTAAGTCCAACTTGGATAACCCCTCAGCTCCCACAATTTGGTATAATAAACCCAGAATCATATGGAGAGGATAAGGGTCTTGGACGGTAATTGATTCAATTCCCGAAAATCCCTTGGCTTTCTTCTTAACGAAGAAGAACACTTCTCCAGACTCTCAGCAATGTAATCTTTCATGGCCTGTCTCTCCGGACCCGAAAGATTATAGAGTCTGGACTTGGGAAGTTTTCCTCCAGGACGCAGATTAATGAGACAGTCATATACAGAATGCGGAGCAAAATCCTGACACCCCCTCCCCGAAAATACATCCTCAAACCCAGACAAAAATGCAGGTAAGGACTCCATAGAGACCGCAGAGGGAGAAGTGTTCAAACAATTATCAATACAGTAGTTTCCCCGCTCCTCAATTTCCCTGGATTGCCAATCCACTACCGGATTATGCTTCACCAACCAGGGTAGACCCAGTACAATGGGAGTGGGAAGACCCTCCAGGACATAGCAAGAGATTACTTCACAATACAGGGGTCCTAACCTCAGCTTTACACCATGTACCATGTGTGTCAGGCATCCCTGAGCAAGTGGTGCTGAGTCAATGGCATAGATGGGGATGGGGTCAGTTAAAGGAGTTGTCCAACATTAGCTTAACAAAAATTTTTGAGTTTATCTGTGCTGTATTGTCATATAAAACACCCCTACATTGTTATTTTTTGTTTTCTAACTTTTGTTCCTCTTGAATTATCCCTTTATTCTCTGCAGCACCTTGCTTACATTCAGATCCAGCAAACTGACCACTTCCTGTGCTGAACCTCAGTCAGAGCTGTCACCGCCCGACCTCAGTGTCCAGCCCCTCCCCAGTGTCCAGCCTCGCCCCCTGCCCGCCCCCTGCCCGCACATTCCCTGTCAGTATTCTTCCCCAGCACCTGACCTGGTATCACTACAGCATTGCAAATAACAGCCCCACATCGGGCTCTGCACCGCACACGCACACATATGGCTCTGCACATGCACACATATGGTTCTGCACCGCACACATATGGTTCTGAACCGCGCACATATGGCTCTGCACACGCACACATATGGCTCTGCACATGCACACATATGGTTCTTCACCGCACATGCACACATATGGTTCTGCACCGCACACGCACACATATGGCTCTGCACATGCACACATATGGTTCTGCACCGCACACGCACACATATGGCTCTGCACATGCACACATATGGCTCTGCACCGCACACATATGGCTCTGCACACGCACACATATGGATCTGCACCGCGCATATATGGCTCTGCACACGCACACATATGGCTCTGCACCGCACACGCACACATATGGCTCTGTACCGCACACATATGGCTCTGCACCGCACACGCACACACATGGCTCTGCACACGCACACATATGGCTCTGCACCGCGCATATATGGCTCTGCACACTGTGATGTTGCACCTTGCACATTGGGGGTTACTCACTCAGCATGAGGGCTTCAGGTAAACACGGGAGGCACATCCTTATTCTCAGGCTGCTTTATTCAGACTTTACACAGCATACTGCCAGGACTGCATACAACAATGGCATTACAAGCAGGATACAGGCACGTTCCCCAAACACCAGGTCTCCTGGTTCAGTCCGGCACAGAAGTCCCAGCCTAGCCTTCTCAGACAGCAGGTTTCCACACCTCCACCCCCAGACAAACTCGGTTACTTCCTTCACCACAGGAAGTTCAGAGCAGGGCCCTGAGTGTGTCCAGAGGCCTGACTTTCATTCCTGGGACCACACCCCGAGGTGGAGATATGGTGAACAGCCGTCCTACCTATCTCATTAGCTGTCCACAACAGAGCCGGCCCAGGTAACACACCTTAACCCTCTCAGCATAGTACCAGTGATTATATCACATATCCTCCCCCTCTGCCCAAAGCCGGAGGGTTTTGGCACCTAGACATAGCGGACAAGAGCACCCGCTCCGTCCGCCCCGGACTACAGCCATTGACGTACCGTCCGTCACAGTCACCGGACCCTCCCCAGCGAACTCTCTCATACGCCCCCTGGTCAGTCCCAGCTCTCCAAGGCTGCCACCCACGGTCAGTGTAGGAGAGAGTCTCTCTCCCAGTCGATACTACCGTTCCGTCTAACCCTGAGCTATCCCGACCACTAGAGGGGTCACTATCGAGGGGCATCAGCGGTGAACTGCCAGAAGAGGCGCCATAACCAGGCCCTCCGCAGGGTCTGTGTATAAATCTATCGTGGGCTCTTCCACCCGGGCATCGTCGTCTGTTTCTCGGATTGTGCACTCTCTTGTCAACGACATTGGCTAACGACCCATCGCTACTTTCATTCAGTCCTTTGGATTGTGTCTCACAGGACTGAGACCGTTCAGAGTCTGTGCTATAGCCCGATGAATACCTGGGTCCTCTATGACCCTGGCTCCTTTTACCATTGGACTTGCTTTTGCCCTCTGAAGCAACACGTTCATCGAGCGGGCCACCTTTCTCTTCGGGGCCATAGCCCCTATATGGTCGCCAAACTACACCAACTTGGCGAAGTTGGTTTGCAATCTTCCGTCTTTCTTGATTCAATTGTTTTAACTCTTCCAGGTATCCCAAACGGTATTCTAGGAGGGCTCGTAGATCTTCAACACATCCAGTTGTGCCCACAATGGTACATGGAACCATACCGACTTCACAGAGCCTCCTGGCTTCGTTATGAATATCAATTCTTAATGTCGTCACACCGGTCTTATCAACCATCTCCTGCATGGCTCTTCCATGTCGTCCAATAAGCCTCATAACCATCTCTTTGGGCACTTGAATGATCTCTTCCACAAACTCCAATAACCGGCGAGCTGTCTTCACCGCTTCTGCAGTTGTCCCATAGATACGAAATGTTCCACTGTCTTTATCTAAATGCACAGCTGTGACACCTGGAACCTTCCTGGCTTGCTTAATATTATTTCTTAGTGCTCTCAATGCCAGTCCAATTAATGCTTTCTTCACAACCACCACTTCTTGAAAGCCTGCGGTCAGCTGCGCCAAGCGTCTGGTGTCTTCATCCTTCTTTGCAGTGATGAGCCACTTCGTACGAAGACACCGTAGGTGCATGTCACTCAGAATTGCCACTCGCTTCTTTGTGACATCACTGAAAGAGCACACCACCAACTGATTAGTCTCTGCGGCAAAGTACATTTTACAGGCTCCTACTGCCTTCTGGAATCTCTCATGCACCTTCTCACTGGCACAGGCTTCTCTTAAGTCTTCCGGCACGTCTATCCGGTACTTGAAGACTGGTCTGCTTCCTTCAGTGTCAAGGACACTAGACTGTTTCTCAGGTCTCTTGCCTTCCTCCAAATTCTCCGCCAAAGGCTTCACCTGTTGAGTTACACACGCCTCAGGTTCCGCCCCGGCCTCAGAGCCTTCGGGTTTCAGGCTCTTAGCTGAACCAATCTTCTTGTCTGCGATCTTGGTCTTACCCACTGAGTCAGTCAGGCTCTCAGCTTCTGATGAGACCTCACGTCCAGACTTCACCTCTTCCTCAGAGGCTCTTTCCGCTTTTACAGCACCTGCTGTGTCTTGGGACTTCACTGCATTCCCTCCAACTCCCACTTGGGTCTCTGCAGTGTCACCCTCTGCCTTCTCTTGGGAGTTTACAGCATCGCCTTCTACCAGGGTGTTACGCCCTTCAGCACGGCACTCTGTTCTTCTTAGAACCTTGGCCCCATTTTCAACATTCATCACTTCACCACTGGGTAGCTTACCGGTCTGCTCACCATGACCTTTGGGGATTTGTACTCCACCAACACTGCCCTGGATTCCTTCTCCTATATTATTCTGTAGGATGTCATCTCGTACAGCGCTATCATCCAACAGACCTCCAGCTTCATGCATGGAAATTATAGGAGACACCGCCATTACTTCTTTGGTCGGTTCCTTCCCTGCAATTTCACCCTGCTGATTTTTGTCGTGACAATGTGTCAGTTCAGTCTTTGATTCCTCTTTCTTTTGTAGGATATCACTGTCAGACTCTACCGTAGCAGTTGCTACTGGCAACGTGTTTTCATTACCCAGGTATTTCACTTTCTCTGCACCCTCAGGCGACATACACTGTGCCACCTCTCGGCGCTTATTACGTCTTCGGCGTCGGGAGGAAGTTTTCCCCTTCTCACACTTCTGTACCTTACTGTACCTGCTTGTCACCTTTCTGGAGTCAGTGTCTTTACTGGAGTCATCGTCACTCCCCCTGGTGTCCTGGACTAACACGTCCCCACTTAACCAGATGTCGGCCCCCTTTTCTGGAGCTACTATAACTGTAGTGGTCACACTGTCACTTCCTTTTGGAGACGTCATGGTCACCCCTAACTCTTGACAGTCCTTATGTGGAGGTACCATCTCCTCATTGCACCCCACTATCCCACAGGGAATCTCTATAACCTCATACGGAAAAGAGGCTTTCTTAGGCGAGGGCCGACTCATTCCTGTGCAATCGGTCCCGGCCTCTGTCTTCCATAAATCCTGAAAGAGCTCAAAGTCCCGTCCTATGATAACTGGATATAACAGATCTGGCGCTACCCCCACATCAGGGCGTCCCAAACGTTTGGCCGTTTGAATCATCACCCTGGCCAGAGGATATACTTTAGTGGTCCCATGCACACAACTTCCTTCTATCGTCCTACCCACCATCACATGGAGATCAGGCATGGGTCCAACTAAGGTCAACCGGCTCCCCGGGTCTAACAGACCAGACACACGTAGCCCATTCAAGTCCACGGAGCACTTCTGTGGCCTCATACTGGATGGATAGTCTATACCGCAGGTAGGACATATGTAAGGCGAACCCCATTGCCCCTTGCTATAGTCTACCTGTTTGGCTTGTAAATGCTCCACCCCCTTGTGGGTCACCATCGCTTTCTGAGGCTCCGCCCCCTGTTGGGTAACTACCCCGTTCCGGGACTCCGCCCCCTTTTGGGAAACCACCCCTTTTTGGGACTCCGCCCCCTTTTGGGCAACCACCCCTTTTTGGGACTCCGCCCCCTTTTGGGCAACCACCTCGTTCTGGGACTCCGCCCCCTTTTGGGCAACCACCCCTTTTTGGGACTCCGCCCCCTTTTGGGCCACCACCCCTTTTTGGGACTCCGCCCCCTTTTGGGCAACCACCCCTTTTTGGGACTCCGCCCCCTTTTGGGGTTTCCATGCAACGTCCTTAGCCCCCAGTTCACACCGTTCGCCCTTATCTCCCTGGGCACCCAGTGTCCATACCGGCCCCCGAAGGGAACGCTCAAACTGGTCCATGGCTGCCACATCGCTGCACACTGACAGCTCCTGCTGTCCCTGCACCAGGAACTGGTACAGCTCCTCCACAACGTCTGCAGGGACCATTCCCTCTTTTTGGCTTTTAGCCCCCACTGCTGTCACTGGACCTCCAGGCACATGCTGTTGGTGCTGCTGGCTCTGCAGCAGCTGGTTCAGGAGCTCCTCCATGCTGCAACGAAAAGAGGAACAGGAGGGGCGCTCCAATGGGTAATACCCGGTGGTCAAAGACAGGGGGGGGGGGTTAGAGAACCACTAACCTTTCCGGGTTGTACTGCCCGTACAACCAGGATCTCCAGCCTGTGGTGTATCACTGCTCACCAAGCAGGGCCTTGCAATTCCGGCTGGCCTGGAACCTCCCGTCGCTGGACTCTCGCCACTGCAGCACGGGTCCCCAACGACCTGCTGATTCACCACCAGGTGCTTGAGAGCGCTGTCCCTGTTCGTGGACCCGCCGATCCACCGCAAGCAGTCCGTATCCACAGAAACATGTCCTAGCCCGTTGCCCCTAGCAACCAGGCTGCGTTGCCCCTAGCAACCAGACCGCATGCCCGCATTCGAGACACCATATGTGATGTTGCACCTTGCACATTGGGGGTTACTCACTCAGCATGAGGGCTTCAGGTAAACACGGGAGGCACATCCTTATTCTCAGGCTGCTTTATTCAGACTTTACACAGCATACTGCCAGGACTGCATACAACAATGGCATTACAAGCAGGATACAGGCACGTTCCCCAAACACCAGGTCTCCTGGTTCAGTCCGGCACAGAAGTCCCAGCCTAGCCTTCTCAGACAGCAGGTTTCCACACCTCCACCCCCAGACAAACTCGGTTACTTCCTTCACCACAGGAAGTTCAGAGCAGGGCCCTGAGTGTGTCCAGAGGCCTGACTTTCATTCCTGGGACCACACCCCGAGGTGGAGATATGGTGAACAGCCGTCCTACCTATCTCATTAGCTGTCCACAACAGAGCCGGCCCAGGTAACACACCTTAACCCTCTCAGCATAGTACCAGTGATTATATCACAACACGCACACATATGGCTCTGCACCGCACACGCACACATATGGCTCTGTACCGCACACATATGGCTCTGCACCGCACACGCACACACATGGCTCTGCACACGCACACATATGGCTCTGCACCACACACGCACACATATGGCTCTGCACACGCACACATATGGCTCTGCACCGCACACGCACACATATGGCTCTGCACCACACACGCACACATACGGCTCTGCACCCCACACATTTGGCTCTGCACCGCACGCGCACACATATGGCTCTGCACCGCACACATATGGCTCTGCACCGCACACATATGGCTCTGCACCACACACGCACACATATGGCTCTGTACCGCACACATATGGCTCTGCACCGCACACGCACACATATGGCTCTGCACCGCACACGCACACATACGGCTCTGCACTCCACACATTTGGCTCTGCACCGCACACGCACACATATGGCTCTGCACCGCACACGCACACATATGGCTCTGCACCGCACACGCACACATACGGCTCTGCACCCCACACATTTGGCTCTGCACCGCACGCGCACACATATGGCTCTGCACCGCACACATATGGCTCTGCACCGCACATGCACACATATGGCTCTGCACCGCACACATATGGCTCTGCACCACACACGCACACATATGGCTCTGTACCGCACACATATGGCTCTGCACCGCACACGCACACATATGGCTCTGCACCGCACACGCACACATACGGCTCTGCACCCCACACATTTGGCTCTGCACCGCACGCGCACACATATGGCTCTGCACCGCACGCATACACATATGGCGCTGCACCGCACACATATGGCTCTGCACCGCACACGCACACATATGGCTCTGCACCACACACGCACACATATGGCTCTGTACCGCACACATATGGCTCTGCACCGGACATGCACACATATGGCTCTGCACACACACACATATGGCTCTGCACCGCGTACACACACATATGGCTCTGTACCGCACACGCACACATATGGCTCTGCACCGCACACGCACACACATGGCTCTGCACACATATGGCTCTGCACCGCACACGCACACATATGGCTCTGCACACATATGGCTCTTCACCGCGTACACACACATATGGCTCTGTACCGCACACGCACACATATGGCTCTGCACCGCACACACATGGCTCTGCACACGCACACATATGGCTCTGCACCGCACACGCACATATATGGCTCTGCACCGCACACGCACACATATGGCTCTGCACACACACACATATGGCTCTGCACCGCACACGCACACATATGGCTCTGCACCGCACACGCACACATATGGCTCTGCACACGCACACATATGGCTCTGCACCGCACACGCACACACATGGCTCTGCACACGCACACATATGGCTCTGCACCGCACACGCACACATATGGCTCTGCACACGCACACATATGGCTCTGCACACGCACACATATGGCTCTGCACACGCACACATATGGCTCTGCACACGCACACATATGGCTCTGCACACGCACACATATGGCTCTGCACCCCCCCCCATCCCCATCCCCATCGGGAACACATGTGGAATACATACTCACCCTTCCTCGGTCCCCGCCGCTCCTGCACGTTCGTGCGCTGTCTGTGCTCTGGACATATCAGCACAGTAGTGACGTCACCGCTGTGCTGAAGAGAGCACAGACAGCGGGAGGGACAGTGATGAGAAGCAGCGCTGCGCTGCTTCTCATCAGCACTTTCAAATGTACCGGCATCGGTGATCTGGGATCTGTGATCTGGGATCTGTGATGCCGGTACATTTGAATGTGTGATCCTGAGCAGGGGGCCCGGTGCTGGAGCTGACACCATGGCAGCTGCCGCCAGGCCCCGCCCCCAGGTCACGGACCCCACAGCAGTGCAGGGGGAGGTCACTGGAGAGTAACACAGGTGCGGGGGAATGTGTGGGAGGGTGCAGGGAAGGGGGCGGGGCTCATCACACTGTACCCGCCCAGCAGGGAGGCGACATGCTGTTTCCACATTTGCATGTCAACATGGCCCTGCCTATGTTGACATGAAATGACCGGAAGCAGCAAAATCGCGGCAGGAGCGGTCACATGACCGCTCTGAGCCGGGGGAGAGGGGCTGACAGCAGGGCAGGTAAGTGCTCTCTATCTACTTACCTGCCCCAATGTAGCCCAATAGGGAAATAAAAAAAAAATGTCAAAGAAGCCAGATAACCCCTTTAACATACCCAGGTAAGCCCATGAGTTCTTACAAACAGAGCATCCACCATGCTGACTCCTGCTCCACTGTCCACAAACACAGACATTCTCTCAGTCTTGCTCTCTAGCACCCCCTTTCCTGTCAGGACATAGTGAGAATTACATGTGGAAGACAAATACATACCCTGATTGTCCATCCCCATCAAGGGTAAGCTGAGTTACAGATGATCGTTTTTGCTTAGGAATTGAGGAAGAGGCCCCAATAAAATTACTTTTTAACCACAAAATACCTTTCTACTTTGCAACTGAGGGACAGATTCCAAGAAAATTACTCTCTACCACAAAAAAAACAAACCAGCATTTTTTTGTAGGTTTTAGTGGGAACTTGCGAAGTAGTGGCTCCCCCTAGCTGCATGGGCTCTTCCACACCCATGAGTGGTGGTTGACCCCCAAATTACTCTCCCAACAATGGGGTTCTGCCCCAGGGTCTCCAGGGAGCATGGTGTAACCAGTCTATCTCGGAGGCGTGTGTCCACACGTATAGCCAAGAACATGGCAGCCTCCAAGGACTCAGGAGTTTCATAAATTATGAAGGCATTTTTCAATGTCTCCTAAAGGTCTTGACAGAATTGGCTTCTGAGAGCCGGGTTATTCCATTTAGTGTTGGTTGATCATCTACAAAATTCTGAACAATAATTCTCCGCTGACTGATCTCCCTGCTGGAGGTGACGCAGCCTGGACTAAGCCAAGGAGACTCGGTCAGGATCATCATAGACGAGACCCAAGGCCAGAGCTAGAAAGAACTGAAAATATCACCAGCATAGTCCAAAGAAGAAGGGAATATTTAAGCACCAAGAGAATACAGATGATCAGCAGCTGGATGCAAGGCGAGCTCCCGCTGGCTCCAAAAGGGAGAGAGATAAAAGTCCAGCAGGAAAGCTACCTATTACAATGAATACAGTCAGCAGGAACAATCGAAAGTCAGGGAGCATTCTGCACAGCCAAATGCTATGAACATCTATTGCCAGAAACCACCTGTGACACACCTGTGACAGATGTCACCCCAAATCCGGGACTCTGACTGTGATATCACCCCAAAACTGGGATCCTAACTGTGATATCACCCTACACTGGGACCCTGAAAGTGAAATCACCCCAAAAACCGGACCCTGACCGTGATATCACCCCAAAACCGAGGCCTTGACCGTGATATGATCCTAAAACTGGGACCCTAACCATAATATAACCCAAAAACTTGGACCCTAGCCGTGATATCACCCCAAAATCAGCACTCTAACAGTGATATCACCCCAAAACCGGGACCCTGACTGTGATATAACCCCAAAACTCGGACCCTGATCATATCACCCCCAAACTAGCACCCTAACTGATATCACCCCAACATTGGGACCGTGACCATGATGGCTTCCCTAAACTGGGACTCTGACCGTGAAATCACCCAAAAACCTGGACCTTGAAGGTGATATCACCCCAAAACCATGACGCTGACTGTGATATAGCACCAAAACTTGGATCCTGAACGTGATATCACCCCAAAACCGGAACCTACACTGGAGAAGGCCAGCTCTCTTCGCTGGAGAAGGCTGAATCTCTACGCTGGAGAAAGCCGAATCTCTATGCTGTAGAAGGCCTAATCCCTACACTGGAGAAGGTTCAATCCCTACACTGGAATAGACCAAATCCCTACACGGGAGAAGGCCGAATTCCTACACTAGAGAAGGCCAAATTGATACACTGGAGAAGGCCGAATCTTACACAATAGAAGGCCGAATCCCTATGCTAGAGAAGGCTGAATCCCTAAGCTGGAGATGGCCGAATCTCTACGCTGGAGATGGCCCAATTTCTACATTGGAGAAGGTTCAATCCCTACACTGGGGAAGATTCAATCCCTACACTGGAGAAGGTTCCATCCCTGTACTGCAGAAGGCCAAATCCCTACAATGGAGAAGGCCAAATCCCTACAATGGAGAAGGCCAAATCCCTACAGTGGAGAAGGCCAAATCCCTACAATGGAGAAGGCCAAATTCTTACACTAGAGAAGCCCGATTTCATACACTGTAGAAGGCCGAATCTTACACAGAATCTCTACGCTGAAGAAGGATGAATGTCTACACTGGAGAAGGTTCAATCTCTACACTGGAGAAGGCAAATCTCTTCAATTGGAGAAGGCTGAATCTCTTACACTGGAGAAGGCTGAATCCCTATAATGGAGAAGGCGGAATCTCTTACCCTGGAGAAGGCCAATTCCTAAACCGGAGAAGGCTGAATCTCTTACACTGGAGAAGGCTGAATCCCTAAACTGGAGAAGGCTGAATCTCTACACTGAAGAAAGCCGAATTTCTACACTGGGGAAGGCCGAATCTTACACAATAGTAGGCCAAATCCCTATGCTAGAGAAGGCCGAATCCCTACGCTGGAGAAGGCCGAATCTCTACGCTGGAGATGGCCCAATTTCTACACTGGGGAAGGTTCAATCCCTACACTGGAGAAGGCCAAATGCCTATACTGGAGAAGGCCAAATGCCTATACTGGAGAAGGCCAAATCCCTACAGTGGAGAAGGCCAAATCCCTATAGTGGAGAAGGCCAAATCCCTACAGTGGAGAAGGCCAAATCCCTACGCTGGAGAAGGTCAAATCCCTACGCTGGAGAAGGCCAAATCCCTACGCTGGACAAGGCCAAATCCCTACGCTGGACAAGGCCAAATCCCTACGCTGGACAAGGCCAAATCCCTACGCTGGACAAGGCCAAATCCCTACGCTGGACAAGGCCAAATCCCTACGCTGGACAAGGCCAAATCCCTACGCTGGAGAAGGCCAAATCCCTACGCTGGAGAAGGCCAAATCCCTACGCTGGAGAAGGCCAAATCCCTACGCTGGAGAAGGTCAAATCTCTACGCTGGAGAAGGCCCAATCTCTACTCTGAAGAAGGCCGAATCTCTATACTGGAGAAGGTTCAATCCCTACACTGGAAAAGGCGGAATCCCTATAATGGAGAATGCGAAATCTGTTACACTGGAGAAGGCCAAATTCCTACACTGGAGAAGGCCAAATTCCTACACTTCAGAAGGCCAAATCTCTTACACTGGAGAAGGCCAAATTCCTACACTTCAGAAGGCCAAATCTCTTACACTGGAGAAGACGAAATCTCTACACTGGAGAAAGCCGAATTTCTACACTTGAGGAGGCCGAATCTCTACACTCGAGAAGGCCGAATCTCTACAATTGGAGAAGGCCGAATTTCTACTCTGGAGAAGGCTGAATTTCTACTCTGGAGAAGGCCGAATCTCTTACACTGGAGAAGGCGAAATCTCTACACTGGAGAAAACCGAATTTCTACACTGGAGAAGTCCGAATCTCTACCCTGGAGATGTTTGAATCTCTTACACTAGAGAAAGCTGAATCCCTACAATGGAGAAGGCTGAATTGCTTACACTGGAGGTGGTTGAATCTCATACACGGGAGATGGCTGAATCCCTAAACTGTAGATGGCTGAATCCCTGCAATGGAGAAGGCCGAATCCCTGCAATGGAGAAGGCCGAATCCCTACACTGGAGAAGGCTGAATCCCTACACTGGAGAAGGCTGAATCCCTACACTGGAGAAGGCTGAATCCCTACACTGGAGAAGGCTGAATCCCTACACTGGAGTAGGCTGAATCCCTACACTGGAGAAGGTCGAATCCCTACACTGGAGAAGGCTGAATCCCTACACTGGAGAAGGCTGAATCCCTACACTGGAGAAGGCTGAATCCCTACACTGGAGAAGGCTGAATCCCTACATTGGAGAAGGCTGAATCCCAACACTGGAGTAGGCTGAATCCCTACACTGGAGAAGGCTGAATCCCTAAACTGGAGAATGTCGAATCCCTACACTGGAGAAGGCTGAATCCCTACACTGGAGAAGGTCGAATCCCTACACTGGAGAAGGCTGAATCCCTACACTGGAGAAGGCTGAATCCCTACACTGGAGAAGGCTGAATCCCTACACTGGAGAAGGCTGAATCCCTACACTGGAGAAGGCTGAATCCCTACACTGGAGAAGGCTGAATCCCTACACTGGAGAAGGCTGAATCCCTACACTGGAGAAGGCTGAATCCCTACACTGGAGAAGGCTGAATCCCTACAATGAAGAAAGCTGAATTCCTACACTGTAGAATTGCTTGATCCTAGCAACTGAGAATTGCTTGATCCATACACAGACGAAAACAGGATCCAGAAACAGAAGAAGACATGAGTCCTACACTGGAGAGGAGCCGGATCCCTACATAACCCTACTCTCATCTGGTATCTTTCCCCCCTCCTTCAAACATGCCAGCCTACACCCATTACTTAAAAAAGAATCCTTCGATCAAAACTGCGCCGCTAACTACAGACCTGTCTCTAATCCCTCCTTCATCCCTAAACTTCTGGATCGCTGGTCCAATCCCGTATAATCCACCATCTCTCAGATAATTCTAATCTTGACATTTTACAATCTGGTGTCCACTGCTTACATTCTACTGAAGCTGCTCTTACAAAAGTCTCCAATGAATTTCTCACAGTTAAATCTATTGGTCCCTGCTCCCGGCTGAACCTCCTGGATCTCTGTTGGATCTGACACTATGGATCACCAGCTCCTCCCCTCATGCTCCTCTTGTCCTCTCCACAGATCTGCACCACCCTACATCTCCTCATTTCTATTATCTACCTATCCTCTCCACGGTGCTGCACCGCCCTACATCTCCTCATCTCTGTCTGTAACCTACCTGTCCTTTCCACAGATCTGCACCACCCTACATCTCCTCTTCATCTCTGTCTGTCATCTACCTGTCCTCTCCACAGTGCTGCACCACTCTACATCTATTTGCTGGAGGAGGCCAGTGCCCTACAATAAAAATTTGCTAGAGGAGGCCAGTGCCCTACAATAAGAATTTGCTGGAGGAGGCCGGTACTCTACAATACGTATTTGCTGGAGGAGGCCGGTGCCCTACAATACGTATTTGCTGGAGTAGGCCAGTGCCCTACAAAAAGAATTTGCTGGAGGAGGCCAGTGCCCTCAAATAAGAATTTGCTGGAGGAGGCCGGTGCCCTACAATACGTATTTGCTGCAGTAGGCCAGTGCCCTACAATAAGTATTTGCTGGAGGAGGCCAGTGCCCTACAATGAGTATTTGCTGGAGGAGGCCAGTGCCCTACAAGAAGTATTTGCTGGAGGAGGCCAGTGCCCTACAATAAGTATTTGATGGAGGAGGCCAGTGCCCTACAATAAGTATTTGCTGGAGGAGGATAGTGCCCTACAATAAGAATTTGCTGGAGGAGGCCAGTGCCCTACAATAAGTATTTGCTGGAGGAGGCCAGTGCCCTACAATAAGAATTTACTGGAGGAGGCCAGTGCTCTACAATACGTATTTGCTGGAGGAGGCCGGTGCTCTACAATAAGTATTTGCTGGAGGAGGCCAGTGCCCTACAAGAAGAATTTGCTGGAGGAGGCCAGTGCCCTACAATACGTATATGCTAGAGGAGGCCAGTGCCCTACAATAAGAATTTGCTGGAGGAGGCCAGTGCTCTACAATACGTATTTGCTGGAGGAGGCCGGTGCTCTACAATAAGTATTTGCTGGAGGAGGCCAGTGCCCTACAAGAAGAATTTGCTGGAGGAGGCCAGTGCCCTACAATACGTATTTGCTGCAGTAGGCCAGTGCCCTACAATAAGTATTTGCTAGAGGAGGCCAGTGCCCTACAATAAGTATTTGCTGGAGGAGGCCAGTGCCCTACAATAAGTATTTGCTGGAGGAGGCCAGTGCCCTACAAGAAGTATTTGCTGGAGGAGGCCAGTGCCCTACAATAAGTATTTGAAGGAGGAGGCCAGTGCCCTACAATAAGTATTTGCTGGAGGAGGATAGTGCCCTACAATAAGTATTTGCTGGAGGAGGCCAGTGCCCTACAATAAGAATTTGCTGGAGGAGGCCAGTGCCCTACAATAAGAATTTGCTGGAGGAGGCCAGTGCTCTACAATACGTATTTGCTGGAGGAGGCCAGTGCCCTACAATAAGTATTTGCTGGAGGAGGATAGTGCCCTACAATAAGAATTTGCTGGAGGAGGCCAGTGCCCTACAATAAGTATTTGCTGGAGGAGGCCGGTGCCCTACAATAAGTATTTGCTGGAGGAGGCCGGTGCTCTACAATACGTATTTGCAGGAGGAGGCCGGTGCTCTACAATACGTATTTGCTGGAGGAGGCCAGTACCCTACAATACGTATTTGCTGGAGGAGGCCGGTGCTCTACAATAAGTATTTGCTGGAGGAGGCCAGTGCCCTACAATAAGAATTTGCTGGAGGAGGCCAGTGCCCTACAATAAGTATTTGCTGGAGGAGGCCAGTGCCCTACAATAAGTATTTGCTGGAGGAGGATAGTGCCCTACAATAAGAATTTGCTGGAGGAGGCCAGTGCCCTACAATAAGTATTTGCTGGAGGAGGCCGGTGCTCTACAATACGTATTTGCAGGAGGAGGCCGGTGCTCTACAATACGTATTTGCTGGAGGAGGCCAGTGCCCTACAATAAGTATTTGCTGGAGGAGGCCGGTGCTCTACAATACGTATTTGCTGGAGGAGGCCGGTGCTCTACAATAAGTATTTGCTGGAGGAGGCCGGTGCTCTACAATACGTATTTGCAGGAGGAGGCCAGTACCCTACAATACGTATTTGCTGGAGGAGGCCAGTGCCCTACAATAAGTATTTGCTGGAGGAGGCCGGTGCTCTACAATACGTATTTGCAGGAGGAGGCCGGTGCTCTACAATACGTATATGCTGGAGGAGGCCAGTGCCCTACAATAAGTATTTGCTGGAGGAGGACAGTGCCCTACAATACGTATTTGCAGGAGGAGGCTGGTGCTCTACAATACGTATTTGCTGGAGGAGGCCAGTACCCTACAATAAGTATTTGCTGGAGGAGGCCAGTGCCCTACAATACGTATATGCTGGAGGAGGCCAGTGCCCTACAAAGAAAAGGAGCTGACTCCCTACTCCGGAGGAGGATTAGGTCCTAATTCACCAAATAGTTTTCTCCAGAAATCTGTGGTAAACCAGATTAAGATGTTTCTGCAGTAATTTATCCAAATTTACACAACAGAAGTGGCAATGATTCCGACAAATCTACACTAGGCCCAAACTTTGGAAGATTGCTTGCTGTGACACATGGCACCTGAAAGATAGGATGACTACTAAGAGGTGCACTCTTCTCATTGAACCTGATGCCTCATACTCCAGTGAACTGATCATCAAGACTGGCATCCTACATCAATCGAGATGAATTGGGGTCTTATTCTTCCACTGACTACAGCTGAACAACACAGTAACTCTCGGCCTCCACTGAGCCTCTGCCCAATGATGGACACATACACTCAGGAGGTTTCCTCCCGACAGTGCCTCCGTCCACCATAGGGAGCCGGTGTAAAGAACGTATGGTATATGTTTCTTTACAGAGCGCCTTTCTCTGTATAGCAGAGTGCAGTCTGCTGTGCTTCTACCCGCCAGATGGAGGCCAAGAGGACACACATATGGTCACCGTCTGGTGACATCATATGTTGGAGAAGTTCCCGCTCTATACTGCAGGCTTGTTGCACAGACATAGCGACCACGTGCCCACAGGGTAGATTCACACATGACAGTTACTGTTGCATTACAGAATCCCCTGCAAAAAAGAATCAATTCCCTGGTATAAGTGCGAATATTCTGACTGCAAGCACTAAGATATCTGCAGTCAGAGACATGAGCCCAGAAATGGCGGCTCGCTCGGTATATACCCCTGTGCAGGATGATTGTCAGCTGAGACACGATTTCATGCTCGCTGTTTAGTCTTTTCTCACATTTTGCTGTTGTTTAGCTTTTTTTTTTGCTGAAACTGGGCACTCGCTGCAAAATACATCATGATTGTGGCCAGCTCTCATTTCCATCTTTACTCAGTAAATGGCAGGTGCCATGTAACAAAACCGTATGGTAAGATACGTAGGTCCCACAGCCATAACTTATAAAGATCACAGCTAAGAACGTCAGAAGCATCCACCAGGATGTCTGGTTACCTCAGGTGTGTCCACCAGGATGTCTGGGTACCTCAAGTGTGTCCACTAGGATATCTGGCTACCTCAGGGGTATCTTCCGGCATATCTGGTAACCTCA
This sequence comes from Anomaloglossus baeobatrachus, assembly GCF_048569485.1. NCBI lineage: Eukaryota > Metazoa > Chordata > Amphibia > Anura > Aromobatidae > Anomaloglossus > Anomaloglossus baeobatrachus. The sequence continues at coordinate 226,605 of NC_134356.1, read as the reverse complement.
GGGTTGTCCTGGATGTCTGGTTACCTCAGGGTTGTCCTCCAGGATGTCTGGTTACCTCAGGTGTGTCAACCAGAATGTCTGGTTACCTCAGGGTTGTCCTACGGGATGTCTGGTTACCTCAGGTGTGTCCTCTAGGATATCTGGTTACCTCAGGGTTGTCCTCCAGGATGTCTTGTTACCTCAGGGTTTTCCTGGATGTCTTGTTAACTCAGCGGTGTCCTCTGGGATGTCTGGTTACCTCAGGGGTGTCCTCCGGTATGTCTGGCTACCTCAGGGTTGTCCTTTGGGATGTCTGGTTACGTCAGGATTGTCCTCTGGGATGTCTGGCTACCTCAGGGGTGTCCTCCAGTATGTCTAGTTACCTCAGGGTTGTCCTCTGGGATGTCTGGCTACCTCAGGGTTGTCCTTTGGGATGTCTGGTTACGTCAGGATTGTCCTCTGGGATGTCTGGCTACCTCAGGGGTGTCCTCCAGTATGTCTAGTTACCTCAGGGTTGTCCTCTGGGATGTCTGGCTACCTCAGGGTTGACCTCCGGGATGTCTGGCTATCTCAGGTGTGTCCACCAGGATGTCTGGTTACCTCAGGTGTGTCCACCAGGATGTCTGATTACCTCAGGTGTCTCCACCAGTATGTCAGGTTACCTCAGGGTTGTCCTCTGGCATATCTGGATACCACAGTTGTGTCCACCAGGATGTCTGGTTACCTCAGGGGTGTCCGCCGGGATGTCTGGCTACCTCAGGGGTGTGCTCTGAGACGTCTGGTTACTTCAGGGGTGTCCTCCGGGATATCTGGCTACTTCAGGGGTGTCCTCTGGAATGTCTGGCTCCCTCAGAGGTGTCCTCCGGGATGTCTGGTTACATCAAATGTGTCTTTTGGGATGTCTGGCTATCTCAGGGGTGCCCTCCGAGACGTCTAGTTACTTCAGGGGTGTCCTCCGGGATATCTGGCTACTTCAGGGGTGTCCTCCGGGATGTCTAGTTACCTCAGGGGTGTCCTCTGGGATGTCTGGTTGCATCAAGGGTGTCCTCTGGGATATCTGGCTCCCTCAGAGGTGTCCTCCGGGATGTCTGGTTACATCAAGTGTGTCTTTTGGGATGTCTGGCTATCTCAGGGGTGCCCTCCGGGATGGCTCGTTACCTCAGAGATGTCCTCTGGGATGTCTGTCTACCTCGGGGGTTTCCTCTGGGATGTCTGTTTATCTCAGGGATGTCCTTCAGTATGTCTGGTTACCTGACGGGTGTCCTGAAGGTTTTAATGTTACCTGATGAGTGACCTCCTGGATAGCCAATTTCCTCAGATGTGTCTTCCGAGATTTCTGGTCAGCACAGGGATGTCTTCTAGGATGTTATCAGTAATGTACTCAAGGATCTCCTGTCACCTGAGGAATGTTTTCCTGGGTCTTTGGTTTTCAAAGGGGCGCCTTCTTGCATCTCCATTTGCCAGAGAGGCGTCATTATCTGTCCATCTCAAAGCGATGAGAATGAATGGGCAATGTCTGATGCAGGTTTATATTGCTAAAGATATCAGGCATAAAAATACAGTGGCCCTCTGTTCTCCCATATATTCCTTGCAGTGGTGCACAGCCCATAAGAAACAGAAGGATAAAACAAAAATGTAAGAGCAGAAGGGCAGCGTGTCCCCTATATGCTCCACATGCTTTATTTCATACCGGAACATAGCTTTCGGGGGTCAACGCCAGTACAAGGTACAAGCCCCTGCTGTGTTACGCTTGTGTATGCCTCGATAGCCTATGGACGCTGATATGTCTCTGGCCTATGTCTTCCTCCTGAGTTACATTTTTGCACGAAATAAGTGCATTTGAAGAAATCCAGGGTAATGCCTCCTTTCTCATACGTTTTCAATGCGCCTCCTTGTACCTACGATTATCTCAGAAGCATCCTCCTAGTGTCACACCAGAGAGTACAGCTGCTCAGCATGCAGCACAACACAAGGGTAATAATGGGAATGGTATAGAAGGAAGGCCCTGGTGATAGGCTAGAGGGGACACCTCCTGCAACTCACCTGACTCCGCACCCTATGCTCTTTAACATTCTTATACAAGTCCTCCCCCCCCCCACCCCGTCATGTGCCCAGGCTCTCAGTTGCCCTGAACTTACCCTGGCTACTGAGAAGGCCAGCAGCAACGCTAGTCTCACCACTGCAATAATACAAGGCAAGGACAAAGACAGAGGGAAAATAGTCACAAAAAGGAAAACACTCCAAGCTCCTCTAATGCAACTAGACACCACAGCTGCAATAGTCATCACTGCTCAGCTTCTTCCAGAGACAGGCTCCTTCCAAAATAGTCAGCATAGAATGAGAATCTATAACCGGCATCAGATGGAAAGACGTGACTTTTTATAGCGAAGGAGAGTGGTCACAAAAGAGCTGCACCTGAGATCAGCCAGATAGGAAAGAGTCCTTAACTCCTACAGCACTAAAAGAAAGTAGGTTCACTCATATACAAGTTGTAGACCTGTACATAATAAGGGTCCTAGACTCCCCAGAGGTCTCCCCAGAGTGGGACACACTCATGACACCTAGTTTCTCCGGTAACCTCAGTGGAACGCCTAGATCTCCAGTTATATTAGGTTGTGTCCTGATGGATATCTGGTTACATCAGGCATGTCCTTCTAGATCTCTGGTTAAATCAAGCAGGTCCCCCATGATCTCTGATTACATCAGGTGTGTCCTCCTAAATCTCAGGTTACGTCAGGCATGTTCTTTTAGGTTACTAGAGATGAGCGAACCTGAGATTCGGAGTTTGGGTTTGGAAAACAAAGTTCAGGCTCAACGTTCGAGTGGGTTACGAGTGCATATCACTCAAGCGAGCAGCACTGTGCTTGGGTATGAGTGACGCTCAGCCCTGTGCGAACGGTTTGTAGTGTTTGAACACCTCGCACTTGGGCTAAAATCAGTGTGATCAGATGTAGTGTGCACACAAAAAAAAATACATTTAAAAAACCCCTCCCACCCTTCCCCAGAAGTGTTCTGTTTATGGCCGGCTGCATGTGGGCGGTACCACGACCTGCCCAATTACAGACTTCCATTGTGGTTTGGATCAAGTTGGGGTCTCAAATCGAACTTTTTTATGGTTTGATTGTACCTGCTGAACCGCTTGCTCATCTCTATAGGTTACATCATGGGTGTCCTCCTGGATATCCAATTATATTGAGCATGTCCTCAAGAATATTCGGTAACATGAAGAATATCCTCCTAGATCTCCAATTACATTGAGCGTGTCCTCCAGGATCTCCGATTACACTAGGCATGTCCTTCTAGTTGTAAGGTTATATCCAGCTTGTTTCCTTGGATCTCCAGTTACAACAGGTGCGTTCTCCTGGATCACCAGTTACATTAGGCGTGACCTCCAAGATCTCTGGTAACACGAGGCGTCTCCTCCTGGATCTCCAATTACATTGAGCGTGTCCTCTAGGACCTCTGGATACACCAGGCATGCCCTCCTTTGCATATCCAGCTTGTCTTCCTGGATTTGTGGTTACACCAGGCATGTCCCCCTGGATCTCCAGTTACATTGGGCATGTCCTCCTAGATGTCTGGTTACATTGGGCATGTCCTCCTGGACCTCCGGTTACATTGGTCATGTCCTCCTGGATCTCCGGTTACATTGGGCATGTCCTCCTGGATCTCTGGTTACATTGGGTGTGTCCTCCAGGACTCAAGTAATGTTAGACATTTCCTCCTCAATCTCCATTTACACCAGGCATGTCCTCCTTTGCATATCTGGCTTGTCTTCCTGGATCTTCGGTTGTACCAAGTATGTCGTCCTGGATCTCCCGTTACATTGGGCATGTTCTGGATCTCTGGTTACATTGGGTGTGTCCTCCAGGACTCAAGTAACGTTAGACATTTACTCCTCATTCTCCGTTTACACCAGGTGTGTCCTTCGTGATCTCGGGTTATATCACTTCTGTGCTCCTGGATCTCTGGTTACACCAGGCATGTCCTCCTGGATCTCCGGATACAATCAATAGGCATGTCCTCCTGGATCTCCGGTTACATTGGGCATGTCCTCCTGGATCTCCGGTTACATTGGGCATGTCCTCCTGGATCTCTGGTTACATTGGGCATGTCCTCCAGGACTCAAGTAACATTAGACATTTCTCCTCAATCTCCATTTACACAAGGCATGTCTTCATTTGCATATCTGGCTTGTCTTCCTTGATCTTCGGTTATACGAAGTATGTCCTCCTGGATCTCTGGTTATATTAGGCATCTTCTCCTGGGTCTCCGGTTACGTGGGGCGTGTCCTCCAGGACTCAATTAACTTTAGACATTTTCTCCTCATTCTCCGTTTACACCAGGTGTGTCCTTCGTGATCTCGGGTTATATCAGTTGTGTGCTTCTGGATCTCTGGTTATATCAGGCATGTCTTTCTGGATCTTGGGTTACATCAAGAATGTTCTCCTTGATTTCCAGTTACATGAGGCATATCCTCCTCAATCCCGGTTTACCTCAAGCATGTCTTTATGGATCTCTGGTTACATCAAGCATTTTCTCGAAGATCTTGGTTTACAACAGGCATGTCTTCCTGGATCTCAAGTTACATAAGTCATGTCCTAGTGGATCTCCAGATACATCTTGCGTTTTCTCCAGGATCACCGCTTACTTCAGTTGTGTCCTCCTAAGATCTCCGGCTACAACTAGCGTGTCCTCCCTATCTATGGTTAGATCAGACATGTTCTCATGGGTCTCCAGTTATACCAGGCTTGTCCTCCAAAATCTATGGTTACATCAAGCATGTTCTCATGCATCTCCGGTTACATCAGGCATCTTTTTCAGGATCTCTGGTTATATCAGACCTGTTGTCAAGGATCTCTGATTACAATAGGCATGTTCTTATGTGTCCTCCTCGTTCTCTGGTTACATCAGTTTTGTCCTCCTCGTTCTCTTGTTCTATCAGCATTGTCCTCCTCGTTCTCTGGTTACCTCAGTGGTCTCGTCCCCGTTTTCTGGTTACAGTAGCAGTCTCGTCCTCGTTCTCTGGTTACATCAGCACTGTCCTCCTCGTTCTTTGGTTACATCAGCGGTGTCCTCCTTGTTGTCTGGTTACATCAGTAGTCTGGTCCTCGTTCTCTGGTTACAGCAGCGATCTCACTTTTGTTCTCTGGTTACATCTGCAGTATCATCATTATCTGGTTATATCAGCTGTGTCCTCCTCGTTCTCTGGTTACATCAGCAGTGTCCTTCTCGTTCTTTGGCTACATTAGCAGTCTCGTCCCCGTTTTCTGGTAACATCAGCAGTCTCGTCCTCGTCCTCTGGTTACATCATTGGTCTTGTCCTCGTTCTCTGGTTATATCAGTGGTGTCCTCCTCATTCTCTGGTTACATCAGCGGTGTCCTCTTCGTTCTCTGGTTACATTAGCAGTGTCCTCGATCTCTGGTTACATCAGTAGTCTCATCCCCGTTCTTTAGTTACATCAGTGGTCTCGTCCTTGGTCTCTGGTTACAGCCGCGGTGTCCTCCTCGTTCTTTGGTTACATTAGTGTTCTTGTCCTCTGGTTATATGAGCGGTCTCATTCTCTGGTTACATCAACAGTGTCCTCGTCGATCTCTGGTTACATCAGTAGTCTCGTCCCTGTTCTCTGGTTACATCAGTGGTCTCGTCCTTGATCTCTGGTTACATCCGCAGTGTCCTCCTCGTTCTCTGGTTACATCAGTGGTCTCGTTCTCTGGTTACATCAGTGGTCTCGTTCTCTGGTTACCTCAGTGGTCTTGTTCTCTGGTTACATCAGTGGTCTTGTTCTCTGGTTACATTTGGAGTCTCGTTCTCTGGTTACATTTGGAGTCTCGTTCTCTGGTTACATTTGGGGTCTCGTTCTCTGGTTACATTTGGGGTCTCGTTCTCTGGTTACACCCGTGGTCTCGTCCTCTGGTTACATCGGTCATCTCGTTCTCTGGTTACATTTGGCGTCTCGTTCTCTGGTTACATCAGTGGTCTCGTTCTCTGGTTACATTTGGGGTCTCGTTCTCTGGTTACATCAGTGGTCTCGTTCTCTGGTTACATTTGGGGTCTTGTTCTCTGGTTACATTTGGGGTCTCGTTCTCTGGTTACACCCGTGGTCTCATTCTCTGGTTACATTTGGGGTCTCGTTCTCTGGTTACATTTGTGGTCTCGTTCTCTGGTTACATTTGGGGTCTAGTTCTCTGGTTACATTTGGGATCTAGTTCTCTGGTTACATTTGGGGTCTCGTTCTCTGGTTACGTTTGGGGTCTCGTTCTCTGGTTACATTTGGGGTCTCGTTCTCTGGCTACATTTGGGGTCTCGTTCTCTGGTTACATTTGTGGTCTCGTTCTCTGGTTACATTTGGGGTCTAGTTCTCTGGTTACATTTGGGATCTAGTTCTCTGGTTACATTTGGGGTCTAGTTCTCTGGTTACATTTGGGGTCTCGTTCTCTGGTTACATTTGGGATCTAGTTCTCTGGTTACATTTGGGGTCTAGTTCTCTGGTTACATTTGGGGTCTAGTTCTCTGGTTACATTTGGGGTTTCGTTCTCTGGTTACACCCGTGGTCTCATTCTCTGGTTACATTTGGGGGTCTCGTTCTCTGGTTACATTTGTGGTCTCGTTCTCTGGTTACATTTGGGGTCTCGTTCTCTGGTTACATTTGGGGTCTAGTTCTCTGGTTACATTTGTGGTCTCGTTCTCTGGTTACATTTGGGGTCTCGTTCTCTGGTTACATTTGGGGTCTAGTTCTCTGGCTACGTTTGGGGTATCCTTCTCAGTGTCCTCATCCTTTGGCGATGTCACTTTCTGGTGCACACCTCCGGTAGCTGTAGATTGTGGGGGAACAGTGACGATTCACCTGTAACCTGCAAGAATCAGGTTCATACAGTGCTGGCCAAAAGTATTGGCACCCCTGCAATGCTGTCAGATAATACTCAGTTTCTTCTTGAAATTGATTGCAATCACAAATTCTTTGGTATTATTATCTTCATTTATTTTGCTTGCAATGGAAAAACACAAAAGAGAATGAAACAAAAATCAAATCATTGATCATTTCACATAAAACTCCAAAAATGGGCCAGACAAAAGTATTGGCACCCTTAGCCTAATACTTGGTTGCACATCCTTTAGCCAAAATAACTGCGAATAACCGCTTCCGGTTCCATCAATGAGTTTCTTACAATGCTCTCCTGGAATTTTAGACCATTCTTCTTTGGCAAAGTGCTCCAGGTCCCTGAGATGTGAAGGGGGCCTTCTCCAAACTGCCATTTTGAGATCTCTCCACAGGTCTTCTATGGGCTTCAGGTCTGGACTCATTGCTGGCCACTTTAGTAGTCTCCAGTGCTTTCTCTCAAACCATTTTCTAGATCTTTTTGAAGTGTGTTTTGGGTCATTGTCCTGCTGGAGGACCCATGACCTCTGAGGGAGACCCGGCTTTCTCACACTGGGCCCTACATTATGCTGCAAAATTTGTTGGTAGTCTTCAGACTTCATAATGCCATGCACACGGTCAAGCAGTCCAGTGCCAGAGGCAGCAAAGCAACCCCAAAACATCAGGGAACCTCCGCCATGTTTGACTGTATGGACCGTGTTCTTTTCTTTGAATGCCTCTTTTTATTTCCTGTAAACTCTATGTTGATGGCTTTTCCCAAAAAGCTCTACTTTTGTCTCATCTGACCAGAGAACATTCTTCCAAAACGTTTTAGATTTTCTCAGATAAGTTTTGGCAAATTCCAGCCTGGCTTTTTTATGTCTCGGGGTACGAAGTGGGGTCTTCCTGGGTACCCTACCATACAGTCCCTTTTCATTCAGACGCTGACGGATAGTATGGGGTGACACTGTTGTACCCTCGGACTGCAGGGCAGCTTGAACTTGTTTGGATGTTAGTCGAGGTTCTTTATCCACCATCCGCACAATCTTGCGCTGAAATCTCTCGTCAGTTTTTCTTTTCCTTCCACATCTAGGGAGGTTAGCCACAGTGCCATGGGCTTTACACTTCTTGATGACACTGCGCACCGTAGACACAGGAACTTTCAGGTCTTTGGAGATGGACTTGTAGCCTTGAGATTGCTCATGGTTCCTCACAATTTGGATTCTCAGTCCTCAGACAGTTCTTTGGTCTTCTTTCTTTTCTCCATGCTCAATGTAGCACACACAAGGACACAGGACAGAGGTTGCGTCAACTTTAATCCATGTCAACTGGCTGCAAGTGTGATTTATTATTGCCAGCACCTGTTAGGTGCCACAGGTAAGTTACAGGCGCTGTTATTACACAGATTACAGAAGCAGCACAGGATTATTCACACAGCGCCAATACTTCTGTCCACCCCCTTTTTATGTTTGGTGTGGAATTATATCCAATTTGGCTTTATGACAATTTTTTTAATTTTTTTTCATTGAAGACAAATTAAATGAAGATAATAAATAATACCAAAGAATCTGTGATTGCAATCATTATCAGGAAGAAACTGAGTATTCTCTGACAGAATTGCAGGGGTGCCAATACTTTTTGCCAGCACTGTAGGCGCAGAACACCGCATAGGTATAATGGCGCCCCCATATGTGCTGCGGCTGATGCCCCCACAGATGAGTGATCAGCGGACGCCCCACATGAGGGATCCTAGTACATGAATGTGGATGATGGGAGTGATACGGGGACGGACGTGGTTGGGAGGAATGTGGCCGCTCAGCGACGTCCGAGTCCAGACTTGTCAGCAGATTCTGATGATTATCTCTGATTCCGTCTTCTCCGCTCCAGTCACATCTCAGTCTGCAGTTCTCCGCCGCCCGCAGGTCTCCATCTTGTGGGGGGGATATTGCCCTGCAGTGTGACTGGCATAAGAAATGGCTGCAGAGTCACCTCCAGCCCCGACTTAAAGGAGCACTACAGACAAACCTGGTCCCCTTTGTCCTGATGCCGGGTCTGGGGGTCCTCGTTCCCAGCTGCGCTCCTCTCAGACCCTGGTGGGGCCCTTCTAACTGTTCGGAGCTGTGACGAGTGACTCCAGTGAAGTCTATGGCAGTCTGACATCAGCTGACAACCACCTTCTGCCTCTTCCCCATGCTTTATACTGCAGCACTGCCTCCTGTGTGGCCTGTGCTGAGGATGGACATGTGATGGAGGATGATGGGGATTGTGTCACAATGCTGTAGGATGGAGAACGTGGTGCGGCCTGTGCTCCTGTATGCAGGGTAAGAGGGAGGATATATAAAGCCTGTGATCTGCCCCAGGAGGAGCGAGATCCTGAGCCCAAGAGCTTACAGTCTGACAGAAGTCACATGAACGGACGGTGAAACGCGGAGCGCATTATTTATCACTGTTTCCATAGTAACAGCATAGTGAGAAAGTCTGGCAGCGGCAACAGATTCTGCTCGGTGATGAGACATTCCTCTGCTCTGTGTCCATGGAAATTGTCATAAAGAAGTATACAGAGGAGGGGGCCGCAGTGTACGGAGCGCCAGACACACGGCCCCCCGCAGATAGCATCATGAAGTCATCAGTGATGTCATCACCGGGGCGGGGCTGTATATAAGGGGTGTGGTCTCCTGTCTGATCACATGTCATTATCAGTGATGTCATCACTGGGGCGGGGCTGTATGTAAGGGGTGTGGTCTCCTGTCTGATCACATGTCGTTATATGAGTGATGTCATCACCAGGGGGAGGGGCTGTATATAAGGGGTGTGGTCTCCTTTCTGGTCACATGTCATTATCAGTGATGTCATCACCAGGCAGCATGGCTGTATATAAGGGGTGTGGTCTCCTGTCTGATCACATGTCGTTACATGAGTGATGTCATCACCAGGGGTGGGGCTGTATATAAGGGGTGTGGTCTCCTGTCTGATCACATGTCGTTATATGAGTGATGTCATCACCAGGGGTGGGGCTGTATATAAGGGGTGTGGTCTCATGCCTGATCATATCAGTGATGTCACCCAGGGGGCGGGTTGTCAGCAGTAATAGAGGACTGGCATGAAGCGCAGCGGGCCTGCACCGTCACCGTTGGGCCATTTTCGTTCTTTGCTGTTACAGAGAATATAGACTTCTTAGGATCCAGCCATAGCCAGAGATTAGAGGAGTCCGGCTCTCCCCGCGTTGCTACAGGTGAAAGATGCCACATCCATGTGTGAACATACTGCTATAACCCCTGCCCTGGCCGCTAGATGACGCCGCACTAATGCCACGGTAATTGATGGACGCCGGCAGCGTTTGGCAGTTTAGCCTGTAGGTTGCTGAGACTTGTTGTCCACCTGTGTTTGCTGCAGTGGGCCTGTAGGTGATCAGCTCTCCGCTGGGGGCCATGGGTCTATATCCCCCTAGCAGACAGTGTGTGGTGACAGTTATTGGTGCAGCTAGACCTGGTCACCCTGATCCTTTGTGATCTTTTATTTCACCCACCCGCTGACCTTTCACCCCTGACCTGACTTTCTGGTTCTCACCCCATGTATGACCCCTTAAGCCTCTGGTTTGCTCCTCCGGACAGCAGCCATTCTGTGCAAGAAATCCACTGGATCCCATTGTAATACCAGATTCCTGCACAGGGGTTAAAGGATGGAGGTTGGGGATCCTCTGGAATCTGCAGACCAGTGGCTCTGTAGCTTTTTTGAGTCTGTGGCCTCTGACACAAGTTACAGAATAAGCTGGTCACATTATGTGGATCCCCTCCAAACGGTGGTGGATGGAGCAGGAGACCTGGCCCCGTATTTCCTGCATCTCCCACCATTTCTTACCCCAAGGTAGGGGGTAACGTGCCTGACCGATCTTCAGGAGGCCACAATCATTTTTTATTCTTTCGTTAAAGCTGTGGCCTGTGTTTCGGGCTCCGTGCACATTTGTCTGGTTCTTAGGGTGCGTCTCATCTTTTCCCTACTGCAGGGTGACCCCCAGCTTTGGGCCTTCTCCCCATCCTCTGACGCTCCAGAGAGGACTTCTGTATGAGTCCCCTGCTTATGCAGACTGTGGGAGCCCGGCTTTATTTGCCGGTGAGCCCCTGACTGGCCAGCCCGGTTGTGGCTCGTTTTTGCCCTCTTTTTCTAACATTCGGGAAAGGGTTAATGATCCTGTTTTCCCGTTTCCTAACCATCCTTCCCGTGTAGGTACGCCTACCTGCTGCAAAGTGCCCCCAGATGCGGATGTATATTCTTATCTCCCCCCCTCCTCCTTGGCTCTTCTGGCCTCTTTGATCCTGGGTCGAGAGCCGCCCACCCTCCCCCCTTTTTATTTGTTGGTTTGTTTTGTGGTTAATGGTGTTGATGAAAGTGGCAGCTGATGGCGGAAGATCGACTCTGGGTAACGTGTCGGGAGTCCGGCGGCATATCCCCATCACTTCTGGTGGTCAACTTTAAGGGCTGCGACCTTACCCCTCCAAAGTTGTTGGTGCGAAAACATGAGAGTGGTTTTATTTTTTATACTCTCCAATAAAAGTTGAATTTGAATTTTTGTTTTCTGTCTTTCTTTTCGTTGGGAAAAGGGGCAATCGTTTAATGGTGTGGGCAGTCAGTAAATCGGCAGCCCTGAGCCAGGAGCAACATCCAGGTGAGGACCTGTACTCCCAGAGGAAGACCCGGTCCTCCACCAGCAGTGTCAGTCTGGACTCGCTGACCAAATCAAGGACATGTCAGTACAGTTCCCATGTCCTGACTCCACCATGTTCCTGGCCATCCATGTGAGCGCACACTGCTGACTCCACTCCTCCTCCTAAGACTGGTACCCATATTACTGCGGAGCCCACACAGATCGGGGGACTCACGCCCATCAACTACAAAGGGCCAAGCGGCAAACACTGTGGAGAGTGTGGACGTCAGATGCTGCCTGCCCAAGAGGATCGGCACCAGAGAAATGTCAGCACCCGGGTGGTCCATGGGCGCACTCCTGGGCACACAGGTATGTCCCAATGTTTCTGCTAAGTTCATCTTATCTAGAGAGATCTGTGCTGCTTCAGGCCTTTATTCACTGTGGCTCTGAAGCTACATTTGTTTATGCCAAATGGCTGACCATCTTAGTTTCCCATTACTGCAGTTATGTTTTCCTATGAAGTCTCTGCTATTGATGATGCGCCTCTCACTTTTTACCCTTTACAACCTGTCGTTGTGTGATGCTCATCACTACTTACGGGTTAAAGTAGTCAGGAAAGCCGGGGTCTGGTAACAGGAGGACACGTATGGACACAGGGAGTACCGCCTTCCGGGAAGGCACGTAATGGATTCAAGGAGAAAACTGAGACATAGTCAGGTAACGGTCCGAGGTCAAAAGACAGGAGGTCATGACAGGAACAGGAGCGGGAAGAGAGGAGTCAAAACAGTCCGAGATCAAGAAACAATAGATAAGAACACTAGCAAGAATTAAGGCCAACAACAGAACCAGAATGTACGACTGGCAAGGTTCTGGGAGAGCATGCTCAATAAAGAAGCAGAGCAATTACCAGAAAGATGGAACACCTGAGCAGTCAGCACCTCCCAGAACCAGTATGGAAGCCTGCACTGTCAATCAACCTGCCAGCCAGAAGCCCAGGAAAACACAGCAGAGCATCTCCTAATGTGCAAGATGCTCTGTACAGAGGAATCGTGACACTGTGGCTGTGGTTTTGCACCTTGGTGTTGATTCTTGCTTTTGGGCCTTGGACTTGGGTCTTGTGCCGCTGTATATAACATCAAATCCTACACTGTGTGCAGAATTATTAGGCAGATGAGTATTGTGATCACATGATGCTTGTTATACATGTCGTCCTACTCCAAGCTGTATAGGCTGAGAACCAACTATCAATGAAGTAAATCAGGTGATGTGCATTTCTGTAATGAGGAGGGGTGCGGTGTAATGACACAACCCCCTATATAAGGGGGGCTTCATTATTAGGCAACTTCCTTTCCTTTGGCAGAATGGGTCAGAAGAGAGATTTGACAGGCTCTGAAAAGTCCATATTGTGAGATGTCTTGCAGAGGGATGCAGCAGTCTTGAAATTGCCAAACCTTTGAAGCGTGATCACCGAACAATCAAGCGTTTCATGGCAAATATCCAACAGGGTCGCAAGAAGCATGCTGGGCAAAAAAGGCGCAAAATAACTGCCCATGAATTGAGGAACATCAAGCATGAAGCTGCCAAGATGCCATTTGCCACCAGTTTGGCCATATTTCAGAGCTGCAACATTACTGTAGTATCAAAAAGCACAAGGTGTGCCATACTCAGGGACAGGCCAAGGTAAGGAAGGCTGAAAACCACCGCCTCTGACCAAGAAACAGAAGATAAAACGTCAAGACTGGGCCAAGAAATATCTGAAGACTGATTCTTCACAGGTTTTATGGACTGATGAAATGAGAGTGACTCTTGATGGGCAGATGGATGGGCCAGAGGCTGGATCAGTAAAGAGAGCTCCACTCCGACTCAGACGCCAGCAAGGTGGAGGTGGGCACTGGTATGGGCTGGGATCAGCAAACATCAACTTGTGGGACCTTTTCAGGGTGAGGATGGAGTGAAGCTCAACTTCCAGACCTACTGCCAGTTTCTGGAAGACAACTTTTTCAAGCAGTGGTACAGGAAGAAGCTGGTATTGTTCAAGAAAAACATGATTTTCATGCAGGACAATGCTCCATCACATGCATCCAACTACTCCACAGCTTGGCTGGCCAGTAAAGGTCTAAAAGAGGAAGAAATAATGACATGGCCTCCTTGTTCTCCTGATCTGAACCCCATAGAGAACCTGTGGTCCCTCATAAAATGTGAGATCTACAGGGAGGGAAAACAGTGCACCTCTGGGAGCAGTGTCTGGAGGCTGTGGTGTCTGGAGGCTGTGGTGTCTGGAGGCTGTGGTGTCTGGAGGCTGTGGTGTCTGGAGGCTGTGGTGGCTGGAGGCTGTGGTGTCTGGAGGCTGCGGAGTCTGGAGGCTGTGGTGTCTGGAGGCTGTGGTGGCTGCTGCACGCAATGTTGATGGTAAATAGATCAAGCAATGACAGGATCTATGGATGGTGGCTGCTGAATGTCATCAGAAAGAAAAGGGGGCGATATATATATATATATTGGGCACTCATTTTTTGGGTTTTGTTTTTGCATGTCAGAAATGTTTATTTCTATATTTTGTGCAGTTATATTGGTTTCCTGGTGACAATAAACAAGTGATAAGGGAATAGATTTGGTTTTTATGAAGTTGCCTAATAATTCTGCACAGTAATAGTCACCTGCACAAACAGATCCTCCTAAGAGCCAAATCTAAACCCCTCCAACTGCCAAAATATTAACCCCTCCAACTGCCAAAAATATTTAGCTTTGATATTTATGAGTCTTTTGGGTGATTGAGAACATAGTTGTGGATCAATAATAAAAAAATGCTCTAAAATACAACTCGCCTAATAATTCTGCACACGGTGTATGTAAATCGTTACAGCACACATCTGGGTTACATGGCCGGTTGCACTCACTCTGATGAGTATTACATAGGCTGTACCACGCGAGCTTGGCTGGACACATTTCCGCGTCATTTCTGAATCCAGACCAATTACAACGTCCATCCTCTGGAATGTGAGATATTTTTCTGAGGTTTACAAAGCAATCTCACCTCACTCCGAGTTAAGGGCATTGAGAGAGTTAATAGACCGTCTGGAGGCAGGGACTGGTTTGAGGTGCACCTTCTCAGGAAAGTACATTGCCCCCGACCATTAAATGCATGATCACCTATGGGTTTTAAATGATCTATTGTATTTTTACCCATAGTAATATATGATTGTTGTAGTTTTTTGTAATGTGTCTGATGTTTCTCTACTGGATCGATGAGGGAATATTTACACGTATTTTGTTCTAGTTTGATATGTCATTCCCGGGACACGTGGTATATATGTTTCTTTTATTTTATGTCTATTGTGCCTATGAGTGAGGATGTCTGTCCGAAACACGTAAGGCAAGTGCGACATATTGCCCAAGATGATCATAGTTTTTAAAATTCCTTTCTGGATAAAATTTCAATAAAGAGTTGATTTTTTTATCATCTGATGCTGGATCCATCATCTATTTCTTGACCGCGGTCTTGGACCTTGGTTTGGGCCTTTGTCTTGGACCACGGTTTTGGGCCCTGGTCTTGGGTGACGGTCTTGGGCTTTCCTCCTGGGCCTTCGTTTTAGGTTTTGGGCTTGAGACACTGTTTTGGGCCTTGGTCATGAGCAGCGGTTTTGAGCCTTTGTCTTGGGCCATGATTTTGGACCGTGGTCTTGGGCTGCGGTTTTGGGCCTTGGTTTTGAGTTTTTCTTTTGGCCTTTGGTCTTGGGCCACAGTTCTGGGCCTTGGTCTTGGGCTGCAGTTTTGGGCCTTGGTCTTGTGCAGTGGTCTTACGCCATGGTTTTGGGCCTTGGTCTCGGGTCGTGGTCTGGAGTTTTCATCTTGGGCCTTGGTTTTGGTCTTTGGTCTTGGGCCATGGTTTTGGGCCTTGGTCTTGGGCCATGGTCTTACGGCCGCTTTACACGCTGCAATATCGTTACCGATATCGCTAGCGTGCGTACCCGCCCCCATCGGTTGTGCTGCCCGTGGCGCACAACATCGCGCGGACCTGTCACACTACTTACCAGCCTAGCGACGTCGCTATGACCGGCGAACCGCCTCCTTTCTAAGGGGGCGGTTCATTCGGCGTCATAGCGATGTCAGTAAGCAGCCGCCCAATAGAAGCGGAGGGGGGTGGAGATGAGCGGGACGAACATCCCTCCCACCTCCTTCCTTCCTCATTGCTGGCGGGACGCAGGTAAGGAGATCTTCCTCGTTCCTGCGGTGTCACACACAGCGATGTGTGCTGCCTCAGGAACGAGGAACAACATCGTACCTGCAGCAGCAACGATAATTGAGATTAGGGGGGATGTCACCGAAGAGCGATTTTGAATGTTTTTGCAACGATTCAAAATCGATAATAGCTGTCACACGCAACGACATGGCTAAAGCAGCCGGATGTGCGTCACAAATTCCGTGACCCCAACGAGATCGCTTTAGCGATGTCGTAGCGTGTAAAGTGGCCTTTAGGCCATGGTCTTGAGTCGCAGTCTTGGTTCTTGCTTACGTATCTATAACCCGGTTACTGCATGGCACCAGGGGAAGATTGTGCACCGGAGCTCTGAGTGGAAGGAAGGGGGGTAGTGTAACATCCATGTCTGAACATACTGCTGCAACCTTTGGCCGGGTCGCTGGGCATCGCTGCACTGATACCACAGTTTTGCTGCAGTGAGTTGGTCCATACTTAGCTGTCTGTTGGGCGCCATGGGTGGCTCCTTTTATATAAACCCCAGCACAGTCTGTGGCTGCTAGTTATTAGTGCAGCTAGTCCTGGTCTCGCCTGTGGCGGCCAGTTATTAGTGCAGCTAGTCCTGGTCTCGCCTGTGGCGGCCAGTTATTAGTGCAGCTAGTCCTGGTCTCGCCTGTGACTGCCAGTTATTAGTGCAGCTAGTCCTGGTCTCGTCTGTGGCGGCCAGTTATTAGTGCAGCTAGTCCTGGTTTCGTCTGTGGCTGCCAGTTATTAGTGCAGCTAGTCCTGGTCTCGCCTGTGGCGGCCAGTTATTAGTGCAGCTAGTCCTGGTCTCGCCTGTGGCGGCCAGTTATTAGTGCAGCTAGTCCTGGTCTCGTCTGTGGCGGCCAGTTATTAGTGCAGCTAGTCCTGGTCTCGTCTGTGGCTGCCAGTTATTAGTGCAGCTAGACCTGGTCTCGTCTGTGGCTGCCAGTTATTAGTGCAGCTAGTCCTGGTCTCGTCTGTGGCGGCCAGTTATTAGTGCAGCTAGTCCTGGTCTCGTCTGTGGCTGCCAGTTATTAGTGCAGCTAGACCTGGTCTCGTCTGTGGCTGCCAGTTATTAGTGCAGCTAGTCCTGGTCTCGCCTGTGGCGGCCAGTTATTAGTACAGCTAGTCCTGGTCTCGTCTGTGGCTGCCAGTTATTAGTGCAGCTAGTCCTGGTCTCGTCTGTGGCTGCCAGTTATTAGTGCAGCTAGTCCTGCTCTCATCTGTGGCTGCCAGTTATTAGTTCAGTTAGACCTGGTCTCGTCTGTGGCTGCCAGTTATTAGTGCAGCTAGACCTGGTCTCGTCTGTGGCTGCCAGTTATTAGTTCAGTTAGACCTGGTCTCGTCTGTGGCTGCCAGTTATTAGTGCAGCTAGACCTGGTCTCGTCTGTGGCTGCCAGTTATTAGTGCAGCTAGTCCTGCTCTCATTTGTGGCTGCCAGTTATTAGTTCAGTTAGACCTGGTCTCGTCTGTGGCTGCCAGTTATTAGTGCAGCTAGACCTGGTCTCGTCTGTGGCTGCCAGTTATTAGTGCAGCTAGACCTGGTCTCGTCTGTGGCTGCCAGTTATTAGTGCAGCTAGACCTGGTCTCGTCTGTGGCTGCCAGTTATTAGTGCAGCTAGTCCTGGTCTCGTCTGTGGCTGCCAGTTATTAGTTCAGTTAGTCCTGGTCTCGTCTGTGGCTGCCAGTTATTAGTGCAGCTAGTCCTGGTCTCGTCTGTGGCTGCCAGTTATCAGTGCAGCTAGTCCTGGTCTCGTCTGTGGCTGCCAGTTATTAGTGCAGCTAGTCCTGGTCTCGTCTGTGGCTGCCAGTTATTAGTTCAGTTAGTCCTGGTCTCGCCTGTGGCTGCCAGTTATTAGTGCAGCTAGTCCTGGTCTCGTCTGTGGCGGCCAGTTATTAGTGCAGCTAGTCCTGGTCTCGTCTGTGGCTGCCAGTTATTAGTGCAGCTAGTCCTGGTCTCGTCTGTGGCTGCCAGTTATTAGTGCAGCTAGTCCTGGTCTCGTCTGTGGCTGCCAGTTATTAGTTCAGTTAGTCCTGGTCTCGTCTGTGGCTGCCAGTTATTAGTGCAGCTAGTCCTGGTCTCGCCTTTGGCGGCCAGTTATTAGTGCAGCTAGTCCTGGTCTCGCCTGTGGCGGCCAGTTATTAGTGCAGCTAGTCCTGGTCTCGCCTGTGGCGGCCAGTTATTAGTGCAGCTAGTCCTGGTCTCGTCTGTGGCTGCCAGTTATTAGTGCAGCTAGTCCTGGTCTCGCCTGTGGTGGCCAGTTATTAGTGCAGCTAGTCCTGGTCTCGCCTGTGGCGGCCAGTTATTAGTGCAGCTAGTCCTGGTCTCGCCTGTGGCTGCCAGTTATTAGTGCAGCTAGTCCTGGTCTCGCCTGTGGCTGCCAGTTATTAGTGCAGTTAGTCCTGCTTTCGTCTGTGGCTGCCAGTTATTAATGCAGCTAGTCCTGGTCTCGTCTGTGGCTGCCAGTTATTAGTGCAGCTAGTCCTGGTCTCGCCTGTGGCGGCCAGTTATTAGTGCAGCTAGTCCTGGTCTCATCTGTGGCGGCCAGTTATTAGTGCAGCTAGTCCTGGTCTCGTCTGTGGCTGCCAGTTATTAGTGCAGCTAGTCCTGGTCTCGCCTGTGGCTGCCAGTTATTAGTGCAGCTAGTCCTGGTCTCGCCTGTGGCGGCCAGTTATTAGTGCAGCTAGTCCTGGTCTCGCCTGTGGCTGCCAGTTATTAGTGCAGCTAGTCCTGGTCTCGCCTGTGGCTGCCAGTTATTAGTGCAGTTAGTCCTGGTTTCGTCTGTGGCTGCCAGTTATTAATGCAGCTAGTCCTGGTCTCGCCTGTGGCTGCCAGTTATTAGTGCAGCTAGTCCTGGTCTCGCCTGTGGCTGCCAGTTATTAGTGCAGCTAGTCCTGGTCTCGCCTGTGGCTGCCAGTTATTAGTGCAGCTAGTCCTGGTCTCGTCTGTGGCTGCCAGTTATTAGTGCAGCTAGTCCTGGTCTCGCCTGTGGCGGCCAGTTATTAGTGCAGCTAGTCCTGGTCTCGCCTGTGACTGCCAGTTATTAGTGCAGCTAGTCCTGGTCTCGCCTGTGGCGGCCAGTTATTAGTGCAGCTAGTCCTGGTCTCGCCTGTGGCTGCCAGTTATTAGTGCAGCTAGTCCTGGTCTCGCCTGTGGCTGCCAGTTATTAGTGCAGCTAGTCCTGGTCTCGTCTGTGGCTGCCAGTTATTAGTGCAGCTAGTCCTGGTCTCGCCTGTGGCTGCCAGTTATTAGTGCAGCTAGTCCTGGTCTCGCCTGTGGCTGCCAGTTATTAGTGCAGCTAGTCCTGGTCTCGTCTGTGGCTGCCAGTTATTAGTGCAGCTAGTCCTGGTCTCATCTGTGGCGGCCAGTTATTAGTGCAGCTAGTCCTGGTCTCATCTGTGGCTGCCAGTTATTAGTGCAGCTAGTCCTGGTCTCGCCTGTGGCGGCCAGTTATTAGTGCAGCTAGTCCTGGTCTCGCCTGTGGCTGCCAGTTATTAGTGCAGCTAGTCCTGGTCTCGCCTGTGGCTGCCAGTTATTAGTGCAGCTAGTCCTGGTCTCGCCTGTGGCTGCCAGTTATTAGTGCAGCTAGTCCTGGTCTCGCCTGTGGCTGCCAGTTATTAGTGCAGCTAGTCCTGGTCTCGCCTGTGACTGCCAGTTATTAGTGCAGCTAGACCTGGTCTCGTCTGTGGCTGCCAGTTATTAGTGCAGCTAGTCCTGGTCTCGTCTGTGGCTGCCAGTTATTAGTGCAGCTAGTCCTGGTCTCGTCTGTGGCTGCCAGTTATTAGTGCAGCTAGTCCTGGTCTCGCCTGTGGCTGCCAGTTATTAGTGCAGCTAGTCCTGGTCTCGCCTGTGGCTGCCAGTTATTAGTGCAGCTAGTCCTGGTCTCGCCTGTGACTGCCAGTTATTAGTGCAGCTAGTCCTGGTCTCATCTGTGGCGGCCAGTTATTAGTGCAGCTAGTCCTGGTCTCGCCTGTGGCTGCCAGTTATTAGTGCAGCTAGTCCTGGTCTCGCCTGTGACTGCCAGTTATTAGTGCAGCTAGTCCTGGTCTCATCTGTGGCGGCCAGTTATTAGTGCAGCTAGTCCTGGTCTCATCTGTGGCTGCCAGTTATTAGTGCAGCTAGTCCTGGTCTCGCCTGTGGCTGCCAGTTATTAGTGCAGCTAGTCCTGGTCTCGCCTGTGACTGCCAGTTATTAGTGCAGCTAGACCTGGTCTCATCTGTGGCTGCCAGTTATTAGTGCAGCTAGTCCTGGTCTCGCCTGTGGCTGCCAGTTATTAGTGCAGCTAGTCCTGGTCTCGTCTGTGGCTGCCAGTTATTAGTGCAGTTAGTCCTGGTCTCGCCTATGACTGCCAGTTATTAGTGCAGCTAGTCCTGGTCTCGTCTGTGGCTGCCAGTTATTAGTGCAGCTAGTCCTGGTCTCGCCTGTGGCTGCCAGTTATTAGTGCAGCTAGTCCTGGTCTCGCCTGTGGCTGCCAGTTATTAGTGCAGCTAGACCTGGTCTCGTCTGTGGCGGCCAGTTATTAGTGCAGCTAGTCCTGGTCTCATCTGTGGCGGCCAGTTATTAGTGCAGCTAGTCCTGGTCTCATCTGTGGCTGCCAGTTATTAGTGCAGCTAGTCCTGGTCTCGCCTGTGGCTGCCAGTTATTAGTGCAGCTAGTCCTGGTCTCGTCTGTGGCTGCCAGTTATTAGTGCAGTTAGTCCTGGTCTCGCCTATGACTGCCAGTTATTAGTGCAGCTAGTCCTGGTCTCGTCTGTGGCTGCCAGTTATTAGTGCAGCTAGTCCTGGTCTCGCCTGTGGCTGCCAGTTATTAGTGCAGCTAGTCCTGGTCTCGCCTGTGGCTGCCAGTTATTAGTGCAGCTAGTCCTGGTCTCGTCTGTGGCTGCCAGTTATTAGTGCAGCTAGTCCTGGTCTCGTCTGTGGCTGCCAGTTATTAGTGCAGCTAGTCCTGGTCTCGTCTGTGGCTGCCAGTTATTAGTGCAGTTAGTCCTGGTCTCGCCTGTGGCTGCCAGTTATTAGTGCAGCTAGTCCTGGTCTCATCTGTGGCTGCCAGTTATTAGTGCAGCCAGTCCAGGTCTCGTCTGTGGCTGCCAGTTATTAGTGCAGCTAGTCCTGGTCTCGCCTGTGGCTGCCAGTTATTAGTGCAGTTAGTCCTGGTCTCGCCTATGACTGCCAGTTATTAGTGCAGCTAGTCCTGGTCTCGTCTGTGGCTGCCAGTTATTAGTGCAGCTAGTCCTGGTCTCGTCTGTGGCTGCCAGTTATTAGTGCAGCTAGTCCTGGTCTCGCCTGTGGCTGCCAGTTATTAGTGCAGCTAGTCCTGGTCTCGTCTGTGGCTGCCAGTTATTAGTGCAGCTAGTCCTGGTCTCGTCTGTGGCTGCCAGTTATTAGTGCAGCTAGTCCTGGTCTCGTCTGTGGCTGCCAGTTATTAGTGCAGTTAGTCCTGGTCTCGCCTGTGGCTGCCAGTTATTAGTGCAGCTAGTCCTGGTCTCGTCTGTGGCTGCCAGTTATTAGTGCAGCTAGTCCTGGTCTCGTCTGTGGCTGCCAGTTATTAGTTCAGCTAGTCCTGGTCTCGTCTGTGGCTGCCAGTTATTAGTGCAGCTAGTCCTGGTCTCGTCTGTGGCTGCCAGTTATTAGTGCAGTTAGTCCTGGTCTCGCCTGTGGCTGCCAGTTATTAGTGCAGCTAGTCCTGGTCTCATCTGTGGCTGCCAGTTATTAGTGCAGCTAGTCCTGGTCTCGCCTGTGGCTGCCAGTTATTAGTTCAGCTAGTCCTGGTCTCGCCTGTGGCTGCCAGTTATTAGTGCAGCTAGTCCTGGTCTCGCCTGTGGCTGCCAGTTATTAGTGCAGCTAGTCCTGGTCTCGTCTGTGGCTGCCAGTTATTAGTTCAGTTAGTCCTGGTCTCGTCTGTGGCTGCCAGTTATTAGTGCAGCTAGTCCTGGTCTCGCCTGTGGCAGCCAGTTATTAGTGCAGTTAGTCCTGGTCTCGCCTGTGGCTGCCAGTTATTAGTGCAGCTAGTCCTGGTCTCGTCTGTGGCTGCCAGTTATTAGTGCAGCTAGTCCTGGTCTCGCCTGTGGCGGCCAGTTATTAGTGCAGCTAGTCCTGGTCTCGCCTGTGGCGGCCAGTTATTAGTGCAGCTAGTCCTGGTCTCGTCTGTGGCTGCCAGTTATTAGTGCAGCTAGTCCTGGTCTCGTCTGTGGCTGCCAGTTATTAGTGCAGCTAGTCCTGGTCTCGTCTGTGGCTGCCAGTTATTAGTTCAGCTAGTCCTGGTCTCGCCTGTGGCTGCCAGTTATTAGTGCAGTTAGTCCTGGTCTCGCCTATGACTGCCAGTTATTAGTGCAGCTAGTCCTGGTCTCGTCTGTGGCTGCCAGTTATTAGTGCAGCTAGTCCTGGTCTCGTCTGTGGCTGCCAGTTATTAGTGCAGCTAGTCCTGGTCTCGTCTGTGGCTGCCAGTTATTAGTTCAGTTAGTCCTGGTCTCGTCTGTGGCTGCCAGTTATTAGTGCAGCTAGTCCTGGTCTCGTCTGTGGCTGCCAGTTATTAGTGCAGCTAGTCCTGGTCTCGTCTGTGGCTGCCAGTTATTAGTTCAGTTAGTCCTGGTCTCGTCTGTGGCTGCCAGTTATTAGTGCAGCTAGTCCTGGTCTCGCCTGTGGCTGCCAGTTATTAGTGCAGCTAGTCCTGGTCTCGCCTGTGGCTGCCAGTTATTAGTGCAGTTAGTCCTGGTCTCGCCTGTGGCTGCCAGTTATTAGTGCAGTTAGTCCTGGTCTCGTCTGTGGCTGCCAGTTATTAGTGCAGCTAGTCCTGGTCTCGTCTGTGGCTGCCAGTTATTAGTGCAGCTAGTCCTGGTCTCGCCTGTGGCGGCCAGTTATTAGTGCAGCTAGTCCTGGTCTCGTCTGTGGCTGCCAGTTATTAGTGCAGCTAGTCCTGGTCTCGCCTGTGGCGGCCAGTTATTAGTGCAGCTAGTCCTGGTCTCGCCTGTGGCGGCCAGTTATTAGTGCAGCTAGTCCTGGTCTCGTCTGTGGCTGCCAGTTATTAGTGCAGCTAGTCCTGGTCTCGTCTGTGGCTGCCAGTTATTAGTGCAGCTAGTCCTGGTCTCGTCTGTGGCTGCCAGTTATTAGTGCAGCTAGTCCTGGTCTCGTCTGTGGCTGCCAGTTATTAGTGCAGCTAGTCCTGGTCTCGTCTGTGGCTGCCAGTTATTAGTGCAGCTAGTCCTGCTCTCGCCTGTGGCTGCCAGTTATTAGTGCAGCTAGTCCTGGTCTCGCCTGTGGCGGCCAGTTATTAGTTCAGCTAGTCCTGGTCTCGCCTGTGGCTGCCGGTTATTAGTGCAGCTAGTCCTGGTCTCGTCTGTGGCTGCCAGTTATTAGTGCAGCTAGTCCTGGTCTCGTCTGTGGCTGCCAGTTATTAGTGCAGCTAGTCCTGGTCTCGTCTGTGGCTGCCAGTTATTAGTGCAGCTAGTCCTGGTCTCGCCTGTGGCTGCCGGTTATTAGTGCAGCTAGTCCTGGTCTCGTCTGTGGCTGCCAGTTATTAGTGCAGCTAGTCCTGGTCTCGTCTGTGGCTGCCAGTTATTAGTGCAGCTAGTCCTGGTCTCTCTACTCCTTTGCTCCTATGTGCTGTTATATGTATGTTGTATTGCCTGTTGTCTGACTACGTCTTGTATTTTACCTGGCTGCTTGTGTTATGATTTTGTCTCTGTTCAGACCTCTTGGTACTGACCCTGCGTGATGACTTCTGGTTCGATCCTCCGGCTGGCAGCCATTCGATGGAAGCAATCCAGTGGATCCCGTTGCAAGAAGAGATCCCTGGAGAGTGCCAGTTTTTAAAGGGTGAATGCCGGTATACCTCTGGAATCTGTCATATGGAGTGGCTCACATGAAGTCTGACCAAGGTAGTCTTTTGTGCCTGTGTCCTCTGCCAGATATTACAGTCTCTCGGATGTGTGTACACATGGAGAGACCTGTCAATCACCTCTAGCAGTGCCGGGCAGAGGCGGCCGGGGGTGGAGCTGGACTAGTCCAGGCTGCTGCTTGGTCCCCAGCTGGCTCTTCAGTGTCTGTTTTCTGGGATCAGATGGGGGGTTTCAGTGAGTGCTACCCCCGGCTGTGGCTGTGCGGCAGGCTCTGAGTCGTCCCCGTAGATCGTCATATTGTATGAATTTGTGGTGTGGTTTCAGTTCCGCTGTGCCACCACCTCCGTGGTCACTGACTGGATACATCTCCATCCTAACTGATGCCGCTTTTGTGGAGGACATAATGGACAGTTGTGGGGTGACCTGCGATGAGCTGAGGGGCAGAGGAGGCCGAAAACGGTGTGAAAACACCAAAATCATATTGTTTATTAAGACATTTGCAACATTTTTACTCCATATTTCCATTGTGAACTGTTTCGTGACTCGGGCCATAGCCTTGGTTCTCACATCTGCACATCATGAGTACAGATGATGATGTACTGACGGGCTATGATATGGCTGATACAAAATGGATACAGCCGCACACTAAAAGCCATCAATGTATAAGGGAACTCTGGGACTGCGTTACTGCTATATGAAAAAATGAGATTTTTTAGTTTATGAATTGGCCAATGCATGTAAGCCCGGAAACCAACAGCAAGGTAAATCTCAATATTCCGGGTCCCTAACTAAAATGCCACTATCTAGGTTACAAACATCCTTGTCTGCGCAGCTAGACTAAAAAACTAAGGCTACATGCGCACGCGGCTTCTTTTTCGTGTTCACAAACTGCAGCCAAAACTGCACCTTGTCAGAGAGAGCCTGGAAATGTCACAAAAAATGTAGGTGCTTTTTTGGTGCATTTTTGCTGCTTTTTTGGTGCGTTTTTGGCTGCAGTTTTGTCAACAATTGTTTCATATATTTTTCAGTTCAAACAAGCCCATAAAGCTTGTTGAATTGAAAAAAAAAAATTAGAAATAAATAAATAATTAAAAATACTGGCGTGCGGTCCCCCCAATTTTAATGCCAGCCAGATAAAGCCATACGGCTGAAGGCTGGTATTCTCAGGATGGGGAGCTCCACGTTATGGGGAGCCCCCCAGCCTAACAATATCAGCCAGCAGCCGCCCAGAATTGCCGCATACATTAGATGCGACAGTTCTGGGGCTGTACCCGGCTCTTCCCGATTTGCCCTGGTGCGTTGGCAAATCGGGGTAATAAGGAGTTATTGGCAGCCCATAGCTGCCAATAACTGCTAGATTAATCATGTCAGGCGTCTATGAGACACCCTCCATGATTAATCTGTAAGTGACAGTTAAAAAACACACACCCGAAAAATCCTTTATTAGAAATAAAAAACACAAACACATTCCCTCATTACCAATGTATTAACCCCGACAAACCCTCCATGTCCGGCGTACTCCACGGACTCCGGCGTCGCTTCCAGCTCTGCTGCATGCAGGTGACCGGAGAAGCAGCAGACACAGCCGCTCCGGTCACCTCCATGCAGCTAATGAAGACAGCCGCGCGATCAGCCTGAGCTGTCACCGAGGTTACCCGCTGTCACTGGATCCAGCGGTGGCCGCGGGTAACCTCAGTGACAGCTCAGCTGATCGCGCTACTGCGTGGAGCCGGCAGGAGCGTGGAGCCGACAGGAGCGTGGAGCCGACAGGAGCGTGGAGGACGTGACTTTCAGCAGCGGCGGTGGCGGTGGCAGTGAGAGGGGTCCATCATCTCCCCTGTGCGTGCATGCTGGGGACAGCGGTACTTCAGGGAACACGTGGAGGACGGGACTATCAGCAGCGGCAGCGAGAGGGGGATGGACGTTGGCAGCTGAAAACATTGATTTTTCCCTCTCGCTGCCGCCGCTGCTGATAGTCCCGTCCTCCACATCATCTCCCCTGTGCGTGCATGCTGGGGACAGTGGTACTTCGGGGAACACGTGGAGGACGAGACTATCAGCGGCGGCAGCAGAGAGAGATAAAAATCAATGTTTTCAGCTGCCAATGTCCATCCCCCTCCCGCTGCCGCTGCTGATAGTCCCGTCCTCCACATCATCTCCCCTGTGCGTGCACGCTGGGGACAGTGGTACTTCGGGGAAGACGTGGAGGACGGGACTATCAGCAGCGGCAGCGAGAGGGGGATGGACGTTGGCAGCTGAAAACATTGATTTTTCCCTCTCGCTGCCGCCGCTGCTGATAGTCCCGTCCTCCACATCATCTCCCCTGTGCGTGCATGCTGGGGACAGTGGTACTTCGGGGAACACGTGGAGGACGAGACTATCAGCGGCGGCAGCAGAGAGAGATAAAAATCAATGTTTTCAGCTGCTAATGTCCATCCCCCTCCCGCTGCTGCTGCTGATAGTCCCGTCCTCCACATCATCTCCCCTGTGCGTGCACGCTGGGGACAGTGGTACTTCGGGGAAGACGTGGAGGACGGGACTATCAGCGGCGGCAGCAGCGAGAGGGAAAAATCAATATTTTCAGCTGCCAATGTCCATCCCCCTCTCTGCTGCCGCTGCTGATAGTCCCGTCCTCCACATCATCTCCCCTGGGGACAGCGGTACTTCAGGGAACACGTGGAGGACGGGACGGGACCACTTGCCTGACCTCACTTCCTGACAAATCACCTGCGTTTTTGCTAGCAAAAACGCAGGTAAAAGGCAGGTAAAATGCACCACTTTTGATAGCATGCATTTTTCCTGCGTTTTTGATGCCCTCATTGATTTCAATGGGTGACAAATGTTGACAAAAACGCAGGAAGAATGAACATGCTGCATTTTTTTTTGTCACAAACTTTTGACAAAAAAAACGCTGACAAATAAACTGCAACGTGCGCAGCAAATCTGACTTCTCATAGACTTTGCTGGGAAGTCAGATGTCAGAAAGTTCTGCTGACAAAACTGCAGCCAAAAAAGCAGCAAAAAAGCAGGAAAAAAAGCAGCGTGCGCATGTAGCCTAACTTGAAATGCCACTATCTGGACTAACCTCCATGTCGCTAGGACTCCTGGTATAAGGATTGTGAACACAGCCTGGTTTATAGGGCGGAGTGCTCAGTCAGAAAGAAACTTCCAGGCTTACATGCATTGGCCAATTCATAAACTAAAAAATCTCATATTTTCATACAGCAGTAATGCAGTACCAGAGTTCCCTTATACATTGATGGCATTTAGTGTGCGGCTGTTTGTATTTGCTAGGTTTTTTCAGCTGGCACCTATACACACTTGTAGGATGTGCGGGTCAGTCTTATGATATGGCTGAGTCTGGCTGGTGAGACCCACAGCCGGGTGATGAATCTGTGCGGGTGAAGCCTCGTCAGCCTCCGTCCATTATTGGGCTCCGTCCATAGATGTGATATCACAGAGCTGGAGAGAGTCAGGCGTCTCCATCATCCTCCTCTGAAATGTGATCACTAATAATTAGGTCTCAATGCAACAAACCAGACGAGATCCTCCAGACTCCTCATAAAGGCCCAATCCCAGCCCCAAACTGGTTCCACAGGTGTTCAGGCGGTGGCACTGGGAGAAGCTCCGCACTGCGACAGTCGTATGCGTGTGAGCAGTGTGATGTGATGTGATGTGTGTGAGCAGTGTGATATGTGATGTGTGTGAGCAGTGTGATGTGTGATGTGATGTGTGTGAGCAGTGTGCTGTGTTACCAATGTGTGTGATGTGTGTGAGCAGTGTGCTGTGTTACCAATGTGTGTGATGTGTGTGAGCAGTGTGATGTGTTACTGGTGTGTGTGATGTGTGTGAGCAGTGTGCTGTGTTACTGGTGTGTGTGATGTGTGAGCAGTGTGCTGTGTTACCGGTGTGTGTGATGTGTGAGCAGTGTGCTGTGTTACCGGTGTGTGTGATGTGTGAGCAGTGTGCTGTGTTACCGGTGTGTGTGATGTGTGAGCAGTGTGCTGTGTTACCGGTGTGTGTGATGTGTGTGTGATGTGTGTGATGTGTGTGAGCAGTGTGCTGTGTTACCGGTGTGTGTGATGTGTGTGTGATGTGTGTGAGCAGTGTGCTGTGTTACCGGTGTGTGTGATGTGTGTGTGATGTGTGTGATGTGTGTGTGATGTGTGTGAGCAGTGTGTGTGATGTGTGTGTGATGTGTGTGATGTGTGTGTGATGTGTGAGCAGTGTGCTGTGTTACCGGTGTGTGTGATGTGTGTGTGATGTGTGTGTGTGATGTGTGTGATGTGTGTGAGCAGTGTGCTGTGTTACCGGTGTTTGTGATGTGTGTGTGATGTGTGTGAGCAGTGTGCTATGTTACCGGTGTGTGTGATGTGTGTGATGTGTGTGAGCAGTGTGCTGTGTTACCTGTGTGTGTGATGTGTATGTGATGTGTGAGCAGTGTGCTGTGTTACCGGTGTGTGTGATGTGTGTGTGATGTGTGTGTGATGTGTGAGCAGTGTGCTGTGTTACCGGTGTGTGTGATGTGTGAGCAGTGTGCTGTGTTACTGGTGTGTGTGATGTGTGTGTGATGTGTGTGTGATGTGTGTGATGTGTGTGTGATGTGTGAGCTGTGTTACTGGTGTGTGTGATGTGTGTGAGCAGTGTGCTGTGTTACTGGTGTGTGTGATGTGTGAGCAGTGTGCTGTGTTACCGGTGTGTGTGATGTGTGTGTGATGTGTTTGTGATGTGTGAGCAGTGTGCTGTGTTACCGGTGTGTGTGATGTGTGTGTGATGTGTGTGATGTGTGTGAGCAGTGTGCTGTGTTACCGGTGTGTGTGATGTGTGTGATGTGTGTGTGATGTGTGTGTGATGTGTGTGATGTGTGTGTGATGTGTGTGATGTGTGTGTGATGTGTGTGATGTGTGATGTGTGTGTGATGTGTGTGAGCAGTGTGCTGTGTTACTGGTGTGTGTGATGTGTGAGCAGTGTGCTGTGTTACCTGTGTGTGTGATGTGTGTGTGATGTGTGTGTGATGTGTGTGTGATGTGTGTGAGCAGTGTGCTGTGTTACCGGTGTGTGTGATGTGTGAGCAGTGTGCTGTGTTACCGGTGTGTGTGATGTGTGTGAGCAGTGTGCTGTGTTACCGGTGTGTGTGATGTGTGTGAGCAGTGTGCTGTGTTACCGGTGTGTGTGATGTGTGTGAGCAGTGTGCTGTGTTACTGGTGTGTGTGATGTGTGTGAGCAGTGTGCTGTGTTACTGGTGTGTGTGATGTGTGTGAGCAGTGTGCTGTGTTACTGGTGTGTGTGATGTGTGAGCAGTGTGCTGTGTTACCGGTGTGTGTGATGTGTGTGAGCAGTGTGCTGTGTTACTGGTGTGTGTGATGTGTGAGCAGTGTGCTGTGTTACTGGTGTGTGTGATGTGTGTGAGCAGTGTGCTGTGTTACCGGTGTGTGATGTGTGTGTGTGATGTGTGTGAGCAGTGTGCTGTGTTACTGGTGTGTGTGATGTGTGAGCAGTGTGCTGTGTTACTGGTGTGTGTGATGTGTGTGAGCAGTGTGCTGTGTTACCGGTGTGTGTGATGTGTGTGTGATGTGTGTGTGATGTGTGTGTGATGTGTGAGCAGTGTGCTGTGTTACCGGTGTGTGTGATGTGTGTGTGATGTGTGTGTGATGTGTGTGTGATGTGTGAGCAGTGTGCTGTGTTACCGGTGTGTGTGATGTGTGTGATGTGTGTGAGCAGTGTGCTGTGTTACCGGTGTGTGTGGTGTGTGTGATGTGTGTGTGATGTGTGTGATGTGTGTGTGATGTGTGTGAGCAGTGTGCTGTGTTACTGGTGTGTGTGATGTGTGAGCAGTGTGCTGTGTTACTGGTGTGTGTGATGTGTGTGTGATGTGTGTGTGATGTGTGTGTGATGTGTGTGTGATGTGTGTGTGATGTGTGAGCAGTGTGCTGTGTTACCGGTGTGTGTGATGTGTGTGATGTGTGTGTGATGTGTGTGTGATGTGTGTGTGATGTGTGTGATGTGTGTGAGCAGTGTGCTGTGTTACTGGTGTGTGTGATGTGTGAGCAGTGTGCTGTGTTACTGGTGTGTGTGATGTGTGTGAGCAGTGTGCTGTGTTACTGGTGTGTGTGATGTGTGAGCAGTGTGCTGTGTTACCGGTGTGTGTGATGTGTGTGTGATGTGTGAGCAGTGTGCTGTGTTACCGGTGTGTGTGATGTGTGTGTGATGTGTGAGCAGTGTGCTGTGTTACCGGTGTGTGTGATGTGTGTGAGCAGTGTGCTGTGTTACCGGTGTGTGTGATGTGTGTGATGTGTGTGATGTGTGTGTGATGTGTGTGTGATGTGTGTGATGTGTGTGTGATGTGTGTGATGTGTGATGTGTGTGTGATGTGTGTGTGATGTGTGTGTGATGTGTGTGAGCAGTGTGCTGTGTTACCGGTGTGTGTGATGTGTGTGAGCAGTGTGCTGTGTTACTGGTGTGTGTGATGTGTGAGCAGTGTGCTGTGTTACCTGTGTGTGTGATGTGTGTGTGATGTGTGTGTGATGTGTGTGAGCAGTGTGCTGTGTTACTGGTGTGTGTGATGTGTGTGAGCAGTGTGCTGTGTTACTGGTGTGGGTGATGTGTGTGAGCAGTGTGCTGTGTTACCGGTGTGTGTGATGTGTGTGAGCAGTGTGCTGTGTTACTGGTGTGTGTGATGTGTGTGAGCAGTGTGCTGTGTTACCGGTGTGTGTGATGTGTGTGAGCAGTGTGCTGTGTTACCGGTGTGTGTGATGTGTGAGCAGTGTGCTGTGTTACTGGTGTGTGTGATGTGTGAGCAGTGTGCTGTGTTACTGGTGTGTGTGATGTGTGTGAGCAGTGTGCTGTGTTACTGGTGTGTGTGATGTGTGTGAGCAGTGTGCTGTGTTACCGGTGTGTGTGATGTGTGTGTGATGTGTGTGAGCAGTGTGCTGTGTTACCGGTGTGTGTGATGTGTGTGTGATGTGTGTGAGCAGTGTGCTGTGTTACCGGTGTGTGTGGTGTGTGTGATGTGTGTGATGTGTGTGTGATGTGTGTGTGATGTGTGTGTGATGTGTGTGAGCAGTGTGCTGTGTTACTGGTGTGTGTGATGTGTGTGTGATGTGTGTGTGATGTGTGTGAGCAGTGTGCTGTGTTACCGGTGTGTGTGATGTGTGTGTGATGTGTGTGTGATGTGTGTGAGCAGTGTGCTGTGTTACCGGTGTGTGTGATGTGTGTGTGATGTGTGTGAGCAGTGTGCTGTGTTACCGGTGTGTGTGATGTGTGTGTGATGTGTGTGTGATGTGTGTGAGCAGTGTGCTGTGTTACCGGTGTGTGTGATGTGTGTGTGATGTGTGTGATGTGTGTGTGATGTGTGTGTGATGTGTGTGTGATGTGTGTGAGCAGTGTGCTGTGTTACTGGTGTGTGTGATGTGTGTGATGTGTGTGAGCAGTGTGCTGTGTTACTGGTGTGTGTGATGTGTGTGTGATGTGTGTGTGATGTGTGAGCAGTGTGCTGTGTTACCGGTGTGTGTGATGTGTGTGTGATGTGTGTGTGATGTGTGTGTGATGTGTGTGTGATGTGTGAGCAGTGTGCTGTGTTACCGGTGTGTGTGATGTGTGTGTGATGTGTGAGCAGTGTGCTGTGTTACCGGTGTGTGTGATGTGTGAGCAGTGTACTGTGTTACCGGTGTGTGTGATGTGTGTGATGTGTGTGTGATGTGTGTGTGATGTGTGTGTGATGTGTGAGCAGTGTGCTGTGTTACTGGTGTGTGTGATGTGTGTGAGCAGTGTGCTGTGTTACCGGTGTGTGTGATGTGTGTGTGATGTGTGTGTGATGTGTGTGTGATGTGTGAGCAGTGTGCTGTGTTACCGGTGTGTGTGATGTGTGTGTGATGTGTGTGTGATGTGTGAGCAGTGTGCTGTGTTACCGGTGTGTGTGATGTGTGTGCGATGTGTGTGTGATGTGTGAGCAGTGTGCTGTGTTACTGGTGTGTGTGATGTGTGTGAGCAGTGTGCTGTGTTACCGGTGTGTGTGATGTGTGTGAGCAGTGTGCTGTGCTACCGGTGTGTGTGATGTGTGTGTGATGTGTGTGTGATGTGTGAGCAGTGTGCTGTGTTACCGGTGTGTGTGATGTGTGTGTGATGTGTGTGTGATGTGTGAGCAGTGTGCTGTGTTACCGGTGTGTGTGATGTGTGAGCAGTGTGCTGTGTTACCGGTGTGTGTGATGTGTGAGCAGTGTGCTGTGTTACCGGTGTGTGTGATGTGTGTGTGATGTGTGTGAGCAGTGTGCTGTGTTACTGGTGTGTGTGATGTGTGTGAGCAGTGTGCTGTGTTACCGGTGTGTGTGATGTGTGAGCAGTGCGCTGTGTTACCGGTGTGTGTGATGTGTGTGTGATGTGTGTGAGCAGTGTGATGTGTGTGTGATGTATGAGCAGTGTGCTGTGTTACCGGTGTGTGTGATGTGTGTGAGCAGTGTGCTGTGTTACCGGTGTGTGTGATGTGTGTGAGCAGTGTGCTGTGTTACCGGTGTGTGTGATGTGTGTGTGATGTGTGTGAGCAGTGTGCTGTGTTACCGGTGTGTGTGATGTGTTAGCAGTGTGCTGTGTTACCGGTGTGTGTGATGTGTGTGTGATGTGTGTGTGATGTGTGTGTGATGTGTTAGCAGTGTGCTGTGTTACCGGTGTGTGTGATGTGTGTGTGATGTGTGTGTGATGTGTGAGCAGTGTGCTGTGTTACCGGTGTGTGTGATGTGTGTGAGCAGTGTGCTGTGTTACCGGTGTGTGTGATGTGTGTGTGTGATGTGTGTGAGCAGTGTGCTGTGTTACCGGTGTGTGTGATGTGTGAGCAGTGTGCTGTGTTACCGGTGTGTGTGATGTGTGAGCAGTGTGCTGTGTTACCGGTGTGTGTGATGTGTGTATGATGTGTGTGAGCAGTGTGCTGTGTTACTGGTGTGTGTGATGTGTGAGCAGTGTGCTGTGTTACCGGTGTGTGTGATGTGTGTGTGATGTGTGAGCAGTGTGCTGTGTTACCGGTGTGTGTGATGTGTGTGTGATGTGTGTGAGCAGTGTGATGTGTGATGTGATGTGTGTGAGCAGTGTGCTGTGTTACCGGTGTGTGTGATGTGTGAGCAGTGTGCTGTGTTACCGGTGTGTGTGATGTGTGTGAGCAGTGTGCTGTGTTACCGGTGTGTGTGATGTGTGAGCAGTGTGCTGTGTTACCGGTGTGTGTGATGTGTGTGAGCAGTGTGCTGTGTTACCGGTGTGTGTGATGTGTGTGAGCAGTGTGCTGTGTTACCGGTGTGTGTGATGTGTGTGATGTGTGCTGTGTTACCGGTGTGTGTGATGTGTGAGCAGTGTGCTGTGTTACCGGTGTGTGTGATGTGTGTGTGATGTGTGTGTGATGTGTGAGCAGTGTGCTGTGTTACCGGTGTGTGTGATGTGTGTGTGATGTGTGTGTGATGTGTGAGCAGTGTGCTGTGTTACCGGTGTGTGTGATGTGTGAGCAGTGTGCTGTGTTACCGGTGTGTGTGATGTGTGTGAGCAGTGTGCTGTGTTACCGGTGTGTGTGATGTGTGTGAGCAGTGTGCTGTGTTACCGGTGTGTGTGATGTGTGAGCAGTGTGCTGTGTTACCGGTGTGTGTGATGTGTGAGCAGTGTGCTGTGTTACCGGTGTGTGTGATGTGTGAGCAGTGTGCTGTGTTACCGGTGTGTGTGATGTGTGTGAGCAGTGTGCTGTGTTACCGGTGTGTGTGATGTGTGTGAGCAGTGTGCTGTGTTACCGGTGTGTGTGATGTGTGTGTGATGTGTGTGTGATGTGTGTGAGCAGTGTGCTGTGTTACCGGTGTGTGTGATGTGTGTGAGCAGTGTGCTGTGTTACCGGTGTGTGTGATGTGTGTGAGCAGTGTGCTGTGTTACCGGTGTGTGAGCAGTGTGCTGTGTTACCGGTGTGTGAGCAGTGTGATGTGATGTGTGTGTGATGTGTGTGTGATGTGTGTGAGCAGTGTGCTGTGTTACCGGTGTGTGTGATGTGTTTGTGATGTGTGTGATGTGTATGTGATGTGTGTGAGCAGTGTGCTGTGTTACCGGTGTGTGTGTCCGATGGTCGTACATGTGTGTGACGAGTGTGTGCGTGTGATTGGTGTGTATGTGACGGGTGTGTGTGATGGTCATGTGTGTGATGCTCATGTGTGTGACGAGTGTGCATGTGTGATGGTCATGTGTGTGACGGGTGTGTGTGATGGTCATGTGTGTGGTGGGTGTGTGTGATGGTCATGTGTGTGACGGGTGTGTGTGATGGTCATGTGTGTGGTGGGTGTGTGATGGTCATGTGTGTGACAGGTATGTGTGATGGTCATTTGTGTGACGGGTGTGTGTGATGGTCATGTGTGATGGTCATGTGTGTGACGGGTGTGTGTGATGGTGTGTGACTTCCTGTGTGATGAGTGTACATGTGTGAGGGGTGTGTGAGTGTGTGACTTCCTGTGTGATGAGTGTACATGTGTGAGGGGTGTGTGACTACCTGTGTGATGAGTGTACATGTGTGAGGGGTGTGTGACTTCCTGTGTGATGAGTGTACATGTGTGAGGGGTGTGTGACTTCCTGTGTGATGAGTGTACATGTGTAAGGAGTGTGTGACTTCCTGTGTGATGAGTATACATGTGTGAGGGGTGTGTGACTTCCTGTGTGATGAGTGTACATGTGTGAGGGGTGTGTGACTTCCTTTGTGATGAGTGTACATGTGTGAGGGGTGTGTGACTTCCTGTGTGATGAGTGTACATGTGTGAGGGGTGTGTGACTTCCTGTGTGATGAGTGTACATGTGTAAGGGGTGTGTGACTTCCTGTGTGATGAGTGTACATGTGTGAGGGGTGTGTGACTTCCTGTGTGATGAGTGTACATGTGTGAGGGGTGTGTGACTTCCTGTGTGATGAGTGTACATGTGTGAGGGGTGTGTGACTTCCTGTGTGATGAGTGTACATGTGTGAGAGGTGTGTGACTTCCTGTGTGATGAGTATACATGTGTGAGGGGTGTGTGACTTCCTGTGTGATGAGTATACATGTGTGAGGGGTGTGTGACTTCCTGTGTGATGAGTGTACATGTGTGAGGGGTGTGTGACTTCCTGTGTGATGAGTGTACATGTGTGAGGAGTGTGTGACTTCCTGTGTGATGAGTGTACATGTGTGAGAGGTGTGTGACTTTCTGTGTGATGAGTGTACATGTGTGAGGGGTGTGTGACTTCCTGTGTGATGAGTGTACATGTGTGAGGGGTGTGTGACTTCCTGTGTGATGAGTGTACATGTGTGAGGGGTGTGTGACTTCCTGTGTGATGAGTGTACATGTGTGAGGGGTGTGTGACTTCCTGTGTGATGAGTGTACATGTGTGAGGGGTGTGTGACTTCCTGTGTGATGAGTGTACATGTGTGAGAGGTGTGTGACTTCCTGTGTGATGAGTGTACATGTGTGAGGGGTGTGTGACTTCCTGTGTGATGAGTGTACATGTGTGAGAGGTGTGTGACTTCCTGTGTGATGAGTGTACATGTGTGAGAGGTGTGTGACTTCCTGTGTGATGAGTGTACATGTGTGAGGGGTGTGTGACTTCCTGTGTGAGGGGTGTGTGACTTCCTGTGTGATGAGTGTACATGTGTGAGTGGTGTGTGACTTCCTGTGTGATGAGTGTACATGTGTGAGAGGTGTGTGACTTCCTGTGTGATGAGTGTACATGTGTGAGGGGTGTGTGACTTCCTGTGTGAGGGGTGTGTGACTTCCTGTGTGATGAGTGTACATGTGTGAGGGGTGTGTGACTTCCTGTGTGAGGGGTGTGTGACTTCCTGTGTGATGAATGTACATGTGTGAGAGGTGTGTGACTTCCTGTGTGATGAGTGTACATGTGTGAGGGGTGTGACTTCCTGTGTGAGGGGTGTGTGACTTCCTGTGTGATGAGTGTACATGTGTGAGGGGTGTGTGACTTCCTGTGTGAGAGGTGTGTGACTTCCTGTGTGATGAGTGTAGATGTGTGAGGGGTGTGTGACTTCCTGTGTGATGAGTGTACATGTGTGAGGGGTGTGACTTCCTGTGTGAGGGGTGTGTGACTTCCTGTGTGATGAGTGTACATGTGTGAGGGGTGTGTGACTTCCTGTGTGAGAGGTGTGTGACTTCCTGTGTGATGAGTGTACATGTGTGAGGGGTGTGTGACTTCCTGTGTGAGGGGTGTGTGACTTCCTGTGTGATGAGGGTACATGTGTGAGGGGTGTGTGACTTCCTGTGTGAGAGGTGTGTGACTTCCTGTGTGATGAGTGTACATGTGTGAGGGGTGTGTGACTTCCTGTGTGAGGGGTGTGTGACTTCCTGTGTGATGAGTGTACATGTGTGAGGGGTGTGTGACTTCCTGTGTGAGGGGTGTGTGACTTCCTGTGTGATGAGTATACATGTGTGAGGGGTGTGTGACTTCCTGTGTGATGAGTGTACATGTGTGAGGGGTGTGTGACTTCCTGTGTGATGAGTGTACATGTGTGAGGGGTGTGTGACTACCTGTGTGATGAGTGTACATGTGTGAGGGGTGTGTGACTTCCTGTGTGATGAGTGTACATGTGTGAGGGGTGTGTGACTTCCTGTGTGATGAGTGTACATGTGTGAGGAGTGTGTGACTTCCTGTGTGATGAGTATACATGTGTGAGGGGTGTGTGACTTCCTGTGTGATGAGTGTAGATGTGTGAGGGGTGTGTGACTTCCTGTGTGAGGGGTGTGTGACTTCCTGTGTGATGAGTGTACATGTGTGAGGGGTGTGTGACTTCCTGTGTGAGAGGTGTGTGACTTCCTGTGTGATGAGTGTACATGTGTGAGGGGTGTGTGACTTCCTGTGTGAGAGGTGTGTGACTTCCTGTGTGATGAGTGTACATGTGTGAGGGGTGTGTGACTTCCTGTGTGAGGGGTGTGTGACTTCCTGTGTGATGAATGTACATGTGTGAGAGGTGTGTGACTTCCTGTGTGATGAGTGTACATGTGTGAGGGGTGTGTGACTTCCTGTGTGAGGGGTGTGTGACTTCCTGTGTGATGAGTGTACATGTGTGAGGGGTGTGTGACTTCCTGTGTGAGAGGTGTGTGACTTCCTGTGTGATGAGTGTAGATGTGTGAGGGGTGTGTGACTTCCTGTGTGAGGGGTGTGTGACTTCCTGTGTGATGAGTGTACATGTGTGAGGGGTGTGTGACTTCCTGTGTGATGAGTGTACATGTGTGAGGGGTGTGTGACTTCCTGTGTGAGAGGTGTGTGACTTCCTGTGTGATGAGTGTACATGTGTGAGGGGTGTGTGACTTCCTGTGTGAGGGGTGTGTGACTTCCTGTGTGATGAGTGTACATGTGTGAGGGGTGTGTGACTTCCTGTGTGAGGGGTGTGTGACTTCCTGTGTGATGAGTGTACATGTGTGAGGGGTGTGTGACTACCCGTGTGATGAGTGTACATGTGTGAGGGGTGTGTGACTTCCTGTGTGAGGGGTGTGTGACTTCCTGTGTGAGGGGTGTGTGACTTCCTGTGTGATGAGTGTACATGTGTGAGGGGTGTGTGATTTCCTGTGTGATGAGTGTACATGTGTGAGGGGTGTGTGACTTCCTGTGTGAGGGGTGTGTGACTTCCTGTGTGATGAGTGTACATGTGTGAGGAGTGTGTGACTTCCTGTGTGATGAGTGTACATGTGTGAGGGGTGTGTGATTTCCTGTGTGATGAGTGTACATGTGTGAGGGGTGTGTGACTTCCTGTGTGATGAGTGTACATGTGTGAGGGGTGTGTGACTTCCTGTGTGAGGGGTGTGTGACTTCCTGTGTGATGAGTGTACATGTGTGAGGGGTGTGTGACTACCCGTGTGATGAGTGTACATGTGTGAGGGGTGTGTGACTTCCTGTGTGAGGGGTGTGTGACTTCCTGTGTGAGGGGTGTGTGACTTCCTGTGTGATGAGTGTACATGTGTGAGGGGTGTGTGACTTCCTGTGTGAGGGGTGTGTGACTTCCTGTGTGATGAGTGTACATGTGTGAGGGGTGTGTGACTTCCTGTGTGATGAGTGTACATGTGTGAGGGGTGTGTGACTTCCTGTGTGATGAGTGTACATTATTATTATTATTTATTTATAGAGCACCATTGATTCCATGGTGCTGTACATGAGAAGGGGGTTACATACAAAATACATGTACAAGTTACAGTAGACAGACTAGTACAGAGGGAAGAGGGCCCTGCCCTTGCGGGCTTACATTCTATAGGATTATGGGGAGGAGACAGTAGGTGGGGTGTAGGTGGGGCGGCAGCTCCGCACGGTGTGACTTCCTGTGTGAGGGGTGTGTGACTTCCTGTGTGAGGGGTGTGTGACTTCCTGTGTGAGGGGTGTGTGACTTCCTGTGTGAGAGGTGTGTGACTTCCTGTGTGATGAGTGTACATGTGTGAGGGGTGTGTGACTTCCTGTGTGAGGGGTGTGTGACTTCCTGTGTGAGGGGTGTGTGACTTCCTGTGTGAGGGGTGTGTGACTACCTGTGTGAGGGGAGTGTGACTTCCTGTGTGAGGGGAGTGTGACTTCCTGTGTGAGGGGAGTGTGACTTCCTGTGTGAGGGGTGTGTGACTTCCTGTGTGAGGGGTGTGTGACTTCCTGTGTGAGGGGTGTGTGACTTCCTGTGTGAGGGGTGTGTGACTTCCTGTGTGAGGGGTGTGTGACTTCCTGTGTGAGGGGTGTGTGACTTCCTGTGTGATGAGTGTACATGTGTGAGGGGTGTGTGACTTCCTGTGTGAGGGGTGTGTGACTTCCTGTGTGATGAGTGTACATGTGTGAGGGGTGTGTGACTTCCTGTGTGATGAGTGTACATGTGTGAGGGGTGTGTGACTACCTGTGTGAGGGGTGTGTGACTTCCTGTGTGAGGGGTGTGTGACTTCCTGTGTGATGAGTGTACATGTGTGAGGGGTGTGTGACTACCTGTGTGAGGGGTGTGTGACTTCCTGTGTGAGGGGTGTGTGACTTCCTGTGTGATGAGTGTACATGTGTGAGGGGTGTGTGACTTCCTGTGTGAAGGGTGTGTGACTTCCTGTGTGAGGGGTGTGTGACTTCCTGTGTGATGAGTGTACATGTGTGAGGGGTGTGTGATTTCCTGTGTGATGAGTGTACATGTGTGAGGGGTGTGTGACTTCCTGTGTGAGGGGTGTGTGACTTCCTGTGTGATGAGTGTACATGTGTGAGGGGTGTGTGACTTCCTGTGTGAGAGGTGTGTGACTTCCTGTGTGATGAGTGTACATGTGTGAGGGGTGTGTGATTTCCTGTGTGATGAGTGTACATGTGTGAGGGGTGTGTGACTTCCTGTGTGAGGGGTGTGTGACTTCCTCTGTGAGGGGTGTGTGACTTCCTGTGTGAGGGGTGTGTGACTTCCTGTGTGATGAGTGTACATGTGTGAGGGGTGTGTGACTTCCTGTGTGATGAGTGTACATGTGTGAGAGGTGTGTGACTTCCTGTGTGATGAGTGTACATGTGTGAGGGGTGTGTGACTTCCTGTGTGATGAGTGTACATGTGTGAGGGGTGTGTGACTTCCTGTGTGATGAGTGTACATGTGTGAGGGGTGTGTGACTACCTGTGTGAGGGGTGTGTGACTACCTGTGTGAGGGGAGTGTGACTTCCTGTGTGAGGGGTGTGTGACTTCCTGTGTGAGGGGTGTGTGACTTCCTGTGTGAGGGGTGTGTGACTTCCTGTGTGAGGGGTGTGTGACTTCCTGTGTGAGGGGTGTGTGACTTCCTGTGTGATGAGTGTACATGTGTGAGGGGTGTGTGACTTCCTGTGTGAGGGGTGTGTGACTTCCTGTGTGAGGGGTGTGTGACTTCCTGTGTGAGGGGTGTGTGACTTCCTGTGTGAGGGGAGTGTGACTTCCTGTGTGAGGGGTGTGTGACTTCCTGTGTGAGGGGTGTGTGACTTCCTGTGTGAGGGGTGTGTGACTTCCTGTGTGAGGGGTGTGTGACTTCCTGTGTGAGAGGTGTGTGACTTCCTGTGTGATGAGTGTACATGTGTGAGGGGTGTGTGACTTCCTGTGTGAGGGGTGTGTGACTTCCTGTGTGAGGGGTGTGTGACTTCCTGTGTGAGGGGTGTGTGACTTCCTGTGTGAGGGGTGTGTGACTTCCTGTGTGAGGGGTGTGTGACTTCCTGTGTGAGGGGTGTGTGACTTCCTGTGTGAGGGGTGTGTGACTTCCTGTGTGAGGGGTGTGTGACTTCCTGTGTGAGGGGTGTGTGACTTCCTGTGTGATGAGTGTACATGTGTGAGGGGTGTGTGACTTCCTGTGTGAGGGGTGTGTGACTTCCTGTGTGATGAGTGTACATGTGTGAGGGGTGTGTGACTTCCTGTGTGATGAGTGTACATGTGTGAGGGGTGTGTGACTTCCTGTGTGAGGGGTGTGTGACTTCCTGTGTGATGAGTGTACATGTGTGAGGGGTGTGTGACTTCCTGTGTGAGGGGTCTGTGACTTCCTGTGTGAGGGGTGTGTGACTTCCTGTGTGAGGGGTGTGTGACTTCCTGTGTGATGAGTGTACATGTGTGTGTGATGGGTGTGAGCAGGAGTGGAGCCACTGGGCCGCAGCACGGCTTCACCTGAGGGGAGTGCCTAACCACTTTCCGGGTATTCTCCAAACCCTCTTATGGTGATACTCGGGGAGACGCGGTACAGGCACAGTTGGCCCCAGTGGTGGGGATGTGCCGCCCCTGCAGCGGTCGAACCGCTCGGATCCGGGGGTGGTGATTACTCGTGGCTCGAGGGTCTCCGGACCCAGGGGCTAGGGGCCACACTCAAATGAATAAGGGTATTATTTACAGGGGATTGGTATAGTTTGCCGTGGTGTGCGGTAATAGGGAGTACCGCCACTGCCTTTGGGAGTACCACGGGTGATGGAGTGGAGCAGCAAGATGACGTTACCCTCCACGGGTAGGGACAGGCCCCGGGCCTCTGGATGGTGATGCGGGGACGCAGTGCAGGGGTCAGTCGGGTACTCGCTCAGCAATGAAGCAGACGCTGACAACAGGGTAAACCAAGGCTCTGGGTGCCGCTGCCCTCTTGGGGGAGCTCGTCCGGGTCCCGTCCCCTGCAGCACTGCTGGTGATCCGTACCCTGCCTCCTGGCACAGTAGTTTAGAGTGTCCGTTGTGGCCCGTCAGCTTGGAGCTTTCTGGGCCCCGCTCCCCACTATGGCTAAGTGTAAGAGCCTGCTCTCAGGAGTTCACGCTTGGGATTTCAGTGGGCCACTTGCTAGGAAAGCCCTATCCCCCTCGTTGTGCTAATGCCCCCTATCTCTAAGCTTGGTGGGAACAGTCCATAAAGGCCCTGTCCTCTGCAGGTTAATTGCCGGGTCGCCTGACCTAGGGTCCGTGTACCCTGACGTGCCTTCAGTCCCGGACTGGTGATAGCACCAGGCTGCTGACTGTCCTCCTTGACGGGTTCCAGGCACCTAGCCTCAATCCCCTGCGACTGGGGGTCCGACTCCTCTAGGCCCAGACCACCATCTGCGACCTAGTTTACTTCTCCCCTGGGAGCTCCAACTCCCAGCTTCCTCAGAGCTCCTCACAGCTCGAGGGCTACCACTGAACTCAACGTGACACCTCCCACCTCCCTGCCTGACCCCTAGGTGGGCGGCCCTATTCCTGCTTAAGCAGCCCACTGGTGTGCCTGACAGGTGTGGTGCAACGTGTATCTAGGATGTGTGAATGCTGATGGAGGCAGCACCGCAGGATGGAGACCCAGGACCATGGGGGGTTGAATACTGCACGGGGAGGGTAGTTTGTGCAGTACCCTGTGACCACCTGAATAATCCAGAGGCGTCACAGGGACACTTACAGTCTCTGTTATAGGGAGGTGTAGCAGGGACGGCTGAAACAGAATGGATGAGGTGTGGGGTAGATACGGCAGGAGTGGTGGATACAGCTAACAGATGCAGAACACACAGCAAGACCACAGCAGACGGGTAGGGACCTAAACAACTACAACAAGTTTTTAAGGATAGACTATGTTGCCCAGGCACCTTCCATGGGGGGAGGTACCTTAAATACCTAGTGCCTCTCAGCCGTAAGCTAATAGCCCCTTCTGGGTTAGGACACTTTGGATCTTTAAAAATAGGTGCGTATGTGCACCCTAAGTGCGCTCCCGGGGGAGCTGTGTGGGGAGCGCAGGCCCTGGGACCGAGGACACAGGAGCTTCTGCTGAGCGGCCGGAAGGGTGAGTGTATCGGTGTCACCACCGGAAGGAAGGAGCAGGACAGTGCAGAGGTTTAGTGAACAGGCATGATGGGTGTGTGTGACGGTTGTATATGTGTGATGGTTGTATGTGTGTGATGGTTGTATGTGTGTGATGGTTGTATGTGTGTGTGTGTTTAGTGAACAGGCATGATGGGTGTGTGTGACGGTTGTGTGTGTGTGACGGTTGTGTGTGTGTGACGGTTGTGTATATGATGAGCGTGTGTGCTGGTGTGTGTGTATATGACGAGTGTGTGTATATGACGAGCGTGTGTGCTGGTTGTATGTGTGTGTGTGTGTTTAGTGAACAGGCATGATGGGTGTGTGTGACGGTTGTATGTGTGTGACGGTTGTGTGTGTGTGTGTATGACGAGCGTGTGTGATGGTTGTATGTGTGTGTGTATGACGAGCGTGTGTGATGGTTGTATGTGTGTGTGTGTGTTTAGTGAACAGGCATGATGGGTGTGTGTGACGGTTGTATGTGTGTGACGGTTGTGTGTGTGTGTGTATGACGAGCGTGTGTGATGGTTGTATGTGTGTGTGTATGACGAGCGTGTGTGATGGTTGTATGTGTGTGTGTATGACGAGCGTGTGTGATGGTTGTATGTGTGTGTGTATGACGAGCGTGTGTGATGGTTGTATGTGTGTGTGTATGACGAGCGTGTGTGATGGTTGTATGTGTGTGTGTATGACGAGCGTGTGTGATGGTTGTATGTGTGTGTGTATGACGAGCGTGTGTGATGGTTGTATGTGTGTGTATATGACGAGCGTGTGTGCTGGTTGTATGTGTGTGTGTATGACGAGCGTGTGTGATGGTTGTATGTGTGTGTATATGACGAGCGTGTGTGATGGTTGTATGTGTGTGTATATGACGAGCGTGTGTGATGGTTGTATGTGTGTGTGTATGACGAGCGTGTGTGATGGTTGTATGTGTGTGTGTATGACGAGCGTGTGTGATGGTTGTATGTGTGTGTGTATGACGAGCGTGTGTGATGGTTGTATGTGTGTGTGTATGACGAGCGTGTGTGATGGTTGTATGTGTGTGTGTGTTTAGTGAACAGGCATGATGGGTGTGTGTGACGGTTGTATGTGTGTGACGGTTGTGTGTAATTAGTGTACAAGTGTTACGGCTCTATGTGTATGATGGTTGTAAACAGTTTTGCCTGGAGAATCTCTTGCGGGGTCAGTACACGTGGCCTCTGGACACTGTACAGTGCCTTGCGAAAGTATTCAGCCCCTTGAATTTTTCAACCTTCTCCCACATTTCAGGTTTCAAACACAAAGATAAAATGTGAATGTTCTGGTGAAGAATCAACAACAAGTGACACGATTGTGAAGAGGAAGGAAATTTATTGCTTATTTTAT
Organism: Anomaloglossus baeobatrachus; assembly: GCF_048569485.1. Classification (NCBI taxonomy): domain Eukaryota; kingdom Metazoa; phylum Chordata; class Amphibia; order Anura; family Aromobatidae; genus Anomaloglossus; species Anomaloglossus baeobatrachus. Next base: position 183,500 of record NC_134356.1, on the reverse strand, counting down.
ACTTTTATAATAAATACCTGTAAATTGTGGCGTGCAATATTATTCATCCCCTTTACTGTCAGTGCAGAAACTCCCTCCAGAAGGTGATTGAGGATCTCTGAATGATGCAATGTTGTCCTAAATGACTGATGATAAATATAAGCCCCTGTGTGTAACAAGTCTCCGTATAATGCCCCTGCTCTGTGATAGTCTCATGTTCTGTGTAAAGCGCAGAGAGCATCATGAAGACCAAGGAACACAACAGGCAGGTCCAGGATACTGTTGTGGAGAAGTGTAAAGCCGGATTTGGTTACAAAAAGATTTCCACAACTTTACACATCCCAAGGAGCCCTGTGCAAGCGATCATATTGCAATGGAAGGAGCATCATACCCATGCAAATCTACCAAGACCCGGCCTCCATCCAAACTGTCATCTCACACAAGGAGAAGACTGATCAGAGACGCAGCCAAGAGGCCCATGATCCCTCTGGATGATCTGCAGAGATCTACAGCTGAGGTGGGAGAGTCTGTCCATAGCACAACAATCAGTCTACACTGCACAAATCTGGCCTTTATGGAAGAGTGGCAAGAAGAAAGCCATTTCTCACAGATATCCATAAAAAGTGTGGTGTAAAGTTTCCCACAAGCCCCTGGAGACCCCAAACATGTGTAAGAAGGGGCTCTGCTCAGAGGAAACCAAAATCACACTATATGTGCACAATGCCAAACGATAAAAGCAACACAGCTCATCACCCTGAACACACCATCCCCACTGTCAAACATGGTGGTGGCAGCATCGTGGTTTGGGCCTGCTTTTCTTCAGCAGGGACAGGGAAGATGGTAAAATTGATGGGAAGATGGACGGAGCCAAATACAGGACCATTCTTGAAGAAAACCTGTTGGAGTCTGCAAAAGACCTGAGACTGGGACAGAGATTTGTCTTCCAACAAGACAATGATCCCAAACATAAAGCAAAATCTACAATGGAATGGTTCACAAATAAACGTATCCAGGTGTTAGAATGGCCGAGTCACAGTCCAGACCTGAACCCAATCGAGAATCTGTGGAAAGAGCTGAAAACTGCTGTTCACAAACGCCTCCATCCAACCTCACTCAGCTCCAGCTGTTTACAAAGAATGGGCGAGAATTTCACCTCTCCATGTGCAAACCTGATAGACACATCCCCCAAGAGACCGCAGCTGTAATCGCAGCAAAAGGGGGTGCTACAAAGGATTCACTTACAGGGGATGAATAATATTGCACGCCACAATTTACAGGTATTTATTTTTTATAAAAGTATAAAATAAGCAATAAATTTCCTTCCTCTTCACAATTGTGTCACTTGTTGATTCTTCACCAGAACATTCACATTTTATCTTTATGTTTCAAGCCTGAAATGTGGGAAAAGGTTGTAAAATTCAAGGGGCTGAATACTTTTACAAGGCAGTGTGTATTGTACATATGACCATTTTCAGGTCTTTACATCCTATAACATGTATGTAAGCTCTGCGGTGCAGAATGAAGTGGAGCACGTCCTGCCCCGGTGTGAGATTTGTCCAGTACAATCTGATTGTACAATCCATGATGTGACATTTTCTGACTTATCAATTATCAGGGAGAATCGGAGAAGAATCATATGGTATAGAGTGCCGGCTCGGGACCAGCGGTCTCTGGCATCCCCCATTCACCCTGCCATCCCCCGTCCTCTCCTCCATCTCCCGTCCTCTCCGCCATCCCCCGCCCTCTCCGCCATCCCCCGCCCTCTCTGCCATACCCCGCCCTCTCCACCATCCCCCGTCCTCTCCGCCATGCCCCGTCCTCTCTGCCATCCCCCAGCCTTTCCAGCCATCCCCCAGCCTTTCCAGCATCCCCCGTTCTCTCTGCCATTCCTCGTCCTTTCCGCCATCTCCCGTCCTTTCCGCCATCTCCCGTCCTCTCTGCCCTCTCCCGCTCTCCCACCCTCTCGGCCCTCCCCCGCCCTCTCGGCCCTCCCCTGTCCTCTCGGCCCTCCCCCGTCCTCTCGGCCCTCCCCCGTCCTCTCGGCCCTCCCCCGTCCTCTCCGCCCTCCCCCGTCCTCTCCGCCCTCCTTCGGCATCTCCCGTCCTTTCTGGCATCCCCCGTTCTCTCTGCCATCCCCCGTCCTCTTCGGCATCTCCAGTCCTCTTCGGCATCCCCCGTCTTCTTCGGCATCTCCAGTCCTCTTCGGCATCTCCTGTCCTTTCTGCCATCCCCCGTCCTCTTCGGCATCTCCTGTCCTTTCTGCCATCCCCCGTCCTCTTCAGCATCTCCAGTCCTCTCTGGCATCTCCCGTCTTCTTCGGCATCTCCCGTCCTCTTCAGCATCTCCCGTCCTCTTCGGCATCCCCCGTCCTCTTCAGCATCTCCCGTCCTCTCTGGCATCTCCCGTCTTCTTCGGCATCTCCAGTCCTCTTCGGCATCTCCTGCCCTTTCTGCCATCCCCCGTCCTCTTCGGCATCTCCTGTCCTTTCTGCCATCCCCCGTCCTCTTCAGCATCTCCAGTCCTCTCTGGCATCTCCCGTCTTCTTCGGCATCTCCCGTCCTCTTCGGCATCTCCCGTCCTTTCTGGCATCCCCCGTTCTCTCTGCCATCCCCCGTCCTCTTCGGCATCTCCAGTCCTCTTCGGCATCCCCCGTCCTCTTCATCATCTCCCGTCCTCTCTGGCATCTCCCGTCTTCTTCGGCATCTCCTGTCCTTTCTGGCATCTCCAGTCCTCTTCGGCATCTCCCGTCCTTTCTGGCATCCCCCGTTCTCTCTGCCATCCCCCGTTCTCTTCGGCATCTCCAGTCCTCTTCGGCATCCCCCGTCCTCTTCAGCATCCCCCGTCCTCTTTGGCATCTCCTGTCCTTTCTGCCATCCCCCGTCCTCTTCAGCATCTCCTGTCCTTTCTGCCATCCCCCGTCCTCTTCGGCATCTCCAGTCCTCTTCGGCATCTCCTGTCCTTTCTGCCATCCCCCGTCCTCTTCAGCATCTCCAGTCCTCTCTGGCATCCCCCGTCCTCTTCAGCATCTCCAGTCCTCTCTGGCATCTCCCGTCCTCTTCAGCATCTCCCGTCCTCTTCAGCATCTCCCGTCTTCTTCGGCATCCCCCGTCCTCTTCAGCATCTCCAGTCCTCTCTGGCATCTCCCGTCCTCTCCGGCATCTCCAGTCCTCTCTGGCATCCCCCGTCCTCTTCAGCATCTCCCGTGCTCTCCGGCATCTCCAGTCCTCTCTGGCATCTCCCGTCCTCTCCGGCATCTCCCGTCCTCTCCGGCATCTCCAGTCCTCTCTGGCATCTCCCGTCTTCTTCGGCATCTCCAGTCCTCTCTGGCATCTCCCGTCTTCTCCGGCATCTCCAGTCCTCTCTGGCATCTCCCGTCCTCTCCGGCATCTCCAGTCCTCTCTGGCATCTCCCGTCTTCTTCGGCATCTCCAGTCCTCTTCGGCATCTCCAGTCCTCTCTGGCATCTCCAGTCCTCTCCGGCATCTCCCGTGCTCTCCGGCATCTCCAGTCCTCTCTGGCATCTCCCGTCCTCTCTGGCATCTCCCGTCCTCTCCGGCATCTCCAGTCCTCTCTGGCATCCCCCGTCCTCTTCAGCATCTCCCGTGCTCTCCGGCATCTCCAGTCCTCTCTGGCATCTCCCGTCCTCTCCGGCATCTCCCGTCCTCTCTGGCATCTCCCGTCCTCTCCGGCATCTCCCGTCTTCTTCGGCATCCCCCGTCCTCTTCAGCATCTCCAGTCCTCTCCGGCATCTCCCGTCCTCTCCGGCATCTCCCGTGCTCTCCGGCATCCCCCGTCCTCTTCAGCATCCCCCGTCCTCTTCAGCATCCCCCGTCCTCTTCAGCATCTCCAGTCCTCTCTGGCATCTCCCGTCCTCTCCGGCATCTCCCGTCCTCTCCGGCATCTCCCGTGCTCTCCGGCATCTCCCATCCTTTCTGCCATCCCCCGTCCTCTTCAGCATCTCCAGTCCTCTCTGGCATCTCCCGTCCTCTCCGGCATCTCCCGTCCTCTCCGGCATCTCCCGTGCTCTCCGGCATCTCCCATCCTTTCTGCCATAGTTTCTTGAGTTTGTGCTGGATAGAGAACATAAGAAATCTTGAGATGCCGTAGTCAGCCGCTCCTCGTGTGCTGCGCAGCCTGGAGCAAATATTAGTTTGGGCAGCTGAGGGATACGACTGGTCAGGAGTGCTGTGGAGCATACTGGGGGCACAACAAGCGTCCAATTCATATGGGAGGTCATCGGGTTACATGTGGAAGGCGCAGGATCCTCAGCAGCACAGAGTATGTCAGGAGAGGAGTGAGGCTCCAGGAGGCTGAGTTAGTGGAGGATGCGGAGGGGTTTGCGTGGTTACATTTATCCAGTTCCCCTCGTCGTCTTCCCTTTGTTCTACCTGGAGATCATTGTCCATTGTTCTCCCGGATTTCGCCCAGAGCTCAGCGCAGATATTTACAGGATGACAGAGTCCATTGTGTGGAGAAGAGAATTACCTGGATCTGACGTGAGAAGCTCTTCTATTTGTTACAATAATGGACGCACTGCCAATGTTTGGCGCTGTGCCCGCTTCACCCCCATGGCCTTGCTCTGAGCCTTGGGGGCATCCGTGTTATACACTGTAAGTGAGGACAAAATGGGGAAGAGAAGTAATGATCTGTATACTGGATACAGCAGCACTCCAAGCAACCAGGACCTCATCCAAGCAACCAGAACCTCATCCAACCAACCAGGAACACTCATCCAACTAACCAGGACCTCATTCAACCAACCAGGACCTTATTCAACCAACCAGGACCTCATTCAACCAACCAAAACCTAATCCAACCAACCAGGACCTCATTCCTCCAACCAGACCTCATCCAACTAACCAGGATCTCATCCAACCAAGACCTATTCCAACCAACCAGGACCTCATTCAACCAACCAGGATCTCATTCAACCAACTAGGACCTCATTCAACCAACCAAAACCTATTCCAACCAACCAGGACCTCATTCCTCCGACCAGACCTCATCCAACTAACCAGGACCTCATTCAACCAACTAGGACCTCATTCAACCAACCAAAACCTATTCCAACCAACCAGGACCTCATTCCTCCGACCAGACCTCATCCAACTAACCAGGATCTCATCCAACCAAGACCTATTCCAACCAACCAGGACCTCATTCAACCAACCAGGATCTCATTCAACCAACTAGGACCTCATTCAACCAACCAAAACCTATTCCAACCAACCAGGACCTCATTCCTCCGACCAGACCTCATCCAACTAACCAGGACCTCATTCAACCAACTAGGACCTCATTCAACCAACCAAAACCTATTCCAACCAACCAGGACCTCATTCCTCCGACCAGACCTCATCCAACTAACCAGGATCTCATCCAACCAAGACCTTTTCCAACCAACCAGGACCTCATTCAACCAGACAGACCTCATCCAAGCAACCAGGATCTCATCCAACCAACAAGACCTATTCCAACCAACCAGGACCTATTCCATCCAACCAGGACCTCATTCAACCAACCAAGACCTATTCCGACCAACCAAGAAGACCTCATTCAACCAGCCAGGAGTACATCCAACCAGGACCTCATCCAACCAACCAAGATCTTAGACAACCAACCAGGACGTCATCAAACCAGCCAGGACCTAAACCAACCAGGGCCTCATCCTACCAACCAGACCCCATTAAACCAAGCATCCAAGACCTCAGCCAACCAACCAGCTAACAGGAGAACCAAGCAACCAGGACCTCATCCAACCAGTCCTATCTGAGTCTTCATAGTCCAGGGAGTGATACAGCTGGCATAGCAGTAAGTTCCCATCAGTGGCAGTCGCGGGCCCTGCTTCTGAGGGCCCCTGGAATCTTGACTTCAGCAGTGCCAGGATGCCCCGATGTCATTTTGCTGTTACTCTTTTTTTATTCTCGTGAAGTTTTCTAGCAGCCGTGACACAGTGAAGGGAAAAATCTGAATATTATAACCGAGTGGCCGGCCGGACCTAACCCAATAATCGTGCCTACACCTTCATCCTCCACCTTGTTGTGTCAAGGCACAAGCCTCTATCTGAGGGGTCGAGAAGCTCAGAAACCTTAAGTCCGCAGGAGACTGAGGGTCCAGGCACCCCCTACTCACCGACGGGCCATCTCCAGGATTCACAGTGGACTGGGTCGTGAGTGCAGAGAGCTCACATTCAGGGCCGTGTCTTCGGGATGTCACAGTGATTTATGGCAATATGGCGGATGCGCTGATAACTTTTGGCCACCGTTGTTTAATAACCTTGTAACGTGTAGATAAACGTGAGCGTCATGGCCTCCGCCACTGCAATTTACATAGATTGATCTTCCGTCTGCAGGCTGATAAATCACAAGGAGAAACTACAAGAATCCGGAGAGATCTGAACGCTGTGTCCGGACTCATCCACACGGCGGCCTCTACAAGAATCCGGAGAGATCTGAACACAATCAGTATCCGGACTCATCCACACGGCGGCCTCTACAAGAATCCGGAGAGATCCGAACACAATCAGTATCCGGAATCATCCACACGGCGGCCTCTACAAGAATCCGGAGAGATCCGAACACAATCAGTGTCCGGACTCATCCACACGGCGGCCTCTACAAGAATCCGGAGAGATCTGAACACAATCAGTATCCGGACTCATCCACACGGCGGCCTCTACAAGAATCCGGAGAGATCTGAACACAATCAGTATCCGGACTCCTCCACACGGTGGCCTCTACAAGAATCCGGAGAGATCTGAACACATTCATTATCCGGACTCATCCACACAACGGCCTCTACAAGAATCCGGAGAGATCCGAACACAATCAGTGCCTGGACTCATCCACACGACGGCCTCTGCAAGAATCCGGAGAGATCCGAACACAATCAGTATCCGGACTCATCCACACGGCGGCCTCTACAAGAATCCGGAGAGATCCGAACACAATCAGTGTCCGAACTCATCCACACGGCGGCCTCTACAAGAATCCGGAGAGATCCGAACACAATCAGTATCCGGACTCATCCACACGACGGCCTCTACAAGAATCCGGAGAGATCCGAACACAATCAGTATCCGGACTCATCCACACGGCGGCCTCTACAAGAATCCGGAGAGATCCGAACACAATCAGTGTCCGGACTCATCCACACGGCGGCCTCTACAAGAATCCGGAGAGATCCGAACACAATCAGTATCCGGACTCATCCACACGGCGGCCTCTACAAGAATCCGGAGAGATCCGAACACAATCAGTGTCCGGACTCATCCACACGGCGGCCTCTACAAGAATCCGGAGAGATCCGAACACAATCAGTGTCCGGACTCGTCCACACAGCGGCCTCTGCAAGAATCCTGAGAGATCCGAACACAATCAGTGTCCGGACTCATCCACACGGCGGCCTCTACAAGAATCCGGAGAGATCCGAACACAATCAGTGTCCGGACTCATCCACACGGCGGCCTCTACAAGAATCCGGAGAGATCCGAACACAATCAGTGTCCGGACTCATCCACACGGCGGCCTCTACAAGAATCCGGAGAGATCTGAACACAATCAGTATCCGGACTCATCCACACGGCGGCCTCTACAAGAATCCGGAGAGATCCGAACACAATCAGTATCCGGACTCGTCCACACGGCGGCCTCTGCAAGAATCCGGAGATATCCGAACACAATCAGTGTCTGGACTCATCCACACGGCGGCCTCTACAAGAATCCTGAGAGATCCGAACACAATCAGTATCCAGACTCATCCACACGGCGGCCTCTGCAAGAATCCGGAGAGATCCGAACACAATCAGTATCCGGACTCATCCACACGGCGGCCTCTGCAAGATTCCGGAGAGATCCGAACACAATCAGTATCTGGACTCATCCACACGGCGGCCTCTGCAAGAATCCTGAGAGATCCGAACACAATCAGTATCCGGACTCATCCACACGGCGGCCTCTACAAGAATCCGGAGAGATCCGAACACAATCAGTGTCCGGACTCATCCACACGGCGGCCTCTACAAGAATCCGGAGAGATCCGAACACAATCAGTGTCCGGACTCATCCACACGGCGGCCTCTACAAGAATCCTGAGAGATCCGAACACAATCAGTATCCAGACTCATCCACACGGCGGCCTCTGCAAGAATCCGGAGAGATCCGAACACAATCAGTATCTGGACTCATCCACACGGCGGCCTCTACAAGATTCCGGAGAGATCCGAACACAATCAGTATCTGGACTCATCCACACGGCGGCCTCTGCAAGAATCCTGAGAGATCTGAACACAATCAGTATCCGGACTCATCCACACGGCGGCCTCTACAAGAATCCGGAGAGATCCGAACACAATCAGTGTCCGGACTCGTCCACACAGCGGCCTCTGCAAGAATCCTGAGAGATCCGAACACAATCAGTGTCCGGACTCATCCACACGGCGGCCTCTACAAGAATCCGGAGAGATCCGAACACAATCAGTGTCCGGACTCATCCACACGGCGGCCTCTACAAGAATCCGGAGAGATCCGAACACAATCAGTGTCCGGACTCATCCACACGGCGGCCTCTACAAGAATCCGGAGAGATCTGAACACAATCAGTATCCGGACTCATCCACACGGCGGCCTCTACAAGAATCCGGAGAGATCCGAACACAATCAGTATCCGGACTCGTCCACACGGCGGCCTCTGCAAGAATCCGGAGATATCCGAACACAATCAGTGTCTGGACTCATCCACACGGCGGCCTCTACAAGAATCCTGAGAGATCCGAACACAATCAGTATCCAGACTCATCCACACGGCGGCCTCTGCAAGAATCCGGAGAGATCCGAACACAATCAGTATCCGGACTCATCCACACGGCGGCCTCTGCAAGATTCCGGAGAGATCCGAACACAATCAGTGTCCGGACTCATCCACACGGCGGCCTCTACAAGAATCCTGAGAGATCCGAACACAATCAGTATCCGGACTCATCCACACGGCGGCCTCTACAAGAATCCGGAGAGATCTGAACACAATCAGTATCCGGACTCATCCACACGGCGGCCTCTACAAGAATCCGGAGAGATCCGAACACAATCAGTATCCAGACTCGTCCACACGGCGGCCTCTGCAAGAATCCGGAAAGATCCGAACACAATCAGTGTCTGGACTCATCCACACGGCGGCCTCTACAAGAATCCTGAGAGATCCGAACACAATCAGTATCCAGACTCATCCACACGGCGGCCTCTGCAAGAATCCGGAGAGATCCGAACACAATCAGTATCTGGACTCATCCACACGGCGGCCTCTACAAGATTCCGGAGAGATCCGAACACAATCAGTATCTGGACTCATCCACACGGCGGCCTCTGCAAGAATCCTGAGAGATCTGAACACAATCAGTATCCGGACTCATCCACACGGCGGCCTCTACAAGAATCCGGAGAGATCCGAACACAATCAGTATCTGGACTCATCCACACGACGGCCTCTACAAGAATCCTGAGAGATCCGAACACAATCAGTGTCCGGACTCATCCACACGGCGGCCTCTACAAGAATCCGGAGAGATCCGAACACAATCAGTATCCGGACTCATCCACACGGCGGCCTCTACAAGAATCCGGAGAGATCCGAACACAATCAGTGTCCGGACTCATCCACACGGCGGCCTCTACAAGAATCCGGAGAGATCCGAACACAATCAGTGTCCGGACTCGTCCACACAGCGGCCTCTGCAAGAATCCTGAGAGATCCGAACACAATCAGTGTCCGGACTCATCCACACGGCGGCCTCTACAAGAATCCGGAGAGATCCGAACACAATCAGTGTCCGGACTCATCCACACGGCGGCCTCTACAAGAATCCGGAGAGATCCGAACACAATCAGTGTCCGGACTCATCCACACGGCGGCCTCTACAAGAATCCGGAGAGATCTGAACACAATCAGTATCCGGACTCATCCACACGGCGGCCTCTACAAGAATCCGGAGAGATCCGAACACAATCAGTATCCGGACTCGTCCACACGGCGGCCTCTGCAAGAATCCGGAGATATCCGAACACAATCAGTGTCTGGACTCATCCACACGGCGGCCTCTACAAGAATCCTGAGAGATCCGAACACAATCAGTATCCAGACTCATCCACACGGCGGCCTCTGCAAGAATCCGGAGAGATCCGAACACAATCAGTATCCGGACTCATCCACACGGCGGCCTCTGCAAGATTCTGGAGAGATCCGAACACAATCAGTATCTGGACTCATCCACACGGCGGCCTCTGCAAGAATCCTGAGAGATCCGAACACAATCAGTATCCGGACTCATCCACACGGCGGCCTCTACAAGAATCCGGAGAGATCCGAACACAATCAGTGTCCGGACTCATCCACACGGCGGCCTCCACAAGAATCCGGAGAGATCCGAACACAATCAGTGTCCGGACTCATCCACACGGCGGCCTCTACAAGAATCCTGAGAGATCCGAACACAATCAGTATCCGGACTCATCCACACGGCGGCCTCTACAAGAATCCGGAGAGATCTGAACACAATCAGTATCCGGACTCATCCACACGGCGGCCTCTACAAGAATCCGGAGAGATCCGAACACAATCAGTATCCAGACTCGTCCACACGGCGGCCTCTGCAAGAATCCGGAAAGATCCGAACACAATCAGTGTCTGGACTCATCCACACGGCGGCCTCTACAAGAATCCTGAGAGATCCGAACACAATCAGTATCCAGACTCATCCACACGGCGGCCTCTGCAAGAATCCGGAGAGATCCGAACACAATCAGTATCTGGACTCATCCACACGGCGGCCTCTACAAGATTCCGGAGAGATCCGAACACAATCAGTATCTGGACTCATCCACACGGCGGCCTCTGCAAGAATCCTGAGAGATCTGAACACAATCAGTATCCGGACTCATCCACACGGCGGCCTCTACAAGAATCCGGAGAGATCCGAACACAATCAGTATCTGGACTCATCCACACGACGGCCTCTACAAGAATCCGGAGAGATCCGAACACAATCAGTATCCGGACTCATCCACACGGCGGCCTCTACAAGAATCCGGAGAGATCCGAACACAATCAGTATCCGGACTCATCCACACGGCGGCCTCTACAAGAATCCGGAGAGATCCGAACACAATCAGTATCCGGACTCATCCACACGGCGGCCTCTACAAGAATCCAGAGAGATCCGAACACAATCAGTATCCGGACACGTCCACACGGCAGCCTCTACAAGAATCCGGAGAGATCCGAACACAATCAGTGTCCGGACTCATCCACACGGCGGCCTCTGCAAGAATCCTGAGAGATCCGAACACAATCAGTATCCGGACTCATCCACACGGCGGCCTCTACAAGAATCCGGAGAGATCCGAACACAATCAGTATCCGGACTCATCCACACGGCGGCCTCTGCAAGAATCCGGAGAGATCCGAACACAATCAGTATCCGGACTCATCCACACGGCGGCCTCTACAAGAATCCGGAGAGATCTGAACACAATCAGTATCAGGACTCATCCACACGGCGGCCTCTACAAGAATCCTGAGACATCCGAACACAATCAGTGTCCGGACTCATCCACACGGCGGCCTCTACAAGAATCCTCAGAGATCCGAACACAATCAGTATCCGGACTCATCCACACGGCGGCCTCTACAAGAATCCGGAGACATCCGAACACAATCAGTGTCCGGACTCATCCACACGGCGGCCTCTACAAGAATCCAGAGAGATCTGAACACAATCAGTATCCGGACTCATCCACACGGCGGCCTCTACAAGAATCCGGAGAGATCTGAACACAATCAGTATCCGGACTTCCCCACACGGCGGCCTCTACAAGAATCCGGAGAGATCCGAACACAATCAGTATCCGGACTCATCCACACGGCGGCCTCTACAAGAAACCGGAGAGATCCGAACACAATCAGTATCCGGACTCATCCACACGACGGCCTCTGCAAGAATCCTGAGAGATCCGAACACAATCAGTATCCGGACTCATCCACACGGCGGCCTCTACAAGAATCCTGAGAGATCCGAACACAATCAGTATCCGGACTCCTCCACACGGCGGCCTCTACAAGAATCCGGAGAGATCCGAACACAATCAGTATCCGGACTCATCCACACGGCGGCCTCTACAAGAATCCTGAGAGATCCGAACACAATCAGTATCCGGACTCCTCCACACGGCGGCCTCTACAAGAATCCGGAGAGATCCGAACACAATCAGTATCCGGACTCATCCACACGGCGGCCTCTACAAGAATCCTGAGACATCCGAACACAATCAGTATCCGGACTCATCCACACGGCGGCCTCTACAAGAATCCTGAGAGATCCGAACACAATCAGTATCCGGACTCATCCACACGGCGGCCTCTACAAGAATCCGGAGAGATCCGAACACAATCAGTATCCGGACTCATCCACACGGCGGCCTCTACAAGAATCCGGAGAGATCCGAACACAATCAGTATCCGGACTCATCCACACTGCGGCCTCTGCGAGAATCCGGAGAGATCCGAACACAATCAGTATCCGGACTCATCCACACGGCGGCCTCTACAAGAAACCGGAGAGATCCGAACACAATCAGTATCCGGACTCATCCACACGACGGCCTCTGCAAGAATCCTGAGAGATCCGAACACAATCAGTATCCGGACTCATCCACACGGCGGCCTCTACAAGAATCCTGAGAGATCCGAACACAATCAGTATCCGGACTCCTCCACACGGCGGCCTCTACAAGAATCCGGAGAGATCCGAACACAATCAGTATCCGGACTCATCCACACGGCGGCCTCTACAAGAATCCTGAGACATCCGAACACAATCAGTATCTGGACTCATCCACACGGCGGCCTCTACAAGAATCCTGAGAGATCCGAACACAATCAGTATCCGGACTCATCCACACGGCGGCCTCTACAAGAATCCTGAGAGATCCGAACACAATCAGTGTCCGGACTCATCCACACGGCGGCCTCTACAAGAATCAGGAGAGATCCGAACACAATCATTATCCGGACTCATCCACACGACGACCTCTGCAAGAATCCTGAGAGATCCGAACACAATCAGTGTCCGGACTCATCCACACGGCGGCCTCTGCAAGAATCCTGAGAGATCCGAACACAATCAGTATCCGGACTCATCCACACGGCGGCCTCTACAAGAATCCGGAGAGATCCGAACACAATCAGTATCCGGACTCATCCACACGGCGGCCTCTACAAGAATCCGGAGAGATCCGAACACAATCAGTATCCGGACTCATCCACACGGCGGCCTCTGCGAGAATCCGGAGAGATCCGAACACAATCAGTATCCGGACTCATCCACACGGCGGCCTCTACCAGAATCCTGAGAGATCTGAACACAATCAGTATCCGGACTCATCCACACGGCGGCCTCTACAAGAATCCGGAGAGATCCGAACACAATCAGTGTCCGGACTCATCCACACGGCGGCCTCTACAAGAATCCGGAGAGATCCGAACACAATCAGTATCCGGACTCATCCACACGGCGGCCTCTGCAAGAATCCTGAGAGATCCGAACACAATCAGTATCAGGACTCATCCACACGGCGGCCTCTCCAAGAATCCGGAGAGATCCGAACACAATCAGTGTCCGGACTCATCCACACGGCGGCCTCTACAAGAATCCGGAGAGATCCGAACACAATCAGTATCCGGACTCATCCACACGGCGGCCTCTGCAAGAATCCTGAGAGATCCGAACACAATCAGTATCAGGACTCATCCACACGGCGGCCTCTACAAGAATCCTGAGACATCCGAACACAATCAGTGTCCGGACTCATCCACACGGCGGCCTCTACAAGAATCCGGAGAGATCCGAACACAATCAGTGTCTGGACTCCTCCACACGGCGGCCTCTACAAGAATCCGGAGATATCTGAACAGAATCAGTATCCGGACTCATCCACACGGCGGCCTCTACAAGAATCCTGAGAGATCCGAACACAATCAGTGTCCGGACTCATCCACACGGCGGCCTCTACAAGAATCCTGAGAGATCTGAACACAATCAGTGTCTGGACTCATCCACACAGCGGCCTCTACAAGAATCCTGAGAGATCTGAACACAATCAGTATCCGGACTCATCCACACGGCGGCCTCTACAAGAATCCGGAGAGATCTGAACACAATCAGTGTCCGGACTCATCCACACGGCGGCCTCTACAAGAATCCTGAGAGATCCGAACACAATCAGTATCCGGACTCATCCACACGGCGGCCTCTACAAGAATCCGGAGAGATCCGAACACAATCAGTGTCCGGACTCATCCACACGGCGGCCTCTACAAGAATCCTGAGAGATCTGAACACAATCAGTATCCGGACTCATCCACACGGTGGCCTCTACAAGAATCCGGAGAGATCTGAACACAATCAGTATCCGGACTTCCCCACACGGCGGCCTCTACAAGAATCCGGAGAGATCCGAACACAATCAGTATCCGGACTCATCCACACGGCGGCCTCTACAAGAAACCGGAGAGATCCGAACACAATCAGTATCCGGACTCATCCACACGGCGGCCTCTGCAAGAATCCTGAGAGATCCGAACACAATCAGTATCCGGACTCATCCACACGGCGGCCTCTACAAGAATCCTGAGAGATCCGAACACAATCAGTATCCGGACTCCTCCACACGGCGGCCTCTACAAGAATCCGGAGAGATCCGAACACAATCAGTATCCGGACTCATCCACACGGCGGCCTCTACAAGAATCCTGAGACATCCGAACACAATCAGTATCCGGACTCCTCCACACGGTGGCCTCTACAAGAATCCAGAGAGATCCGAACACAATCAGTATCCGGACTCCTCCACACGGCGGCCTCTACAAGAATCCGGAGAGATCCGAACACAATCAGTATCCGGACTCATCCACACGGCGGCCTCTACAAGAATCCTGAGACATCCGAACACAATCAGTATCTGGACTCATCCACACGGCGGCCTCTACAAGAATCCTGAGAGATCCGAACACAATCAGTATCCGGACTCATCCACACGGCGGCCTCTACAAGAATCCGGAGAGATCCGAACACAATCAGTATCCGGACTCATCCACACGGCGGCCTCTACAAGAATCCGGAGAGATCCGAACACAATCAGTATCCGGACTCATCCACACGGCGGCCTCTGCGAGAATCCGGAGAGATCCGAACACAATCAGTATCCGGACTCATCCACACGGCGGCCTCTACAAGAATCAGGAGAGATCCGAACACAATCATTATCCGGACTCATCCACACGACGGCCTCTGCAAGAATCCTGAGAGATCCGAACACAATCAGTGTCCAGACTCATCCACACGGCGGCCTCTGCAAGAATCCTGAGAGATCCGAACACAATCAGTATCCGGACTCATCCACACGGCGGCCTCTACAAGAATCCGGAG
The DNA here is from genome assembly GCF_048569485.1 of Anomaloglossus baeobatrachus. Classification (NCBI taxonomy): domain Eukaryota; kingdom Metazoa; phylum Chordata; class Amphibia; order Anura; family Aromobatidae; genus Anomaloglossus; species Anomaloglossus baeobatrachus. The sequence goes on along the minus strand of NC_134356.1, from coordinate 168,047 downwards.
AGATCCGAACACAATCAGTATCCGGACTCATCCACACGGCGGCCTCTACAAGAATCCGGAGAGATCCGAACACAATCAGTATCCGGACTCATCCACACGGCATCCACTGCGAGAATCCGGAGAGATCCGAACACAATCAGTATCCGGACTCATCCACACGGCGGCCTCTACCAGAATCCTGAGAGATCTGAACACAATCAGTATCTGGACTCATCCACACGGCGGCCTCTACAAGAATCCGGAGAGATCCGAACACAATCAGTGTCCGGACTCATCCACACGGCGGCCTCTACAAGAATCCGGAGAGATCCGAACACAATCAGTATCCGGACTCATCCACACGGCGGCCTCTGCAAGAATCCTGAGAGATCCGAACACAATCAGTATCAGGACTCATCCACACGGCGGCCTCTACAAGAATCCGGAGAGATCCGAACACAATCAGTGTCCGGACTCATCCACACGGCGGCCTCTACAAGAATCCGGAGAGATCCGAACACAATCAGTATCCGGACTCATCCACACGGCGGCCTCTGCAAGAATCCTGAGAGATCCGAACACAATCAGTATCAGGACTCATCCACACGGCGGCCTCTACAAGAATCCTGAGACATCCGAACACAATCAGTGTCCGGACTCATCCACACGGCGGCCTCTACAAGAATCCGGAGAGATCCGAACACAATCAGTGTCTGGACTCCTCCACACGGCGGCCTCTACAAGAATCCGGAGATATCTGAACACAATCAGTATCCGGACTCATCCACACGGCGGCCTCTACAAGAATCCTGAGAGATCCGAACACAATCAGTGTCCGGACTCATCCACACGGCGGCCTCTACAAGAATCCTGAGAGATCTGAACACAATCAGTATCCGGACTCATCCACACGGCGGCCTCTACAAGAATCCGGAGAGATCTGAACACAATCAGTGTCCGGACTCATCCACACGGCGGCCTCTACAAGAATCCTGAGAGATCCGAACACAATCAGTATCCGGACTCATCCACACGGCGGCCTCTACAAGAATCCGGAGAGATCCGAACACAATCAGTGTCCGGACTCATCCACACGGCGGCCTCTACAAGAATCCTGAGAGATCTGAACACAATCAGTATCCGGACTCATCCACATGGTGGCCTCTACAAGAATCCGGAGAGATCTGAACACAATCAGTATCCGGACTTCCCCACACGGCGGCCTCTACAAGAATCCGGAGAGATCCGAACACAATCAGTATCCGGACTCATCCACACGGCGGCCTCTACAAGAAACCGGAGAGATCCGAACACAATCAGTATCCGGACTCATCCACACGGCGGCCTCTGCAAGAATCCTGAGAGATCCGAACACAATCAGTATCCGGACTCATCCACACGGCGGCCTCTACAAGAATCCTGAGAGATCCGAACACAATCAGTATCCGGACTCCTCCACACGGCGGCCTCTACAAGAATCCGGAGAGATCCGAACACAATCAGTATCCGGACTCATCCACACGGCGGCCTCTACAAGAATCCTGAGACATCCGAACACAATCAGTATCCGGACTCCTCCACACGGTGGCCTCTACAAGAATCCAGAGAGATCCGAACACAATCACTATCCGGACTCCTCCACACGGCGGCCTCTACAAGAATCCGGAGAGATCCGAACACAATCAGTATCCGGACTCATCCACACGGCGGCCTCTACAAGAATCCTGAGACATCCGAACACAATCAGTATCTGGACTCATCCACACGGCGGCCTCTACAAGAATCCTGAGAGATCCGAACACAATCAGTATCCGGACTCATCCACACGGCGGCCTCTACAAGAATCCGGAGAGATCCGAACACAATCAGTATCCGGACTCATCCACACGGCGGCCTCTACAAGAATCCTGAGACATCCGAACACAATCAGTATCTGGACTCATCCACACGGCGGCCTCTACAAGAATCCGGAGAGATCCGAACACAATCAGTATCCGGACTCATCCACACGGCGGCCTCTACAAGAATCCGGAGAGATCCGAACACAATCAGTATCCGGACTCATCCACACGGCGGCCTCTACAAGAATCCGGAGAGATCCGAACACAATCAGTATCTGGACTCATCCACACGGCGGCCTCTGCAAGAATCCGGAGAGATCTGAACACAATCAGTATCCGGACTCATCCACACGACGGCCTCTACAAGAATCCTGAGAGATCCGAACACAATCAGTATCTGGACTCATCCACACGGCGGCCTCTACAAGAATCCGGAGAGATCTGAACACAATCAGTATCCAGACTCCTCCACACGGCGGCCTCTACAAGAATCCGGAGAGATCCGAACACAATCAGTTTCCGGACTCATCCACACGGCGGCCTCTACAAGAATCCTGAGAGATCTGAACACAATCAGTGTCCGGACTCATCCACACGGCGGCCTCTACAAGAATCCGGAGAGATCTGAACACAATCAGTATCCAGACTCATCCACACGGCGGCCTCTACAAGAATCCGGAGAGATCCGAACACAATCATTATCCGGACTCATCCACACGACGGCCTCTGCAAGAATCCTGAGAGATCCGAACACAATCAGTGTCCGGACTCATCCACACGGCGGCCTCTGCAAGAATCCTGAGAGATCCGAACACAATCAGTATCCGGACTCATCCACACGGCGGCCTCTACAAGAATCCGGAGAGATCCGAACACAATCAGTATCCGGACTCATCCACACGGCGGCCTCTGCGAGAATCCGGAGAGATCCGAACACAATCAGTATCCGGACTCATCCACACGGCGGCCTCTACAAGAATCCTGAGAGATCTGAACACAATCAGTATCCGGACTCATCCACACGGCGGCCTCTACAAGAATCCGGAGAGATCCGAACACAATCAGTATCCGGACTCATCCACACGGCGGCCTCTGCGAGAATCCGGAGAGATCCGAACACAATCAGTATCCGGACTCATCCACACGGCGGCCTCTACAAGAATCCTGAGAGATCCGAACACAATCAGTATCCGGACTCATCCACACGGCGGCCTCTACAAGAATCCGGAGAGATCCGAACACAATCAGTATCCGGACTCGTCCACACGGCGGCCTCTACAATAATCCTGAGAGATCTGAACACAATCAGTATCCGGACTCCTCCACACGGTGGCCTCTACAAGAATCCGGAGAGATCTGAACACAATCAGTATCCGGACTCATCCACACGGCAGCCTCTACAAAAATCCTGAGAGATCCGAACACAATCAGTATCCGGTCTTCCCCACACGGCAGCCTCTACAAAAATCCTGAGAGATCCGAACACAATCAGTATCCGGACTCATCCACACGGCGGCCTCTACAACAATCCGGAGAGATCTGAACACAATCAGTGCCCGGACTCATCCACACGGAGGCCTCTACAAGAATCCTGAGAGATCTGAACACAATCAGTATCCGGACTCATCCACACGGCGGCCTCTACAAGAATCCAGAGAGATCCGAACGCAATCAGTGTCCGGACTCATCCACACGGCGGCCTCTGCAAGAATCCAGAGAGATCCGAACACAATCAGAATCCGGACTCATCCACACGGCGGCCTCTACAAGAATCCTGAGAGATCCGAATACAATCAGTATCCGGACTCCTCCACACGGCGGCCTCTACAAGAATCCGGAGAGATCCGAACACAATCAGTATCCGGACTCATCCACACGGCGGCCTCTACAAGAATCCGGAGAGATCCGAACACAATCAGTATCCGGACTCATCCACACGGCGGCCTCTACAAGAATCCGGAGAGATCCGAACACAGTCAGTATCCAGACTCATCCACACGGCGGCCTCTACAAGAATCCTGAGAGATCCGAACACAATCAGTGCCCGGACTCATCCACACGACGGCCTCTACAAGAATCCGGAGAGATCCGAACACAATCAGTATCCGGACTCCTCCAGACGGCGGCCTCTACAAGAATCCGGAGAGATCCGAACACAATCAGTACCCGGACTCATCCACACGGCGGCCTCTACAAGAATCCTGGGAGATCCGAACACAATCAGTATCCGGACTCCTCCACACGGCGGCCTCTACAAGAATCCGGAGAGATCTGAACACAATCAGTATCTGGACTCATCCACACGGCGGCCTCTGCAAGAATCCTGAGAGATCCGAACACAATCAGTATCCGGACTCATCCACACAGCGGCCTCTACAAGAATCCGGAGAGATCCGAACACAATCAGTATCCGGACTCATCCACACGGCAGACTCTACAAGAATCCGGAGAGATCCGAACACAATCAGTATCCAGACTCATCCACACGGCGGCCTCTACAAGAATCCTGAGAGATCCGAACACAATCAGTATCCGGACTCATCCACACGGCGGCCTCTACAAGAATACGGAGAGATCCGAACACAATCAGTGCCCGGACTCATCCACACGGTGGCCTCTACAAGAATCCGGAGAGATCCGAACACAATCAGCGTCCGGACTCATCCACACGGCGGCCTCTACAAGAAACCGGAGAGATCCGAACACAATCAGTGCCCGGACTCATCCACACGGCGGCCTCTACAAGAATCCGGAGAGATCCGAACACAATCAGCGTCCGGACTCATCCACACGGCGGCCTCTACAAGAATCCAGAGAGATCCGAACACAATCAGTATCTGGACTCATTCACACAGCGGCCTCTACAAGAATCCTGAGAGATCTGAACACAATCAGTATCCAGACTCATCCACACGGCGGCCTCTACAAGAATCCTGAGAGATCCGAACACAATCAGTATCCGGACTCATCCACACGGCGGCCTCTACAAGAATCCGGAGAGATCCGAACACAATCAGTGCCCGGACTCATCCACACGGTGGCCTCTACAAGAATCCGGAGAGATCCGAACACAATCAGCGTCCGGACTCATCCACACGGCGGCCTCTACAAGAAACCGGAGAGATCCGAACACAATCAGTGCCCGGACTCATCCACACGGCGGCCTCTACAAGAATCCGGAGAGATCCGAACACAATCAGCGTCCGGACTCATCCACACGGCGGCCTCTACAAGAATCCAGAGAGATCCGAACACAATCAGTATCTGGACTCATCCACACAGCGGCCTCTACAAGAATCCTGAGAAATCTGAACACAATCAGTGTCGGAACTCATCCACACGGCGGCCTCTACAAGAATCCAGAGAGATCTGAACACAATCAGTATCCGGACTCATCCACACGACGGCCTCTACAAGAATCCTGAGAGATCCGAACACAATCAGTATCCGGACTCATCCACACGGCGGCCTCTACAAGAATCCTGAGAGATCCGAACACAATCAGTATCCGGACTCATCCACACGGCGGCCTCTACAAGAATCCGGAGAGATCCGAACACAATCAGTATCCGGACTCATCCACACGGCGGCCTCTACAAGAATCCTGAGAGATCCGAACACAATCATTATCCGGACTCATCCACACGGCGGCCTCTACAAGAATCCGGAGAGATCTGAACACAATCAGTGTCCGGACTCATCCACACGGTGGCCTCTACAAGAATCCTGAGAGATCCGAACACAATCAGTATCCGGACTCATCCACACGGCGGCCTCTACAAGAATCCGGAGAGATCCGAACACAATCAGTATCTGGACTCATCCACACGGCGGCCTCTACAAGAATCCGGAGAGATCCGAACACAATCAGTATCTGGACTCCTCCACACGGCGGCCTCTACCAGAATCCTGAGACATCCGAGCACAATCAGTATCCGGACTCATCCACACGGCGGCCTCTACAAGAATCCGGAGAGATCCGAACACAATCAGTGTCTGGACTCCTCCACACGGCGGCCTCTACAAGAATCCTGAGAGATCCGAACACAATCAGTATCTGGACTCATCCACACGGCGGCCTCTACAAGAATCCTGAGAGATCTGAACACAATCAGTATCTGGACTCATCCACACGGCGGCCTCTACAAGAATCCGGAGAGATCTGAACAAAATCAGTATCCGGACTCCTCCACACGGCGGCCTCTACAAGAATCCTGAGAGATCCGAACACAATCAGTGTCTGGACTCATCCACACGGCGGCCTCTACAAGAATCCTGAGAGATCTGAACACAATCAGTATCCGGACTCATCCACACGGCGGCCTCTACAAGAATCCTGAGAGATCTGAACACAATCAGTGTCCGGACTCATCCACACGGTGGCCACTACAAGAATCCGGAGAGATCCGAACACAATCAGTGTCTGGACTCATCCACACGGCGGCCTCTACAAGAATCCTGAGAGATCCGAACACAATCAGTATCCGGACTCATCCACACGGCGGCCTCTACAAGAATCCTGAGAGATCCGAACACAATCAGTATCCGGACTCATCCACACGGCGGCCTCTACAAGAATCCGGAGATATCTGAACACAATCATTATCCAGACTCATCCACACGGCGGCCTCTACAAGAATCCTGAGAGATCCGAACACAATCAGTATCTGGACTCATCCACACGGCGGCCTCTACAAGAATCCGGAGATATCTGAACACAATCATTATCCGGACTCATCCACACGGCGGCCTCTACAAGAATCCGGAGAGATCCGAACACAATCAGTATCCGGACTCATCCACACGGCGGCCTCTACAAGAATCCGGAGAGATCCGAACACAATCAGTATCTGGACTCATCCACACAGCGGCCTCTACAAGAATCCTGAGAGATCTGAACACAATCAGTATCCGGACTCCTCCACACGGTGGCCTCTACAAGAATCCGGAGAGATCTGAACACATTCATTATCCGGACTCCTCCACACGGCGGCCTCTACAAGAATCCGGAGAGATCCGAACACAATCAGTATCCTGACTCCTCCACACGGCGGCCTCTACAAGAATCCGGAGATATCCGAACACAATCAGTGTCCGGACTCATCCACACGGCGGCCTCTACAAGAATCCGGAGAGATCCGAACACAATCAGTGTCCAGACTCATCCACACGGCGGCCTCTACAAGAATCCGGAGAGATCCGAACACAATCAGTGTCCGGACTCATCCACACGGCGGCCTCTACAAGAATCCGGAGAGATCCGAACACAATCAGTGTCTGGACTCATCCACACAGCGGCCTCTACAAGAATCCTGAGAGATCTGAACACAATCAGTATCCGGACTCCTCCACACGGCGGCCTCTACAAGAATCCTGAGAGATCCGAACACAATCAGTATCCGGACTCATCCACACGGCGGCCTCTACAAGAATCCGGAGAGATCTGAACACATTCATTATCCGGACTCGTCCACACGGCGGCCTCTACAAGAATCCGGAGAGATCCGAACACAATCAGTATCCGGACTCATCCACACGGCAGCCTCTACAAGAATCCGGAGAGATCCGAACACAATCAGTATCCGGACTCATCCACACGGCGGCCTCTACAAGAATCCGGAGAGATCCGAACACAATCAGTATCCGGACTCATCCACACGGCGGCCTCTACAAGAATCCGGAGAGATCCGAACACAATCAGTATCCGGACTTCCCCACACGACGGCCTCTACAAGAATCCAGAGAGATCCGAACACAATCAGTATCTGGACTCATCCACACGGCGGCCTCTACAAGAATCCGGAGAGATCCGAACACAATCAGTATCCGGACTCATCCACACGGCGGCCTCTACAAGAATCCTGAGACATCCGAACACAATCAGTGTCTGGACTCATCCACACGGCGGCCTCTACAAGAATCCGGAGAGATCTGAACACAATCAGTATCCAGACTCCTCCACACGGCGGCCTCTACAAGAATCCGGAGACATCCGAACACAATCAGTATCCAGACTCATCCACACGGCGGCCTCTACAAGAATCCTGAGAGATCCGAACACAATCAGTATCCGGACTCCTCCACACGGCGGCCTCTACAAGAATCCTGAGAGATCCGAACACAATCAGTATCCAGACTCATCCACACGGCGGCCTCTACAAGAATCCGGAGAGATCCGAACACAATCAGTGCCCGGACTCATCCACACGGCGGCCTCTACAAGAATCCGGAGAGATCCGAACACAATCAGTATCTGGACTCATCCACACGGCGGCCTCTACAAGAATCCGGAGACATCCGAACACAATCAGTATCCGGACTCATCCACACGGCGGCCTCTACAAGAATCCAGAGAGATCCGAACACATTCATTATCCGGACTCATCCACACGGCGGCCTCTACAAGAATCCGGAGAGATCCGAACACAATCAGTATCCGGACTCATCCACACGGCGGCCTCTACAAGAATCCGGAGAGATCCGAACACAATCAGTATCCGGACTTCCCCACACGACGGCCTCTACAAGAATCCAGAGAGATCCGAACACAATCAGTATCTGGACTCATCCACACGGCGGCCTCTACAAGAATCCGGAGAGATCCGAACACAATCAGTATCCGGACTCATCCACACGGCGGCCTCTACAAGAATCCTGAGACATCCGAACACAATCAGTGTCTGGACTCATCCACACGGCGGCCTCTACAAGAATCCGGAGAGATCTGAACACAATCAGTATCCAGACTCCTCCACACGGCGGCCTCTACAAGAATCCGGAGACATCCGAACACAATCAGTATCCAGACTCATCCACACGGCGGCCTCTACAAGAATCCTGAGAGATCCGAACACAATCAGTATCCGGACTCCTCCACACGGCGGCCTCTACAAGAATCCTGAGAGATCCGAACACAATCAGTATCCAGACTCATCCACACGGCGGCCTCTACAAGAATCCGGAGAGATCCGAACACAATCAGTGCCCGGACTCATCCACACGGCGGCCTCTACAAGAATCCGGAGAGATCCGAACACAATCAGTATCTGGACTCATCCACACGGCGGCCTCTACAAGAATCCGGAGACATCCGAACACAATCAGTATCCGGACTCATCCACACGGCGGCCTCTACAAGAATCCAGAGAGATCCGAACACATTCATTATCCGGACTCATCCACACGGCGGCCTCTGCAAGAATCCGGAGAGATCTGAACACAATCAGTGTCCGGACTCATCCACACGGCGGCCTCTACAAGAATCCGGAGAGATCTGAACACATTCATTATCCGGACTCATCCACACGGCGGCCTCTGCAAGAATCCGGAGAGATCTGAACACATTCATTATCCGGACTCATCCACACGGCGGCCTCTACAAGAATCCGGAGAGATCTGAACACATTCATTATCCGGACTCATCCACACGGCGGCCTCTACAAGAATCCGGAGAGATCTGAACACAATCCGTGTCCGGACTCATCCACACGGCGGCCTCTACAAGAATCCGGAGAGATCCGAACACAATCAGTATCCAGACTCATCCACACGACGGCCTCTACAAGAATCCGGAGAGATCCGAACACAATCAGTATCCGGACTCATCCACACGGCGGCCTCTACAAGAATCCGGAGAGATCCGAACACAATCAGTATCTGGACTCATCCACACGGCGGCCTCTACAAGAATCCGGAGAGATCCGAACACAATCAGTATCCGGACTCATCCACACGGCGGCCTCTACAAGAATCCTGAGAGATCCGAACACAATCAGTATCTGGACTCATCCACACGGCGGCCTCTACAAGAATCCGGAGAGATCCGAACACAATCAGTATCCGGACTCATCCACACGGCGGCCTCTACAAGAATCCTGAGAGATCTGAACACAATCAGTATCCGGACTCATCCACACGGCGGCCTCTACAAGAATCCGGAGAGATCCGAACACAATCAGTATCTGGACTCATCCACACGGCGACCTCTACAAGAATCCGGAGAGATCCGAACACAATCAGTGTCTGGATTCATCCACACGGCGGCCTCTACAAGAATCCGGAGAGATCTGAACACAATCAGTATCCGGACTCCTCCACACGGCGGCCTCTCCAAGAATCCGGAGAGATCCGAACACAATCAGTATCCGGACTCATCCACACGGCGGCCTCTGCAAGAATCCGGAGAGATCCGAACACAATCAGTATCCGGACTCATCCACACGGCGGCCTCTGCAAGAATCTGGAGAAATCCGAACACAATCAGTATCTGGACTCATCCACACGGCGGCCTCTACAAGAATCCGGAGAGATCCGAACACAATCAGTATCCGGACTCATCCACACGGCGGCCTCTACAAGAATCCGGAGAGATCTGAACACAATCAGTATCCGGACTCATCCACACGGCGGCCTCTACAAGAATCCGGAGAGATCTGAACACAATCAGTATCCGGACTCATCCACACGGCGGCCTCTACAAGAATCCGGAGAGATCCGAACACAATCAGTATCCGGACTCATCCACACGGCGGCCTCTACAAGAATCCTGAGAGATCCGAACACAATCAGTATCTGGACTCATCCACACGGCGGCCTCTACAAGAATCCGGAGAGATCCGAACACAATCAGTATCCGGACTCATCCACACGGCGGCCTCTACAAGAATCCTGAGAGATCTGAACACAATCAGTATCCGGACTCATCCACACGCGGCCTCTACAAGAATCCGGAGAGATCCGAACACAATCAGTATCCGGACTCATCCACACGGCGGCCTCTGCGAGAATCCGGAGAGATCCGAACACAATCAGTATCCGGACTCATCCACACGGCGGCCTCTACAAGAATCCTGAGAGATCCGAACACAATCAGTATCCGGACTCATCCACACGGCGGCCTCTACAAGAATCCGGAGAGATCCGAACACAATCAGTATCCGGACTCGTCCACACGGCGGCCTCTACAATAATCCTGAGAGATCTGAACACAATCAGTATCCGGACTCCTCCACACGGTGGCCTCTACAAGAATCCGGAGAGATCTGAACACAATCAGTATCCGGACTCATCCACACGGCAGCCTCTACAAAAATCCTGAGAGATCCGAACACAATCAGTATCCGGTCTTCCCCACACGGCAGCCTCTACAAAAATCCTGAGAGATCCGAACACAATCAGTATCCGGACTCATCCACACGGCGGCCTCTACAACAATCCGGAGAGATCTGAACACAATCAGTGCCCGGACTCATCCACACGGAGGCCTCTACAAGAATCCTGAGAGATCTGAACACAATCAGTATCCGGACTCATCCACACGGCGGCCTCTACAAGAATCCAGAGAGATCCGAACGCAATCAGTGTCCGGACTCATCCACACGGCGGCCTCTGCAAGAATCCAGAGAGATCCGAACACAATCAGAATCCGGACTCATCCACACGGCGGCCTCTACAAGAATCCTGAGAGATCCGAATACAATCAGTATCCGGACTCCTCCACACGGCGGCCTCTACAAGAATCCGGAGAGATCCGAACACAATCAGTATCCGGACTCATCCACACGGCGGCCTCTACAAGAATCCGGAGAGATCCGAACACAATCAGTATCCGGACTCATCCACACGGCGGCCTCTACAAGAATCCGGAGAGATCCGAACACAATCAGTATCCAGACTCATCCACACGGCGGCCTCTACAAGAATCCTGAGAGATCCGAACACAATCAGTGCCCGGACTCATCCACACGACGGCCTCTACAAGAATCCGGAGAGATCCGAACACAATCAGTATCCGGACTCCTCCAGACGGCGGCCTCTACAAGAATCCGGAGAGATCCGAACACAATCAGTACCCGGACTCATCCACACGGCGGCCTCTACAAGAATCCTGGGAGATCCGAACACAATCAGTATCCGGACTCCTCCACACGGCGGCCTCTACAAGAATCCGGAGAGATCTGAACACAATCAGTATCTGGACTCATCCACACGGCGGCCTCTGCAAGAATCCTGAGAGATCCGAACACAATCAGTATCCGGACTCATCCACACAGCGGCCTCTACAAGAATCCGGAGAGATCCGAACACAATCAGTATCCGGACTCATCCACACGGCAGACTCTACAAGAATCCGGAGAGATCCGAACACAATCAGTATCCAGACTCATCCACACGGCGGCCTCTACAAGAATCCTGAGAGATCCGAACACAATCAGTATCCGGACTCATCCACACGGCGGCCTCTACAAGAATACGGAGAGATCCGAACACAATCAGTGCCCGGACTCATCCACACGGTGGCCTCTACAAGAATCCGGAGAGATCCGAACACAATCAGCGTCCGGACTCATCCACACGGCGGCCTCTACAAGAAACCGGAGAGATCCGAACACAATCAGTGCCCGGACTCATCCACACGGCGGCCTCTACAAGAATCCGGAGAGATCCGAACACAATCAGCGTCCGGACTCATCCACACGGCGGCCTCTACAAGAATCCAGAGAGATCCGAACACAATCAGTATCTGGACTCATTCACACAGCGGCCTCTACAAGAATCCTGAGAGATCCGAACACAATCAGTATCCAGACTCATCCACACGGCGGCCTCTACAAGAATCCTGAGAGATCCGAACACAATCAGTATCCGGACTCATCCACACGGCGGCCTCTACAAGAATCCGGAGAGATCCGAACACAATCAGTGCCCGGACTCATCCACACGGTGGCCTCTACAAGAATCCGGAGAGATCCGAACACAATCAGCGTCCGGACTCATCCACACGGCGGCCTCTACAAGAAACCGGAGAGATCCGAACACAATCAGTGCCCGGACTCATCCACACGGCGGCCTCTACAAGAATCCGGAGAGATCCGAACACAATCAGCGTCCGGACTCATCCACACGGCGGCCTCTACAAGAATCCAGAGAGATCCGAACACAATCAGTATCTGGACTCATCCACACAGCGGCCTCTACAAGAATCCTGAGAAATCTGAACACAATCAGTGTCGGAACTCATCCACACGGCGGCCTCTACAAGAATCCAGAGAGATCTGAACACAATCAGTATCCGGACTCATCCACACGACGGCCTCTACAAGAATCCTGAGAGATCCGAACACAATCAGTATCCGGACTCATCCACACGGCGGCCTCTACAAGAATCCTGAGAGATCCGAACACAATCAGTATCCGGACTCATCCACACGGCGGCCTCTACAAGAATCCGGAGAGATCCGAACACAATCAGTATCCGGACTCATCCACACGGCGGCCTCTACAAGAATCCTGAGAGATCCGAACACAATCATTATCCGGACTCATCCACACGGCGGCCTCTACAAGAATCCGGAGAGATCTGAACACAATCAGTGTCCGGACTCATCCACACGGTGGCCTCTACAAGAATCCTGAGAGATCCGAACACAATCAGTATCCGGACTCATCCACACGGCGGCCTCTACAAGAATCCGGAGAGATCCGAACACAATCAGTATCTGGACTCATCCACACGGCGGCCTCTACAAGAATCCGGAGAGATCCGAACACAATCAGTATCTGGACTCCTCCACACGGCGGCCTCTACCAGAATCCTGAGACATCCGAGCACAATCAGTATCCGGACTCATCCACACGGCGGCCTCTACAAGAATCCGGAGAGATCCGAACACAATCAGTGTCTGGACTCCTCCACACGGCGGCCTCTACAAGAATCCTGAGAGATCCGAACACAATCAGTATCTGGACTCATCCACACGGCGGCCTCTACAAGAATCCTGAGAGATCTGAACACAATCAGTATCTGGACTCATCCACACGGCGGCCTCTACAAGAATCCGGAGAGATCTGAACAAAATCAGTATCCGGACTCCTCCACACGGCGGCCTCTACAAGAATCCTGAGAGATCCGAACACAATCAGTGTCTGGACTCATCCACACGGCGGTCTCTACAAGAATCCGGAGAGATCTGAACACAATCAGTGTCCGGACTCATCCACACGGCGGCCTCTACAAGAATCCGGAGAGATCCGAACACAATCAGTGTCCGGACTCATCCACACGGCGGTCTCTACAAGAATCCAGAGAGATCCGAACACAATCAGTATCCGGACTCCTCCACACGGCGGTCTCTACAAGAATCCGGAGAGATCCGAACACAATCAGTATCCGGACTCATCCACACGGCGGCCTCTACAAGAATCCGGAGAGATCCGAACACAATCAGTATCCGGACTCATCCACACAGCGGCCTCTACAAGAATCCGGAGATATCTGAACACAATCAGTATCTGGACTCATCCACACGGCGGCCTCTACAAGAATCCTGAGAGATCCGAACACAATCAGTATCCAGACTCATCCACACGGCGGCCTCTACAAGAATCCTGAGAGATCCGAACACAATCAGTATCTGGACTCATCCACACGGCGGCCTCTACAAGAATCCTGAGAGATCCGAACACAATCAGTGTCCGGACTCATCCACACGGCGGCCTCTACAAGAATCCTGAGAGATCTGAACACAATCAGTATCTGGACTCATCCACACGGCGGCCTCTACAAGAATCCGGAGATATCTGAACACAATCATTATCCGGACTCATCCACACGACGACCTCTACAAGAATCCGGAGAGATCTGAACACAATCAGTATCCGGACTTCCCCACACGGCGGCCTCTACAAGAATCCGGAGAGATCCGAACACAATCAGTATCTGGACTCATCCACACGGCGGCCTCTACAAGAATCCTGAGAGATCTGAACACAATCAGTATCCGGACTCATCCACACGGCGGCCTCTACAAGAATCCTGAGAGATCTGAACACAATCAGTGTCCGGACTCATCCACACGGTGGCCACTACAAGAATCCGGAGAGATCCGAACACAATCAGTATCCAGACTCATCCACACGGCGGCCTCTACAAGAATCCTGAGAGATCCGAACACAATCAGTATCTGGACTCATCCACACGGCGGCCTCTACAAGAATCCGGAGATATCTGAACACAATCATTATCCAGACTCATCCACACGGCGGCCTCTACAAGAATCCTGAGAGATCCGAACACAATCAGTATCTGGACTCATCCACACGGCGGCCTCTACAAGAATCCGGAGATATCTGAACACAATCATTATCCGGACTCATCCACACGGCGGCCTCTACAAGAATCCGGAGAGATCCGAACACAATCAGTATCCGGACTCATCCACACGGCGGCCTCTACAAGAATCCGGAGAGATCCGAACACAATCAGTATCTGGACTCATCCACACAGCGGCCTCTACAAGAATCCTGAGAGATCTGAACACAATCAGTATCCGGACTCCTCCACACGGTGGCCTCTACAAGAATCCGGAGAGATCTGAACACATTCATTATCCGGACTCCTCCACACGGCGGCCTCTACAAGAATCCGGAGAGATCCGAACACAATCAGTATCCGGACTCCTCCACACGGCGGCCTCTACAAGAATCCGGAGATATCCGAACACAATCAGTGTCCGGACTCATCCACACGGCGGCCTCTACAAGAATCCGGAGAGATCCGAACACAATCAGTGTCCAGACTCATCCACACGGCGGCCTCTACAAGAATCCGGAGAGATCCGAACACAATCAGTGTCCGGACTCATCCACACGGCGGCCTCTACAAGAATCCGGAGAGATCCGAACACAATCAGTGTCTGGACTCATCCACACAGCGGCCTCTACAAGAATCCTGAGAGATCTGAACACAATCAGTATCCGGACTCCTCCACACGGCGGCCTCTACAAGAATCCTGAGAGATCCGAACACAATCAGTATCCGGACTCATCCACACGGCGGCCTCTACAAGAATCCGGAGAGATCTGAACACATTCATTATCCGGACTCGTCCACACGGCGGCCTCTACAAGAATCCGGAGAGATCCGAACACAATCAGTATCCGGACTCATCCACACGGCAGCCTCTACAAGAATCCGGAGAGATCCGAACACAATCAGTATCCGGACTCATCCACACGGCGGCCTCTACAAGAATCCGGAGAGATCCGAACACAATCAGTATCCGGACTCATCCACACGGCGGCCTCTACAAGAATCCGGAGAGATCCGAACACAATCAGTATCCGGACTTCCCCACACGACGGCCTCTACAAGAATCCAGAGAGATCCGAACACAATCAGTATCTGGACTCATCCACACGGCGGCCTCTACAAGAATCCGGAGAGATCCGAACACAATCAGTATCCGGACTCATCCACACGGCGGCCTCTACAAGAATCCTGAGACATCCGAACACAATCAATGTCTGGACTCATCCACACGGCGGCCTCTACAAGAATCCGGAGAGATCTGAACACAATCAGTATCCAGACTCCTCCACACGGCGGCCTCTACAAGAATCCGGAGACATCCGAACACAATCAGTATCCAGACTCATCCACACGGCGGCCTCTACAAGAATCCTGAGAGATCCGAACACAATCAGTATCCGGACTCCTCCACACGGCGGCCTCTACAAGAATCCTGAGAGATCCGAACACAATCAGTATCCAGACTCATCCACACGGCGGCCTCTACAAGAATCCGGAGAGATCCGAACACAATCAGTGCCCGGACTCATCCACACGGCGGCCTCTACAAGAATCCGGAGAGATCCGAACACAATCAGTATCTGGACTCATCCACACGGCGGCCTCTACAAGAATCCGGAGACATCCGAACACAATCAGTATCCGGACTCATCCACACGGCGGCCTCTACAAGAATCCAGAGAGATCCGAACACATTCATTATCCGGACTCATCCACACGGCGGCCTCTGCAAGAATCCGGAGAGATCTGAACACAATCAGTGTCCGGACTCATCCACACGGCGGCCTCTACAAGAATCCGGAGAGATCTGAACACATTCATTATCCGGACTCATCCACACGGCGGCCTCTGCAAGAATCCGGAGAGATCTGAACACATTCATTATCCGGACTCATCCACACGGCGGCCTCTACAAGAATCCGGAGAGATCTGAACACATTCATTATCCGGACTCATCCACACGGCGGCCTCTACAAGAATCCGGAGAGATCTGAACACAATCCGTGTCCGGACTCATCCACACGGCGGCCTCTACAAGAATCCGGAGAGATCCGAACACAATCAGTATCCAGACTCATCCACACGACGGCCTCTACAAGAATCCGGAGAGATCCGAACACAATCAGTATCCGGACTCATCCACACGGCGGCCTCTACAAGAATCCGGAGAGATCCGAACACAATCAGTATCTGGACTCATCCACACGGCGGCCTCTACAAGAATCCGGAGAGATCCGAACACAATCAGTATCCGGACTCATCCACACGGCGGCCTCTACAAGAATCCTGAGAGATCCGAACACAATCAGTATCTGGACTCATCCACACGGCGGCCTCTACAAGAATCCGGAGAGATCCGAACACAATCAGTATCCGGACTCATCCACACGGCGGCCTCTACAAGAATCCTGAGAGATCTGAACACAATCAGTATCCGGACTCATCCACACGGCGGCCTCTACAAGAATCCGGAGAGATCCGAACACAATCAGTATCTGGACTCATCCACACGGCGACCTCTACAAGAATCCGGAGAGATCCGAACACAATCAGTGTCTGGATTCATCCACACGGCGGCCTCTACAAGAATCCGGAGAGATCTGAACACAATCAGTATCCGGACTCCTCCACACGGCGGCCTCTCCAAGAATTCGGAGAGATCCGAACACAATCAGTATCCGGACTCATCCACACGGCGGCCTCTGCAAGAATCCGGAGAGATCCGAACACAATCAGTATCCGGACTCATCCACACGGCGGCCTCTGCAAGAATCTGGAGAAATCCGAACACAATCAGTATCTGGACTCATCCACACGGCGGCCTCTACAAGAATCCGGAGAGATCCGAACACAATCAGTATCCGGACTCATCCACACGGCGGCCTCTACAAGAATCCGGAGAGATCTGAACACAATCAGTATCCGGACTCATCCACACGGCGGCCTCTACAAGAATCCGGAGAGATCTGAACACAATCAGTATCCGGACTCATCCACACGGCGGCCTCTACAAGAATCCGGAGAGATCCGAACACAATCAGTATCCGGACTCATCCACACGGCGGCCTCTACAAGAATCCTGAGAGATCCGAACACAATCAGTATCTGGACTCATCCACACGGCGGCCTCTACAAGAATCCGGAGAGATCCGAACACAATCAGTATCCGGACTCATCCACACGGCGGCCTCTACAAGAATCCTGAGAGATCTGAACACAATCAGTATCCGGACTCATCCACACGCGGCCTCTACAAGAATCCGGAGAGATCCGAACACAATCAGTGTCTGGATTCATCCACACGGCGGCCTCTACAAGAATCCGGAGAGATCCGAACACAATCAGTATCCGGACTCATCCACACGGCGGCCTCTGCAAGAATCCGGAGAGATCCGAACACAATCAGTATCCGGACTCATCCACACGGCGGCCTCTGCAAGAATCCGGAGAAATCCGAACACAATCAGTATCTGGACTCATCCACACGGCGGCCTCTACAAGAATCCGGAGAGATCCGAACACAATCAGTATCCGGACTCATCCACACGGCGGCCTCTACAAGAATCCGGAGAGATCTGAACACAATCAGTATCCGGACTCATCCACACGGCGGCCTCTACAAGAATCCGGAGAGATCCGAACACAATCAGTGCCCGGACTCATCCACACGGCGGCCTCTACAAGAATCCGGAGAGATCCGAACACAATCAGCGTCCGGACTCATCCACACGGCGGCCTCTACAAGAATCCAGAGAGATCCGAACACAATCAGTATCTGGACTCATTCACACAGCGGCCTCTACAAGAATCCTGAGAGATCCGAACACAATCAGTATCCGGACTCCTCCACACGGCGGCCTCTACAAGAATCCGGAGAGATCTGAACACAATCAGTATCTGGACTCATCCACACGGCGGCCTCTGCAAGAATCCTGAGAGATCCGAACACAATCAGTATCCGGACTCATCCACACAGCGGCCTCTACAAGAATCCGGAGAGATCCGAACACAATCAGTATCCGGACTCATCCACACGGCAGCCTCTACAAGAATCCGGAGAGATCCGAACACAATCAGTATCCAGACTCATCCACACGGCGGCCTCTACAAGAATCCTGAGAGATCCGAACACAATCAGTATCCGGACTCATCCACACGGCGGCCTCTACAAGAATCCGGAGAGATCCGAACACAATCAGTGCCCGGACTCATCCACACGGTGGCCTCTACAAGAATCCGGAGAGATCCGAACACAATCAGCGTCCGGACTCATCCACACGGCGGCCTCTACAAGAAACCGGAGAGATCCGAACACAATCAGTGCCCGGACTCATCCACACGGCGGCCTCTACAAGAATCCGGAGAGATCCGAACACAATCAGCGTCCGGACTCATCCACACGGCGGCCTCTACAAGAATCCAGAGAGATCCGAACACAATCAGTATCTGGACTCATCCACACAGCGGCCTCTACAAGAATCCTGAGAAATCTGAACACAATCAGTGTCGGAACTCATCCACACGGCGGCCTCTACAAGAATCCAGAGAGATCTGAACACAATCAGTATCCGGACTCATCCACACGACGGCCTCTACAAAAATCCTGAGAGATCCGAACACAATCAGTATCCGGACTCATCCACACGGCGGCCTCTACAAGAATCCTGAGAGATCCGAACACAATCAGTATCCGGACTCATCCACACGGCGGCCTCTACAAGAATCCGGAGAGATCCGAACACAATCAGTATCCGGACTCATCCACACGGCGGCCTCTACAAGAATCCTGAGAGATCCGAACACAATCATTATCCGGACTCATCCACACGGCGGCCTCTACAAGAATCCGGAGAGATCTGAACACAATCAGTGTCCGGACTCATCCACACGGTGGCCTCTACAAGAATCCTGAGAGATCCGAACACAATCAGTATCCGGACTCATCCACACGGCGGCCTCTACAAGAATCCGGAGAGATCCGAACACAATCAGTATCTGGACTCATCCACACGGCGGCCTCTACAAGAATCCGGAGAGATCCGAACACAATCAGTATCTGGACTCCTCCACACGGCGGCCTCTACAAGAATCCTGAGACATCCGAGCACAATCAGTATCCGGACTCATCCACACGGCGGCCTCTACAAGAATCCGGAGAGATCCGAACACAATCAGTGTCTGGACTCCTCCACACGGCGGCCTCTACAAGAATCCTGAGAGATCCGAACACAATCAGTATCTGGACTCATCCACACGGCGGCCTCTACAAGAATCCTGAGAGATCTGAACACAATCAGTATCTGGACTCATCCACACGGCGGCCTCTACAAGAATCCGGAGAGATCTGAACAAAATCAGTATCCGGACTCCTCCACACGGCGGCCTCTACAAGAATCCTGAGAGATCCGAACACAATCAGTGTCTGGACTCATCCACACGGCGGTCTCTACAAGAATCCGGAGAGATCTGAACACAATCAGTGTCCGGACTCATCCACACGGCGGCCTCTACAAGAATCCGGAGAGATCCGAACACAATCAGTGTCCGGACTCATCCACACGGCGGTCTCTACAAGAATCCTGAGAGATCCGAACACAATCAGTATCCGGACTCATCCACACGGCGGCCTCTACAAGAATCCGGAGAGATCCGAACACAATCAGTATCTGGACTCATCCACACGGCGGCCTCTACAAGAATCCGGAGAGATCCGAACACAATCAGTATCTGGACTCCTCCACACGGCGGCCTCTACAAGAATCCTGAGACATCCGAGCACAATCAGTATCCGGACTCATCCACACGGCGGCCTCTACAAGAATCCGGAGAGATCCGAACACAATCAGTGTCTGGACTCCTCCACACGGCGGCCTCTACAAGAATCCTGAGAGATCCGAACACAATCAGTATCTGGACTCATCCACACGGCGGCCTCTACAAGAATCCTGAGAGATCTGAACACAATCAGTATCTGGACTCATCCACACGGCGGCCTCTACAAGAATCCGGAGAGATCTGAACAAAATCAGTATCCGGACTCCTCCACACGGCGGCCTCTACAAGAATCCTGAGAGATCCGAACACAATCAGTGTCTGGACTCATCCACACGGCGGTCTCTACAAGAATCCGGAGAGATCTGAACACAATCAGTGTCCGGACTCATCCACACGGCGGCCTCTACAAGAATCCGGAGAGATCCGAACACAATCAGTATCCGGACTCATCCACACGGCGGCCTCTACAAGAATCCGGAGAGATCCGAACACAATCAGTGTCTGGACTCCTCCACACGGCGGCCTCTACAAGAATCCTGAGAGATCCGAACACAATCAGTATCTGGACTCATCCACACGGCGGCCTCTACAAGAATCCTGAGAGATCTGAACACAATCAGTATCTGGACTCATCCACACGGCGGCCTCTACAAGAATCCGGAGAGATCTGAACAAAATCAGTATCCGGACTCCTCCACACGGCGGCCTCTACAAGAATCCTGAGAGATCCGAACACAATCAGTGTCTGGACTCATCCACACGGCGGTCTCTACAAGAATCCGGAGAGATCTGAACACAATCAGTGTCCGGACTCATCCACACGGCGGCCTCTACAAGAATCCGGAGAGATCCGAACACAATCAGTGTCCGGACTCATCCACACGGCGGTCTCTACAAGAATCCTGAGAGATCCGAACACAATCAGTATCCGGACTCATCCACACGGCGGCCTCTACAAGAATCCGGAGAGATCCGAACACAATCAGTATCTGGACTCATCCACACGGCGGCCTCTACAAGAATCCGGAGAGATCCGAACACAATCAGTATCTGGACTCCTCCACACGGCGGCCTCTACAAGAATCCTGAGACATCCGAGCACAATCAGTATCCGGACTCATCCACACGGCGGCCTCTACAAGAATCCGGAGAGATCCGAACACAATCAGTGTCTGGACTCCTCCACACGGCGGCCTCTACAAGAATCCTGAGAGATCCGAACACAATCAGTATCTGGACTCATCCACACGGCGGCCTCTACAAGAATCCTGAGAGATCTGAACACAATCAGTATCTGGACTCATCCACACGGCGGCCTCTACAAGAATCCGGAGAGATCTGAACAAAATCAGTATCCGGACTCCTCCACACGGCGGCCTCTACAAGAATCCTGAGAGATCCGAACACAATCAGTGTCTGGACTCATCCACACGGCGGTCTCTACAAGAATCCGGAGAGATCTGAACACAATCAGTGTCCGGACTCATCCACACGGCGGCCTCTACAAGAATCCGGAGAGATCCGAACACAATCAGTATCCGGACTCATCCACACGGCGGCCTCTACAAGAATCCGGAGAGATCCGAACACAATCAGTATCTGGACTCATCCACACGGCGGCCTCTACAAGAATCCGGAGAGATCCGAACACAATCAGTATCTGGACTCCTCCACACGGCGGCCTCTACAAGAATCCTGAGACATCCGAGCACAATCAGTATCCGGACTCATCCACACGGCGGCCTCTACAAGAATCCGGAGAGATCCGAACACAATCAGTGTCTGGACTCCTCCACACGGCGGCCTCTACAAGAATCCTGAGAGATCCGAACACAATCAGTGTGAGGTAAATCCTGGGATATGAAGAGGAATTATGACTAGAAGTCATAATTGCTCTCATCACTCCCTGGCAGTGCCCCCCCCTCCCTGCTTGTTCTCAAATGTCCAGCATCTGTGAAGGTGTCACATCCCACTTACACCTCCAACAGCCATCTCCTCTGATATGGAGATGAGATGATGTGAGGACAATGGACCCAGGATGACTCCCTGCCGTCACCCTGTAACAAGAGTTGTATCTCATTAGCAAGGCTTGGAAGTAGCCAGACAGAACGACTCCAGTAAAAAATGGTTCATATCTCGCAAGCCATATCTCCGATAAATATGGCAACCATAAAAATGGTGTTTGCGCAGGCGGACGATGCTGGCACACCTTTTTTATGGAAGGGGGAGCTTGGGAAATGCCCCAGGCGTGATATCAGCCATATGGGAACTCGTAGACAGGTCATGAGTCCCCTCGTTCTGTAGCTAAATTCATAACTGTCACAATGAGAGCATTGGCGTCCGCCTACGACGCTCCCAGGCAAAGTTATGGCCAATATCCCCTTTGCTGGATAATTCTGATCCATGCAGGGGGAGTGGCAGTGCTTCCCTGTGAGGTCACTAAGGTAGGAGGGGACCTGGATCTGCCCAGGTTGATAACCCTACTTCGGCCATTTTCCAGTGTTCTTCTGCTCGGGGGCCTGGTTGGGAAAGACCTGTGAGGGGGTTCCTGGAAACCTGGTCTACAGCGCCCCCCTGTGGCCAGACGCAACAAGGTAACTGCTGGAACTGTGTATGCCTGTTTGTAACCCATGCTTTATCTGTAACTGTACTCTGACATATGTATATTCTGTAGATTCCCTATTGTATATATTGTAGTTCTAGTGTGCTTTAGGCTGATTAAAGTATATAATTAATCTTGAGCTGTTCTGTTATCTCGATCTCGAATCCCACGTCTGTGTGTTCGGCTAATAGTTACCGTAAAGCGGTTGGTGGCAGCGAGTTGTGCCAAGGATTATTGTGGGGAGGCCAGTGAGATTCGGGAAGATATTATATATTCCGCCCGCGGAGGTCGGGGGAATATATACCTTACTCTCACCGGGGACCCTTCAATAATCGGCATAAGTAGTATAGCGGCCTCCTTTCTTATTGTCGGGCAATTCCATAATTGGCCTGACTATAAGAGGGGCGCTAGAGAGCGCGTCACGTGCTCTGTCTGTCGGTCGGGAGGTATGAAGTAGGGGTGACCCCCACTTGTTACCCCCCGATTGTGACGTACTGGTAGCCAGCGCGAGGGATTTCTGAGTGACCCCCCCGGTGGTTTGTGACATATTGGTGGCATAGCGGTGGGATCGAGATAATAGTGTGTGTGAGTGTGAGACCCATACTCCCAGACACTAAAGACTACCTGCAGCAGCTGTGGCTGCTGGGGTCTTCAGACTAGCTCAACACTAGAGTGTCAGAGTGCAGATACTGTAAGGTGTGTGGAGGCATCAGGTGTCAGTTCTGTGTCAGTGACCAAAAGTCTGCAAGAATGGCTGAGAGCACCAGGAGCAAAGCCAAAGGAATGGCCGATGCTCAGGCCAGAGACGATGAGGAGGTTGTCCACGAGTCCTCCAGGAGCTCGACGCCAGAAAACAGCTCCGCAGAGGACATTGCACAACCGGGCACTGCTGGACAAGAGGAGGAGCAGCTCACCCAAGGGTCCTCAACGAGCCAGATGCCAGCCCTCCGCTCTGCAATGGACAGTGAATCACCAGGCTCCGCAGCGGGCCGCAGATCACCACGTGCCATTCCACCGAGCCTGGGAGGCTCGGATAGCCTTCTTCAAATGGCTATGGCCCTACGCCAGGCTGGAGACCGGGAGGGCTACAAGGAACTCATGGCCGAGCGTGAGCGGCAAGCAGCGCGTGAAGAGCGCCAGGCAGAGCGTAACTACCAGCTGCAGCTAGCTCAGCTCCGGCCCTCATCAGCCACCCGTGACCTTCCAGACACCAAACTTCCAAAGGTCCGTGTTGAGGACTTCCCAGTGCTGGAGAAGGATGGAGACTTGGACTCTTTCTTGACTGCTTTTGAACGGACTTGCTTGCAGCATCATCTGAACAAGGACCAGTGGGCCAAATACCTGACCCCCCGTTTAAGGGGTAAGGCCCTGGATGTCCTTGGGGACTTGCCTGCTGAGGCAGATCAGGGCTACGACACCATCAAGCGGGCCCTGATCCAACAGTACAACCTCACTCCAGAGTCCTACCGCAAGAAGTTCCGGAGCCTACAGAAGGGACCAAAGGACTCCTGGGCTGACCACCGGCGGGCACTTGCCCGAGCTGCCGACCACTGGACCCAAGGCCTGCAGCTTTCCACCGGACCGGAGATCCTGGACTTGTTCATCACGGAGCAACTCTTGTGGAACTGCCCTGAGGATCTCCGCCAGTTCATCCGAGACCAGAAGCCAAAGGGATCCACGGCTACAGCTGCCCTGGCAGATGACTACACCAACAATCGGGCTCCTGAAGCCAGGAGAGCAGCCACCAGCAGCACCTGGAGAGGGGGTAAGATGAACTCTGCGACTGCCCCACCTGCCCCTAGACTGCAGGGGGTGTCCCCCTCAACTCCCCTCTCCAGGCCCGTGGCAGAACCAAGACGGTGCCACCAGTGCAACCTACCTGGACACTTCAAGGCCATGTGCCCTCAGCGTCCCAAGGCCCCGGCTCCGTCCCCGTCCCAAGGGCCGCCCAAGGTGTATTGTGTGGGTGGGGGTGGTGGTAGGTCCCTGGACAGCTTCCAACCTGTCACCGTCGGCCAGTCTGTGACCATAGGACTGCGAGACAGCGCCTCGGAGGTGACTCTGGTGCGGCCTGAGATGGTGTCCCCCCAAGACTTGATCCCTGGAAAAACCCTCGCTGTCTCCGGGATTGGAGGCATTGACCCGGCGCTGCCTGTTGCTGACATTTATGTGGACTGGGGCGCAGGGCGAGGGGTGAGGGAGGTGGGGGTAACTGATCGGATCCCTGCAAACGTGCTACTTGGGACAGATTTGGGGCAAATAACCTCCCAGTTTGGCCCCGCCCCAAAGGCTGAACCTTCAGCCAGTGCTGACGTGCCTCCGGACAATGTTAATGTGTTATCTATGAATGATGTAAGGGAGGAGGGAGTGAACTCTGATATTTCTGCTTGCATAGACACCATAGACACACACTCAGCTGCAGCTGTGACAGGGGAGGGGGTCAGAGAAAGGTGTGACCATGCCTCTACAAGTAACCAGCCTGTGAGCTGGGATCTGTTGCCCTCTGCAGGGATAAGCAGAGAGCAGGGTGCTGCAGGGGGAGGACCAGTGTGTGGGGTGGGGGCTACCACAGCAAATGTGGGGTCCCCAGAGATTTCACAGCGGGGTTCTGTTGCTGCAGAGGGGGAACAGGCAGGTGAGATTGGGGCCGGTCCAGGAGCGGAAGTGCTCCCAGGTAAGATCTCGGTGCAGGGTTCCCCCACAACCGGGGTGTCAGGAAGCCAGGTAGGTCTGCCTGAACCGGCGACTTGGTCAGGAACGGAGGAGGAGCAGGCACGACCCACGGTCGCAGCGGCTGTGGCCGCTGTCACCCGCAGTGGGAGTGCTGGAAGCCAAGGGGCCTCCCGGAGGTCCGATAGCTCTTCCCCTTCTGACCAAGTGGCAGCCGAGTCAGGTGGAGGCCAGGACACAGGTCCCGGGGTACTGACCGAAGATGTGACAGTCTCGTCGATTCTGGCCACATCTGGTCAGGGGTTTCAGGCAGCGTTAGAAGCTGACGACAGCCTGAAAGCTCTAAAGGAGCAGGCGGCACAGCCTCCCTCGGACTCGGACCCGGAGCGAGTGGTCTGGGACCAAGGACGGCTGTACCGGGCCACGGTCCAGCAGGGTTCACCGGAGGCGTGGCCCAGGGACCGACAGTTGGTGGTACCCTATCCGTTCCGGACGGAGTTGTTGCGGATCGCACATGAGATTCCGATGGCCGGACACCTAGGGATCGCTAAGACCAAGGCCAGGTTAAACCAGCATTTCTACTGGCCAAAAATGGGGGCCGATGTGGCTGCCTACTGCCGTTCGTGTGAAACCTGTCAGAGAGTGGGGAAGGCGGGGCCACACCCCAAAGCCCCACTAGTATCTCTGCCAATCATCGATGAGCCTTTCAGGAGGGTGGCTGTGGATCTGGTCGGCCCGCTGGCCATCCCCAGCAGCTCCGGGAAACGCTTCATACTGACGGTAGTTGACTATGCCACCCGGTACCCAGAAGCAGTGGCCTTGTCGTCCATTCGGGCTGACAAGGTGGCCACCGCATTGCTGGAGATTTTCTCCCGAGTGGGTTTTCCCCAGGAAATGCTCACTGACCGGGGGACCCAATTCATGTCCCAGCTGATGGAGACCCTCTGTAAGCAAGTCCAGGTGCGACATCTGGTGGCCAGCCCGTACCATCCACAGACTAATGGCCTGTGCGAGCGGTTCAATGGCACCTTAAAGCAGATGCTTAAGATGTTGGTCGACTCCCATGGGCGTGACTGGGAGCGGTATCTCCCACACCTGTTATTTGCTTACCGGGAGGTTCCACAGGCCTCAACAGGATTCTCACCGTTTGAGCTCCTGTACGGGCGACGTGTGCGGGGCCCCCTGGCTCTGGTGAAAGAGGCTTGGGAAGGGGATTTGGCCACCCCTGGAGTGTCGGTTATCGAGTATGTCATGCGCTTCCGGGACAAAATGCAGGCCTTGACGCAACTGGTACACGACAATATGGCTCAAGCCCAGGCCGATCAGAAGCGTTGGTACGACCAGAACGCTTGTGAGAGGACCTACCAAGTGGGTCAAAAGGTGTGGGTACTGGTCCCCGTACCACAGGACAAGCTTCAGGCAGCCTGGGAAGGCCCATACCTCGTGTACCAGCAGCTCAACCCTGTAACGTACCTGGTCACCCTGGACCCTGCCCGTGGAAGGCGGAAGCCCTTCCATGTGAACATGATGAAGGCACATCCTGAGCGGGAGGCATGTGCGCTCCCCGTGTGCAACCTGCCCGAGGAGGGAGAAGCGGAAACCCTCTTGGATATGCTAGCCCAGGTTAGGGCAGGCGGATCCATTGAGGATGTGGAGGTTGGCCACCAGCTCTTGGAGGACCAACGGTCCCAGCTGTGGGCCACCCTACACCCCTTCCGGGGGTTGTTTACCAACCAGCCCGGAAGGACTGACTTGGCTGTCCATCACGTGGACACTGGGGATCATCCCCCGATCCGGCGTTCAGCATATCGGGTCTCCCTGGAGGTGCAGCAACACATGCGCCAGGAGATTGACGAGATGCTGGAGCTGGGGGTGATCCAGGCATCCAACAGCGCTTGGGCCTCGCCTGTAGTCCTTGTCCCTAAGAAGGACCGAACCACTCGGTTCTGCGTGGACTACAGGGGGCTCAATGCTGTCACGGTCGCCGATGCGTACCCAATGCCACGCATCGATGACCTGCTCGATCAGTTGGCCGGGGCTCAGTACCTGACCATCATGGACCTGAGCCGGGGATATTGGCAGATCCCCCTGACTCGCAAGGCCAGGGAACGCTCTGCCTTTATTACCCCATTTGGACTGTACGAGTCCACGGTGATGCCATTCGGGATGAGGAATGCCCCTGCCACTTTCCAGCGGATGGTCAACACCCTGCTCAAGGGACTTGAAGGGTACGCGGCCGCGTACCTGGATGACATTGCCGTCTTCAGTCCCACCTGGGAGGACCACCTAGAGCATCTAGCACAGGTGCTCAGGCGGATCCACCGGGCAGGTTTGACCATCAAGCCGGGAAAGTGTCAGCTGGCCATGAGCGAGGTCCAGTACCTCGGTCACCGGGTAGGTGGGGGAATGCTGAAGCCCGAACCTGAGAAAGTGGAGGCCATCGCATCCTGGCCCACCCCCAGGACCAAGAAGCAGGTGATGTCCTTCTTGGGGACCGCTGGGTACTATAGGAGGTTTGTTCCATGCTATAGTAGCCTGGCAAAGCCCTTGACGGACCTCACCAAGAAGAAGCTGCCCTCTGCAGTCGATTGGACAATGGACTGCGAGACGGCCTTCCGGGCCCTAAAGGACGCCCTGTCCAGCCCGCCCGTGCTACAGGCAGCCGACTTCACGCGGCCGTTTGTAGTACAGACCGACGCCAGTGACTTCGGCCTCGGTGCGGTGCTCAGCCAGGTGGACTCTGCGAGCCAAGAGCACCCAGTCTTGTACCTGAGCAGGAAGCTGTTACCAAGGGAAGTGGCCTATTCTACAATGGAGAAGGAGTGCCTGGCCATAGTGTGGGCCCTGCAGCGTCTGCAACCCTATCTATACGGGCGCCACTTCATCGTGGAGACGGACCACAATCCCCTCAGCTGGTTGCACACCGTCTCTGGGACGAATGGGCGATTGTTGCGATGGAGCCTTGCGCTCCAGCAATACGACTTCACCATTCGCCACAAAAGGGGCCGTGACCACGGTAACGCAGACGGGCTGTCCCGACAAGAAGAGGTCGCGGGCGGGCGCACGGGGGAACACCGGAGTGTGCTGCCCCCTAGCGCCCTCAAAAGGGGGGAGGTGTGAGGTAAATCCTGGGATATGAAGAGGAATTATGACTAGAAGTCATAATTGCTCTCATCACTCCCTGGCAGTGCCCCCCCCTCCCTGCTTGTTCTCAAATGTCCAGCATCTGTGAAGGTGTCACATCCCACTTACACCTCCAACAGCCATCTCCTCTGATATGGAGATGAGATGATGTGAGGACAATGGACCCAGGATGACTCCCTGCCGTCACCCTGTAACAAGAGTTGTATCTCATTAGCAAGGCTTGGAAGTAGCCAGACAGAACGACTCCAGTAAAAAATGGTTCATATCTCGCAAGCCATATCTCCGATAAATATGGCAACCATAAAAATGGTGTTTGCGCAGGCGGACGATGCTGGCACACCTTTTTTATGGAAGGGGGAGCTTGGGAAATGCCCCAGGCGTGATATCAGCCATATGGGAACTCGTAGACAGGTCATGAGTCCCCTCGTTCTGTAGCTAAATTCATAACTGTCACAATGAGAGCATTGGCGTCCGCCTACGACGCTCCCAGGCAAAGTTATGGCCAATATCCCCTTTGCTGGATAATTCTGATCCATGCAGGGGGAGTGGCAGTGCTTCCCTGTGAGGTCACTAAGGTAGGAGGGGACCTGGATCTGCCCAGGTTGATAACCCTACTTCGGCCATTTTCCAGTGTTCTTCTGCTCGGGGGCCTGGTTGGGAAAGACCTGTGAGGGGGTTCCTGGAAACCTGGTCTACAGCGCCCCCCTGTGGCCAGACGCAACAAGGTAACTGCTGGAACTGTGTATGCCTGTTTGTAACCCATGCTTTATCTGTAACTGTACTCTGACATATGTATATTCTGTAGATTCCCTATTGTATATATTGTAGTTCTAGTGTGCTTTAGGCTGATTAAAGTATATAATTAATCTTGAGCTGTTCTGTTATCTCGATCTCGAATCCCACGTCTGTGTGTTCGGCTAATAGTTACCGTAAAGCGGTTGGTGGCAGCGAGTTGTGCCAAGGATTATTGTGGGGAGGCCAGTGAGATTCGGGAAGATATTATATATTCCGCCCGCGGAGGTCGGGGGAATATATACCTTACTCTCACCGGGGACCCTTCAATAATCGGCATAAGTAGTATAGCGGCCTCCTTTCTTATTGTCGGGCAATTCCATAATTGGCCTGACTATAAGAGGGGCGCTAGAGAGCGCGTCACGTGCTCTGTCTGTCGGTCGGGAGGTATGAAGTAGGGGTGACCCCCACTTGTTACCCCCCGATTGTGACGTACTGGTAGCCAGCGTGAGGGATTTCTGAGTGACCCCCCCGGTGGTTTGTGACAATCAGTATCTGGACTCATCCACACGGCGGCCTCTACAAGAATCCTGAGAGATCTGAACACAATCAGTATCTGGACTCATCCACACGGCGGCCTCTACAAGAATCCGGAGAGATCTGAACAAAATCAGTATCCGGACTCCTCCACACGGCGGCCTCTACAAGAATCCTGAGAGATCCGAACACAATCAGTGTCTGGACTCATCCACACGGCGGTCTCTACAAGAATCCGGAGAGATCTGAACACAATCAGTGTCCGGACTCATCCACACGGCGGCCTCTACAAGAATCCGGAGAGATCCGAACACAATCAGTGTCCGGACTCATCCACACGGCGGTCTCTACAAGAATCCAGAGAGATCCGAACACAATCAGTATCCGGACTCCTCCACACGGCGGTCTCTACAAGAATCCGGAGAGATCCGAACACAATCAGTATCCGGACTCATCCACACGGCGGCCTCTACAAGAATCCGGAGAGATCCGAACACAATCAGTATCCGGACTCATCCACACAGCGGCCTCTACAAGAATCCGGAGATATCTGAACACAATCAGTATCTGGACTCATCCACACGGCGGCCTCTACAAGAATCCTGAGAGATCCGAACACAATCAGTATCCAGACTCATCCACACGGCGGCCTCTACAAGAATCCTGAGAGATCCGAACACAATCAGTATCTGGACTCATCCACACGGCGGCCTCTACAAGAATCCGGAGATATCTGAACACAATCAGTATCTGGACTCATCCACACGGCGGCCTCTACAAGAATCCTGAGAGATCCGAACACAATCAGTATCCGGACTCCTCCACACGGTGGCCTCTACAAGAATCCGGAGAGATCCGAACACAATCAGTATCCAGACTCATCTACACGGCGGCCTCTACAAGAATCCTGAGAGATCCGAACACAATCAGTATCTGGACTCATCCACACGGCGGCCTCTACAAGAATCCTGAGAGATCCGAACACAATCAGTGTCCGGACTCATCCACACGGCGGCCTCTACAAGAATCCTGAGAGATCTGAACACAATCAGTATCTGGACTCATCCACACGGCGGCCTCTACAAGAATCCGGAGATATCTGAACACAATCATTATCCGGACTCATCCACACGGCGGCCTCTACAAGAATCCTGAGAGATCTGAACACAATCAGTGTCCGGACTCATCCACACGGTGGCCACTACAAGAATCCGGAGAGATCCGAACACAATCAGTATCCAGACTCATCCACACGGCGGCCTCTACAAGAATCCTGAGAGATCCGAACACAATCAGTATCTGGACTCATCCACACGGCGGCCTCTACAAGAATCCGGAGATATCTGAACACAATCATTATCCAGACTCATCCACACGGCGGCCTCTACAAGAATCCTGAGAGATCCGAACACAATCAGTATCTGGACTCATCCACACGGCGGCCTCTACAAGAATCCGGAGATATCTGAACACAATCATTATCCGGACTCATCCACACGGCGGCCTCTACAAGAATCCTGAGAGATCTGAACACATTCATTATCCGGACTCCTCCACACGGCGGCCTCTACAAGAATCCGGAGAGATCCGAACACAATCAGTATCCGGACTCCTCCACACGGCGGCCTCTACAAGAATCCGGAGATATCTGAACACAATCATTGTCCGGACTCATCCACACGGTGGCCTCTACAAGAATCCGGAGAGATCCGAACACAATCAGTATCCGGACTCATCCACACGGCGGCCTCTACAAGAATCCGGAGAGATCCGAACACAATCAGTATCTGGACTCATCCACACAGCGGCCTCTACAAGAATCCTGAGAGATCTGAACACAATCAGTATCCGGACTCCTCCACACGGTGGCCTCTACAAGAATCCGGAGAGATCTGAACACATTCATTATCCGGACTCCTCCACACGGCGGCCTCTACAAGAATCCGGAGAGATCCGAACACAATCAGTATCCGGACTCCTCCACACGGCGGCCTCTACAAGAATCCGGAGATATCCGAACACAATCAGTGTCCGGACTCATCCACACGGCGGCCTCTACAAGAATCCGGAGAGATCCGAACACAATCAGTGTCCAGACTCATCCACACGGCGGCCTCTACAAGAATCCGGAGAGATCCGAACACAATCAGTGTCCGGACTCATCCACACGACGGCCTCTACAAGAATCCGGAGAGATCCGAACACAATCAGTGTCTGGACTCATCCACACAGCGGCCTCTACAAGAATCCTGAGAGATCTGAACACAATCAGTATCCGGACTCCTCCACACGGCGGCCTCTACAAGAATCCTGAGAGATCCGAACACAATCAGTATCCGGACTCATCCACACGGCGGCCTCTACAAGAATCCGGAGAGATCTGAACACATTCATTATCCGGACTCGTCCACACGGCGGCCTCTACAAGAATCCGGAGAGATCCGAACACAATCAGTATCCGGACTCATCCACACGGCAGCCTCTACAAGAATCCGGAGAGATCCGAACACAATCAGTATCCGGACTCATCCACACGGCGGCCTCTACAAGAATCCGGAGAGATCCGAACACAATCAGTATCCGGACTCATCCACACGGCGGCCTCTACAAGAATCCGGAGAGATCCGAACACAATCAGTATCCGGACTTCCCCACACGACGGCCTCTACAAGAATCCAGAGAGATCCGAACACAATCAGTATCTGGACTCATCCACACGGCGGCCTCTACAAGAATCCGGAGAGATCCGAACACAATCAGTATCCGGACTCATCCACACGGCGGCCTCTACAAGAATCCTGAGACATCCGAACACAATCAGTGTCTGGACTCATCCACACGGCGGCCTCTACAAGAATCCGGAGAGATCTGAACACAATCAGTATCCAGACTCCTCCACACGGCGGCCTCTACAAGAATCCGGAGAGATCCGAACACAATCAGTATCTGGACTCATCCACACGGCGGCCTCTACAAGAATCCGGAGACATCCGAACACAATCAGTATCCGGACTCATCCACACGGCGGCCTCTACAAGAATCCAGAGAGATCCGAACACATTCATTATCCGGACTCATCCACACGGCGGCCTCTGCAAGAATCCGGAGAGATCTGAACACAATCAGTGTCCGGACTCATCCACACGTCGGCCTCTACAAGAATCCGGAGAGATCTGAACACATTCATTATCCGGACTCATCCACACGGCGGCCTCTGCAAGAATCCGGAGAGATCTGAACACATTCATTATCCGGACTTATCCACACGGCGGCCTCTACAAGAATCCGGAGAGATCTGAACACATTCATTATCCGGACTCATCCATACGGCGGCCTCTACAAGAATCCGGAGAGATCTGAACACAATCAGTGTCCGGACTCATCCACACGGCGGCCTCTACAAGAATCCGGAGAGATCCGAACACAATCAGTATCCAGACTCATCCACACGACGGCCTCTACAAGAATCCGGAGAGATCCGAACACAATCAGTATCCGGACTCATCCACACGGCGGCCTCTACAAGAATCCGGAGAGATCCGAACACAATCAGTATCTGGACTCATCCACACGGCGGCCTCTACAAGAATCCGGAGAGATCCGAACACAATCAGTGTCCGGACTCATCCACACGGCGGCCTCTACAAGAATCCTGAGAGATCCGAACACAATCAGTATCTGGACTCATCCACACGGCGGCCTCTACAAGAATCCGGAGAGATCCGAACACAATCAGTATCCGGACTCATCCACACGGCGGCCTCTACAAGAATCCTGAGAGATCTGAACACAATCAGTATCCGGACTCATCCACACGGCGGCCTCTACAAGAATCCGGAGAGATCCGAACACAATCAGTATCTGGACTCATCCACACGGCGACCTCTACAAGAATCCGGAGAGATCCGAACACAATCATTGTCTGGATTCATCCACACGGCGGCCTCTACAAGAATCCGGAGAGATCTGAACACAATCAGTATCCGGACTCCTCCACACGGCGGCCTCTCCAAGAATCCGGAGAGATCCGAACACAATCAGTATCCGGACTCATCCACACGGCGGCCTCTGCAAGAATCCGGAGAGATCCGAACACAATCAGTATCCGGACTCATCCACACGGCGGCCTCTGCAAGAATCTGGAGAAATCCGAACACAATCAGTATCTGGACTCATCCACACGGCGGCCTCTACAAGAATCCGGAGAGATCCGAACACAATCAGTATCCGGACTCATCCACACGGCGGCCTCTACAAGAATCCGGAGAGATCTGAACACAATCAGTATCCGGACTCATCCACACGGCGGCCTCTACAAGAATCCGGAGAGATCTGAACACAATCAGTATCCGGACTCATCCACACGGCGGCCTCTACAAGAATCCGGAGAGATCCGAACACAATCAGTATCCGGACTCATCCACACGGCGGCCTCTACAAGAATCCTGAGAGATCCGAACACAATCAGTATCTGGACTCATCCACACGGCGGCCTCTACAAGAATCCGGAGAGATCCGAACACAATCAGTATCCGGACTCATCCACACGGCGGCCTCTACAAGAATCCTGAGAGATCTGAACACAATCAGTATCCGGACTCATCCACACGCGGCCTCTACAAGAATCCGGAGAGATCCGAACACAATCAGTGTCTGGATTCATCCACACGGCGGCCTCTACAAGAATCCGGAGAGATCCGAACACAATCAGTATCCGGACTCATCCACACGGCGGCCTCTGCAAGAATCCGGAGAGATCCGAACACAATCAGTATCCGGACTCATCCACACGGCGGCCTCTGCAAGAATCCGGAGAAATCCGAACACAATCAGTGTCCGGACTCATCCACACGGTGGCCTCTGCAAGAATCCTGAGAGATCCGAACACAATCAGTATCTGGACTCATCCACACGGCGGCCTCTACAAGAATCCGGAGAGATCCGAACACAATCAGTATCCGGACTCATCCACACGGCGGCCTCTGCAAGAATCCTGAGAGATCCGAACACAATCAGTATCTGGACTCATCCACACGGCGGCCTCTACAAGAATCCGGAGAGATCCGAACACAATCAGTGTCCGGACTCATCCACACGGCGGCCTCTACAAGAATCCGGAGAGATCTGAACACAATCAGTATCCGGACTCATCCACACGGCGGCCTCTACAAGAATCCGGAGAGATCCGAACACAATCAGTATCCGGACTCATCCACACGGCGGCCTCTGCAAGAATCCGGAGAGATCCGAACACAATCAGTATCCGGACTTCCCCACACGACGGCCTCTACAAGAATCCGGAGAGATCTGAACACAATCAGTGTCCGGACTCCTCCACACGGCGGCCTCTACAAGAATCCGGAGAGATCCGAACACAATCAGTATCCGGACTCATCCACACGGCGGCCTCTACAAGAATCCGGAGAGATCTGAACACAATCAGTATCCGGACTCATCCACACGGCGGCCTCTACAAGAATCCGGAGAGATCTGAACACAATCAGTGTCTGGACTCCTCCAAACGGCGGCCTCTACAAGAATCCGGAGAGATCTGAACACAATCAGTATCTGGACTCCTCCACACGGCGGCCTCTACAAGAATCCGGAGAGATCCGAACACAATCAGTATCCGGACTCCTCCACACGGCGGCCTCTACCAGAATCCTGAGAGATCTGAACACAATCAGTATCCGGACTCCTCCACACGGCGGCCTCTACAAGAATCCTGAGAGATCCGAACACAATCAGTATCCGGACTCATCCACACGGCGGCCTCTACAAGAATCCGGAGAGATCTGAACACAATCAGTGTCCGGACTCATCCACACGGCGGCCTCTACAAGAATCCGGAGAGATCTGAACACAATCAGTATCCGGACTCATCCACACGGCGGCCTCTACAAGAATCCGGAGAGATCTGAACACAATCAGTGTCTGGACTCCTCCAAACGGCGGCCTCTACAAGAATCCGGAGAGATCTGAACACAATCAGTATCTGGACTCCTCCACACGGCGGCCTCTACAAGAATCCGGAGAGATCCGAACACAATCAGTATCCGGACTCCTCCACACGGCGGCCTCTACCAGAATCCTGAGAGATCTGAACACAATCAGTATCCGGACTCCTCCACACGGCGGCCTCTACAAGAATCCGGAGAGATCCGAACACAATCAGTGTCCGGACTCCTCCACACGGCGGCGTCTACAAGAATCCGGAGAGATCCGAACACAATCAGTATCCGGACTCATCCACACGGCGGCCTCTACAAGAATCCGGAGAGATCCGAACACAATCAGTGTCCGGACTCATCCACACGGCGGCCTCTACAAGAATCCGGAGAGATCCGAACACAATCAGTATCCGGACTCCTCCACACGGCGGCCTCTGCGAGAAAATTCTGCAAAAGTAACGGAAAAGAGAAGAAACGGGGAAAAAAACAGATCACAAAGTGCAGAAACCAAGATAGGCCCACTCTGAATAATTACCTCAGTTCTTATCCTCTAGTCACCTCCAGAGCTGCACTCACTATTCTGTTGTTACATTGTGTCTTATCCTCCAGTCACCTCCAGAGCTGCAGTCACTATTCTGCTGTTACATCGTGTCTTATCCTCCAGTCATCTCCAGAGCTGCAGTCACTATTCTGCTGTTACATCGTGTCTTATCCTCCAGTCACCTCCAGAGCTGCAGTCACTATTCTGCTGTTACATCGTGTCTTATCCTCCAGTCACCTCCAGAGCTGCAGTCACTATTCTGCTGTTACATCATGTCTTATCCTCCAGTCACCTCCAGAGCTGCAGTCACTATTCTGCTGTTACATCGTGTCTTATCCTCCAGTCACCTCCAGAGCTGCAGTCACTATTCTGCTGTTACATCGTGTCTTATCCTCCAGTCACCTCCAGAGCTGCAGTCACTATTCTGCTGTTACATCGTGTCTTATCCTCCAGTCATCTCCAGAGCTGCAGTCACTATTCTGCTGTTACATCGTGTCTTATCCTCCAGTCATCTCCAGAGCTGCAGTCACTATTCTGCTGTTACATCATGTCTTATCCTCCAGTCATCTCCAGAGCTGCAGTCACTATTCTGCTGTTACATCGTGTCTTATCCTCCAGTCACCTCCAGAGCTGCAGTCACTATTCTGCTGTTACATCGTGTCTTATCCTCCAGTCACCTCCAGAGCTGCAGTCACTATTCTGCTGTTACATCGTGTCTTATCCTCCAGTCATCTCCAGAGCTGCAGTCACTATTCTGCTGTTACATCGTGTCTTATCCTCCAGTCACCTCCAGAGCTGCAGTCACTATTCTGCTGTTACATCGTGTCTTATCCTCCAGTCACCTCCAGAGCTGCAGTCACTATTCTGCTGTTACATCGTGTCTTATCCTCCAGTCACCTCCAGAGCTGCAGTCACTATTCTGCTGTTACATCGTGTCTTATCCTCCAGTCACCTCCAGAGCTGCACTCACTATTCTGCTGTTACATCGTGTCTTATCCTCCAGTCACCTCCAGAGCTGCACTCACTATTCTGCTGTTACATCATGTCTTCTCCTCCAGTCACCTCCAGAGCTGCAGTCACTATTCTGCTGTTACATCGTGTCTTATCCTCCAGTCATCTCCAGAGCTGCAGTCACTAGCCCCGGTAGTAGCGGTGGTGTGTCGTCCGCTCGTCTTCAACTTGCTGGTAACTTTGAATGTTGTAAGAAGCTGCGGCGTCTGGAGATTCCCGGAGCCGCAATGATAAGTGAAGGTGAGCGCTGACAACCGGCCGCCTCCGGGTACAAGTGATTGGAGCTGATGAGGAGATGATGGAGGCTTTGTTGTCTGCACAGGATTGTCCAGACTGAATATTCAGCAGCTGCAGCGGTAACAGGGGACAATCACCCCCCTCATCCAGCACCGAGCGCATTACTCAACCACAGCAACCCGCCACACACTGCTGACATACAGTAACCGACCGGGCAGTATTATAGTAGTTATATTCTTGTATATAGGGGGCAGTATTATAGTAGTTATATTCTTGTATATAGGAGCAGTATTATAGTAGTTATATTCTTGTATATAGGGGGCAGTATTATAGTAGTTATATTCTTGTACATAGAGGGCAGTATTATAGTAGTTATATTCTTGTACATAGAGGGCAGTATTATAGTAGTTATATTCTTGTACATAGGAGCAGTATTATAGTAGTTATATTCTTGTACATAGAGGGCAGTATTATAGTAGTTATATTCTTGTACATAGGGACAGTATTATAGTAGTTATATTCTTGTACATAGGAGCAGTATTATAGCAGTTATATTCTTGTACATAGGGGGCAGTATTATAGTAGTTATATTCTTGTACATAGGAGCAGTATTATAGCAGTTATATTCTTGTATATAGGGGCAGTATTATAGTAGTTATATTCTTGTACATAGGGGCAGTATTATAGTAGTTATATTCTTGTACATAGGAGCAGTATTATAGTAGTTATATTCTTGTATATAGGGGCAGTATTATAGTAGTTATATTCTTGTATATAGGGGCAGTATTATAGTAGTTATATTCTTGTATATAGGGGGCAGTATTATAGTAGTTATATTCTTGTGCATAGGGGGCAGTATTATAGCAGTTATATTCTTGTACATAGGGGCAGTATTATAGCAGTTATATTCTTGTATATAAGGGGCAGTATTATAGCTGTTATATTCTTGTACATAGGAGCAGTATTATAGTAGTTATATTCTTGTACATAGGGGCAATATTATAGCAGTTATATTCTTGTACATAGGGGCAGTATTATAGCAGTTATATTCTTGTACATAGGAGCAGTATTATAGTAGTTATATTCTTGTACATAGGGGCAGTATTATAGCAGTTATATTCTTGTACATAGGGGCAGTATTATAGTAGTTATATTCTTGTACATAGGGGCAGTATTATAGTAGTTATATTCTTGTACATAGGAGCAGTATTATAGCAGTTATATTCTTGTACATAGGGGCAGTATTATAGTAGTTATATTCTTGTACATAGGGGCAGTATTATAGTAGTTATATTCTTGTACATAGGAGCAGTATTATAGTAGTTATATTCTTGTACATAGTGGCAGTATTATAGCAGTTATATTCTTGTACATAGGGGCAGTATTATAGTAGTTATATTCTTGTACATAGGGGCAGTATTATAGTAGTTATATTCTTGTACATAGGAGCAGTATTATAGTAGCTATATTCTTGTACATAGGGGCAGTATTATAGCAGTTATATTCTTGTATATAAGGGGCAGTATTATAGTAGTTATATTCTTGTATATAAGGGGCAGTATTATAGCAGTTATATTCTTGTATATAGGAGCAGTATTATAGTGGTTATATTCTTATATATAGGGGCAGTATTATAGTAGTTATTTTCCTGTACATAGGGGCAGTATTATAGTAGTTATATTCTTGTACATAGTGGCAGTATTATAGCAGTTATATTCTTTAAAGCTGAGTGGAGGATACCGGGCACCGCCGATCCCTGTATGGCTGACAAAGCTGTGCTTTCAGGCAGGTGGAGACCTGGGTGCGTGTCCCAAAGCAAAGGCGATACAAGATCCACAATGAAGAGATGAAAGGTCGCACTCCAAAGGTCGAATAAAATATTTTTTCTTTTTATTCCACGATCACATCAGGGGTACAGGTAGTGAGGGAGGATGAGGGTGTGCCACGTCGGACGACGGCAGCCGTTTCGCAAGTAACCTTGCTTCTACGGGTCCAGTGCATGCAAAGGTGCTGCATCCACCCTTAAATAACAGGTGAATTGGGTGCAGCATCCTTGCGTGAATGAAGTGCAAATTAAAAACATATACCAGCTGCACATATATCAAATTCACATAGAAACTTATTACATATCAATTCCAAAATGGATTATAAATAATCGTAACATATGCAAAATAAAGCTTAAGGCTTCTGTGATGAAGTCTACTAAGATTGGATTCTGATTAAAATTCAGCAAGACTCTCTTAATGGTCTGTACACCCTGATCCTGCGGGATACGGGTGTACAGACTCTCAATATCCAAAGCGGCAAGAGAGAAACCTTTCTGCCATTGAAAATTATCAAGCATTTTAATTAGATCTCCCGTATCTTTTAAGAATGAGGGGATGCGGGTCAGTAGTGGTTTAAGTAGCCATTCTAGGTAGTGAGATAAGGGCTCTGTCACTGAACCTATTCCTGCCACAATGGGGCGGCCAGGGGGGGAGACACTGTTCTTGTGAATCTTTGGCAGATAATACCAATGAGGTTTTTTCGGAAAAAGAGGGAGTAATTTTTCAGCAGTTTTTTTAGAAATAGTACCTAAACTGACATATTTATGTAAAAGGCTTCTACGTTTTTTAACAAAAGACCCAGTGGGATCATTAGATAATTTCTGATATACTCTTATATCCTGAAGTTGCCTATTGGCTTCTTGCAAATAGGCTTCTTTTGTTAATAGAACAGTGGCGCCCCCCTTGTCCGCTCTGCGGATAATAATATCTTTTTGTGACTGCAGGATTTTTAGTGCCGCGGTTTCCCCCCGAGTGAGGTTCTGAGGAGGAGAGGGGTATTTTAGAGCTTGTATATCTTTTATTACCAGCTCCTGAAATAAGTCTATGCTGTTCCCAGGGGTTAGTGGGGGGCAAAAGGTAGATTTTATCCCTTTATTGAAAAATGAAGAACTAGATGTAAGATTTATTTGGGTATTTACAACACCTGAAGAACCGGGTTCAATGTGACTGGGGTCCGCTATACTTAAAAGAACAGACGCATCTTTTTCAATGGCAGTATATTCATTATTTGTACCAAAAAAGCCAAGTGGACCTATTTCACATTGTAAATCGGTTACTTCAGAGGTGGGCAAGCTTTTCTTTTGACTATAAAATTTTTTTAAATGCAGTTTTCTACAGCCCTTAAATAAATCAATATGAAAATCAGTCAAATCAAATGATTCTGGTATACAATAGTTTAAGCCCTTTTCCAACACAGATAGCATATCAGGTGTTAATACCAACGAAGTAAGATTATATACTTTACGCAAACAAGGCATGATGTTATTCGCTGAACAGGAAAGATTATTTTCTGTACTTATTACAGGGAATGTCTCTGACATAGTGGTAATCCACGCCTTTTAAAATTTGCAGGCGTAATAAAAATTAATCCCTGTCCCACAGGAGGTGATATGCATCGTTCTTTACTTAGAAAAGAATCGAGATTGATTATAGACTTAAATGCTCTCGGTCCCCTTGGCCTGAACGACAAAAATAATTTGTCAGTGTTCCTATAATGCCGGTTTTTTTTTTTTTTTTTTTTTTTTTTTCTCTCCTATAAGCCTGCTTTTTATAGTGTTTTCTGAGATGTCTTTGGTTAAACTATAATGAACACTATATCTAATTTTTTACTCTAACTATACCCATGTATGTTACGATTATTTATAATCCATTTTGGAATTGATATGTAATAAGTTTCTATGTGAATTTGATATATGTGCAGCTGGTATATGTTTTTAATTTGCACTTCATTCACGCAAGGATGCTGCACCCAATTCACCTGTTATTTAAGGGTGGATGCAGCACCTTTGCATGCACTGGACCCGTAGAAGCAAGGTTACTTGCGAAACGGCTGCCGTCGTCCGACGTGGCACACCCTCATCCTCCCTCACTACCTGTACCCCTGATGTGATCGTGGAATAAAAAGAAAAAATATTTTATTCGACCTTGGCAGTTATATTCTTGCATATAGGGGCAGTATTATAGTAGTTATATTCTTGTACATAAGGGGCAGTATTATAGCAGTTATATTCTTGTACATAGGGACAGTATTATAGCAGTTATATTCTTATACATAGGGGCAGTATTATAGCAGTTATAGTCTTGTACATAGGGGCAGTATTATAGTAGTTATATTCTTGTACATAGGGGCAGTATTATAGTAGTTATATTTTTGTATATAGGGGGCAGTATTATAGCAGTTATATTCTTGTACATAGGGAGCAGTATTATAGTAGTTATATTCTTGTACATAGGAGGCAGTATTATAGTAGTTATATTCTTGTACATAGGGGCAGTATTATAGTAGTTATATTCTTGTATATAGGAGCAGTATTATAGTAGTTATATTCTTGTATATAGGGGCAGTATTATAGTAGTTATATTCTTGTATATAGGAGCAGTATTATAGTAGTTATATTCTTGTATATAGGGGCAGTATTATAGTAGTTATATACTTGTTTATAGGGGCAGTATTATAGTGGTTATATTCTTGTATATAGGGGGCAGTATTATAGCAGTTATATTCTTGTATATAGGGGCAGTATTATAGTGGTTATATTCTTGTACATAGGGGCAGTATTATAGTAGTTATATTCTTGTATATAGGGGCAGTATTATAGTAGATATATTCTTGTACATAGGGAGCAGTATTATAGTAGTTATATTCTTGTATATAGGGGCAGTATTATAGTAGTTATATTCTTGTATATAGGGGAAGTATTATAGTAGTTATATTCTTGTATATAGGGGCAGTATTATAGTAGTTATATTCTTGTATATAGGGGGCAGTATTATAGCAGTTATATTCTTGTACATAGGGGCAGTATTATAGTAGTTATATTCTTGTACATATGGGCAGTATTATAGTAGGTATATTCTTGTACATAGGAGCAGTATTATAGTAGTTATATTCTTGTACATAGGGGGCAGTATTATAGTAGTTATATTCTTGTACATAGGGGCAGTATTATAGCAGTTATATTCTTGTACATAGGGGCAGTATTATAGCAGTTATATTCTTGTACATAAGAAGCAGTATTATAGCAGTTATATTCTTGTACATAGTGGCAGTATTATAGCAGTTATATTCTTGTACATAAGGGGCAGTATTATAGCAGTTATATTCTTGTACATAGGGGCAGTATTATAGCAGTTATATTCTTATACATAGGGGCAGTATTATAGCAGTTATAGTCTTGTACATAGGGGCAGTATTATAGTAGTTATATTCTTGTACATAGGGGGCAGTATTATAGCAGTTATATTCTTGTACATAGGGGACAGTATTATAGCAGTTATATTCTTGTACATAAGGGGCAGTATTATAGCAGTTATATTCTTGTATATAAGAGGCAGTATTATAGCAGTTATATTCTTGTACATAGTGGCAGTATTATAGCAGTTATATTCTTGTACATAAGGGGCAGTATTATAGCAGTTATATTCTTGTACATAATGGCAGTATTATAGCAGTTATATTCTTGTACATAAGGGGCAGTATTATAGCAGTTATATTCTTGTACATAGGGACAGTATTATAGCAGTTATATTCTTATACATAGGGGCAGTATTATAGCAGTTATAGTCTTGTACATAGGGGCAGTATTATAGTAGTTATATTCTTGTACATAGGGGGCAGTATTATAGCAGTTATATTCTTGTACATAGGGGACAGTATTATAGCAGTTATATTCTTGTACATAAGGGGCAGTATTATAGCAGTTATATTCTTGTATATAAGAGGCAGTATTATAGCAGTTATATTCTTGTACATAGGGGCAGTATTATAGTAGTTATATTCTTGTATATAGGGACAGTATTATAGTAGTTATATTCTTGTACATAGGGGGCAGTATTATAGCAGTTATATTCTTGTACATAGGGGCAGTATTATAGCAGTTATATTCTTGTACATAGGGGCAGTATTATAGCAGTTATATTCTTGTACATAGGGGCAGTATTATAGTAGTTATATTCTTGTACATAGGAGCAGTATTATAGTAGTTATATTCTTGTACATAGGGGCAGTATTATAGCAGTTATATTCTTGTACATAGGGGCAGTATTATAGTAGTTATATTCTTGTACATAGGGGCAGTATTATAGTAGTTATATTCTTGTACATAGGAGCAGTATTATAGCAGTTATATTCTTGTACATAGGGGCTGTATTATAGTAGTTATATTCTTGTACATAGGGGCAGTATTATAGTAGTTATATTTTTGTATATAGGGGGCAGTATTATAGCAGTTATATTCTTGTATATGGGGGCAGTATTATAGTAGTTTTATTCTTGTACATAGGGGACAGTATTATAGTAGGTATATTCTTGTATATAGGGAGCAGTATTATAGTAGTTATATTCTTGTATATAGGGAGCAGTATTATAGTAGTTATATTCTTTTATATAGGGGAAGTATTATAGTAGTTATATTCTTGTATATAGGGGCAGTATTATATTAGTTATATTCTTGTATATAGGGGCAGTATTATAGTAGTTATATTCTTGTATATAGGGGCAGTATTATAGTAGTTATATTCTTGTACATAGGAGCAGTATTATAGTAGTTATATTCTTGTACATAGGGGGCAGTATTATAGTAGTTATATTCTTGTACATAGGGGCAGTATTATAGTAGTTATATTCTTGTACATAGGGGCAGTATTATAGTAGTTATATTCTTGTACATAGGA
Organism: Anomaloglossus baeobatrachus; assembly: GCF_048569485.1. Classification (NCBI taxonomy): domain Eukaryota; kingdom Metazoa; phylum Chordata; class Amphibia; order Anura; family Aromobatidae; genus Anomaloglossus; species Anomaloglossus baeobatrachus. Next base: position 123,218 of record NC_134356.1, on the reverse strand, counting down.
GCAGTATTATAGTAGTTATATTCTTGTATATAGGGGGCAGTATTATAGCAGTTATATTCTTGTACATAGGGGCAGTATTATAGTAGTTATATTCTTGTATATAGGGGCAGTATTATAGTAGTTATATTCTTGTACATAGGGAGCAGTATTATAGCAGTTATATTCTTGTTTATAGGGGCAGTATTATAGTAGTTATATTCTTGTACATAGGGGCAGTATTATAGTAGTTATATTCTTGTACATAGGAGGCAGTATTATAGCAGTTATATTCTTGTACATAGGGGGCAGTATTATAGCAGTTATATTCTTGTACATAAGGGGCAGTATTATAGCAGTTATATTCTTGTACATAGTGGCAGTATTATAGCAGTTATATTCTTGTACATAAGGGGCAGTATTATAGCAGTTATATTCTTGTACATAGGGGCAGTATTATAGCAGTTATATTCTTGTACATAGGGGCGGTATTATAGTAGTTATATTCTTGTACATAGGAGCAGTATTATAGTAGTTATATTCTTGTACATAGGGGACAGTATTATAGCAGTTATATTCTTGTACATAAGGGGCAGTATTATAGCAGTTATATTCTTGTACATAGTGGCAGTATTATAGCAGTTATATTCTTGTACATAAGGGTCAGTATTATAGCAGTTATATTCTTGTACATAGTGGCAGTATTATAGCAGTTATATTCTTGTACATAAGGGGCAGTATTATAGCAGTTATATTCTTGTATATGGGGAGCAGTATTATAGCAGTTATATTCTTATACATAGGGGCAGTATTATAGCAGTTATAGTCTTGTACATAGGGGCAGTATTATAGCAGTTATATTCTTGTACATAGGGGACAGTATTATAGCAGTTATATTCTTGTACATAAGGGGCAGTATTATAGCAGTTATATTCTTGTATATAAGAGGCAGTATTATAGCAGTTATATTCTTGTACATAGGGGCAGTATTATAGTAGTTATATTCTTGTATATAGGGGCAGTATTATAGTAGTTATATTCTTGTACATAGGGGGCAGTATTATAGCAGTTATATTCTTGTACATAGGGGCAGTATTATAGCAGTTATATTCTTGTATATAAGGGGCAGTATTATAGCTGTTATATTCTTGTACATAGGAGCAGTATTATAGTAGTTATATTCTTGTACATAGGGGCAATATTATAGCAGTTATATTCTTGTACATAGGGGCAGTATTATAGTAGTTATATTCTTGTACATAGGAGCAGTATTATAGTAGTTATATTCTTGTACATAGGGGCAGTATTATAGCAGTTATATTCTTGTACATAGGGGCAGTATTATAGTAGTTATATTCTTGTACATAGGGGCAGTATTATAGTAGTTATATTCTTGTACATAGGAGCAGTATTATAGCAGTTATATTCTTGTACATAGGGGCAGTATTATAGTAGTTATATTCTTGTACATAGGGGCAGTATTATAGTAGTTATATTCTTGTACATAGGAGCAGTATTATAGTAGTTATATTCTTGTACATAGTGGCAGTATTATAGAAGTTATATTCTTGTACATAGGGGCAGTATTATAGTAGTTATATTCTTGTACATAGGGGCAGTATTATAGTAGTTATATTCTTGTACATAGGAGCAGTATTATAGTAGCTATATTCTTGTACATAGGGGCAGTATTATAGCAGTTATATTCTTGTATATAAGGGGCAGTATTATAGTAGTTATATTCTTGTATATAAGGGGCAGTATTATAGCAGTTATATTCTTGTATATAGGAGCAGTATTATAGTGGTTATATTCTTATATATAGGGGCAGTATTATAGTAGTTATTTTCCTGTACATAGGGGCAGTATTATAGTAGTTATATTCTTGTACATAGTGGCAGTATTATAGCAGTTATATTCTTGTACATAAGGGGCAGTATTATAGCAGTTATATTCTTGTACATAGGGACAGTATTATAGCAGTTATATTCTTATACATAGGGGCAGTATTATAGCAGTTATAGTCTTGTACATAGGGGCAGTATTATAGTAGTTATATTCTTGTACATAGGGGCAGTATTATAGTAGTTATATTTTTGTATATAGGGGGCAGTATTATAGCAGTTATATTCTTGTATATGGGGGCAGTATTATAGTAGTTTTATTCTTGTACATAGGGGACAGTATTATAGTAGGTATATTCTTGTATATAGGGAGCAGTATTATAGTAGTTATATTCTTGTATATAGGGAGCAGTATTATAGTAGTTATATTCTTGTATATAGGGGAAGTATTATAGTAGTTATATTCTTGTATATAGGGGCAGTATTATAGTAGTTATATTCTTGTATATAGGGGCAGTATTATAGTAGTTATATTCTTGTATATAGGGGCAGTATTATAGTAGTTATATTCTTGTACATAGGAGCAGTATTATAGTAGTTATATTCTTGTACATAGGGGGCAGTATTATAGTAGTTATATTCTTGTACATAGGGGCAGTATTATAGTAGTTATATTCTTGTACATAGGGGCAGTATTATAGTAGTTATATTCTTGTACATAGGAGCAGTATTATAGTAGTTATATTCTTGTATATAGGGGGCAGTATTATAGCAGTTATATTCTTGTACATAGGGGCAGTATTATAGTAGTTATATTCTTGTATATAGGGGCAGTATTATAGTAGTTATATTTTTATATATAGGGGCAGTATTATAGTAGTTATATTCTTGTACATATGGGCAGTATTATAGTAGGTATATTCTTGTACATAGGAGCAGTATTATAGTAGTTATATTCTTGTACATAGGGGGCAGTATTATAGTAGTTATATTCTTGTACATAGGGGCAGTATTATAGCAGTTATATTCTTGTACATAGGGGCAGTATTATAGCAGTTATATTCTTGTACATAAGAAGCAGTATTATAGCAGTTATATTCTTGTACATAGTGGCAGTATTATAGCAGTTATATTCTTGTACATAAGGGGCAGTATTATAGCAGTTATATTCTTGTACATAGGGGCAGTATTATAGCAGTTATATTCTTATACATAGGGGCAGTATTATAGCAGTTATAGTCTTGTACATAGGGGCAGTATTATAGTAGTTATATTCTTGTACATAGGGGGCAGTATTATAGCAGTTATATTCTTGTACATAGGGGACAGTATTATAGCAGTTATATTCTTGTACATAAGGGGCAGTATTATAGCAGTTATATTCTTGTATATAAGAGGCAGTATTATAGCAGTTATATTCTTGTACATAGTGGCAGTATTATAGCAGTTATATTCTTGTACATAAGGGGCAGTATTATAGCAGTTATATTCTTGTACATAGTGGCAGTATTATAGCAGTTATATTCTTGTACATAAGGGGCAGTATTATAGCAGTTATATTCTTGTACATAGGGACAGTATTATAGCAGTTATATTCTTATACATAGGGGCAGTATTATAGCAGTTATAGTCTTGTACATAGGGGCAGTATTATAGTAGTTATATTCTTGTACATAGGGGGCAGTATTATAGCAGTTATATTCTTGTACATAGGGGACAGTATTATAGCAGTTATATTCTTGTACATAAGGGGCAGTATTATAGCAGTTATATTCTTGTATATAAGAGGCAGTATTATAGCAGTTATATTCTTGTACATAGGGGCAGTATTATAGTAGTTATATTCTTGTATATAGGGACAGTATTATAGTAGTTATATTCTTATACATAGGGGGCAGTATTATAGCAGTTATATTCTTGTACATAGGGGCAGTATTATAGCAGTTATATTCTTGTACATAGGGGCAGTATTATAGCAGTTATATTCTTGTACATAGGGGCAGTATTATAGTAGTTATATTCTTGTACATAGGGGCAGTATTATAGTAGTTATATTCTTGTACATAGAGGCAGTATTATAGCAGTTATATTCTTGTACATAGGGGCAGTATTATAGTAGTTATATTCTTGTACATAGGGGCAGTATTATAGTAGTTATATTCTTGTACATAGGAGCAGTATTATAGCAGTTATATTCTTGTACATAGGGGCAGTATTATAGTAGTTATATTCTTGTACATAGGGGCAGTATTATAGTAGTTATATTCTTGTACATAGGAGCAGTATTATAGTAGCTATATTCTTGTACATAGGGGCAGTATTATAGCAGTTATATTCTTGTATATAAGGGGCAGTATTATAGTAGTTATATTCTTGTATATAAGGGGCAGTATTATAGCAGTTATATTCTTGTATATAGGAGCAGTATTATAGTGGTTATATTTTTATATATAGGGGCAGTATTATAGTAGTTATATTCTTGTACATATGGGCAGTATTATAGTAGGTATATTCTTGTACATAGGAGCAGTATTATAGTAGTTATATTCTTGTACATAGGGGGCAGTATTATAGTAGTTATATTCTTGTACATAGGGGCAGTATTATAGCAGTTATATTCTTGTACATAGGGGCAGTTATTATAGCAGTTATATTCTTGTACATAAGAAGCAGTATTATAGCAGTTATATTCTTGTACATAGTGGCAGTATTATAGCAGTTATATTCTTGTACATAAGGGGCAGTATTATAGCAGTTATATTCTTGTACATAGGGGCAGTATTATAGCAGTTATATTCTTATACATAGGAGCAGTATTATAGCAGTTATAGTCTTGTACATAGGGGCAGTATTATAGTAGTTATATTCTTGTACATAGGGGGCAGTATTATAGCAGTTATATTCTTGTACATAGGGGACAGTATTATAGCAGTTATATTCTTGTACATAAGGGGCAGTATTATAGCAGTTATATTCTTGTATATAAGAGGCAGTATTATAGCAGTTTATTCTTGTACATAGTGGCAGTATTATAGCAGTTATATTCTTGTACATAAGGGGCAGTATTATAGCAGTTATATTCTTGTACATAGTGGCAGTATTATAGCAGTTATATTCTTGTACATAAGGGGCAGTATTATAGCAGTTATATTCTTGTACATAGGGACAGTATTATAGCAGTTATATTCTTATACATAGGGGCAGTATTATAGCAGTTATAGTCTTGTACATAGGGGCAGTATTATAGTAGTTATATTCTTGTACATAGGGGGCAGTATTATAGCAGTTATATTCTTGTACATAGGGGACAGTATTATAGCAGTTATATTCTTGTACATAAGGGGCAGTATTATAGCAGTTATATTCTTGTATATAAGAGGCAGTATTATAGCAGTTATATTCTTGTACATAGGGGCAGTATTATAGTAGTTATATTCTTGTATATAGGGACAGTATTATAGTAGTTATATTCTTATACATAGGGGGCAGTATTATAGCAGTTATATTCTTGTACATAGGGGCAGTATTATAGCAGTTATATTCTTGTACATAGGGGCAGTATTATAGCAGTTATATTCTTGTACATAGGGGCAGTATTATAGTAGTTATATTCTTGTACATAGGGGCAGTATTATAGTAGTTATATTCTTGTACATAGAGGCAGTATTATAGCAGTTATATTCTTGTACATAGGGGCAGTATTATAGTAGTTATATTCTTGTACATAGGGGCAGTATTATAGTAGTTATATTCTTGTACATAGGAGCAGTATTATAGCAGTTATATTCTTGTACATAGGGGCAGTATTATAGTAGTTATATTCTTGTACATAGGGGCAGTATTATAGTAGTTATATTCTTGTACATAGGAGCAGTATTATAGTAGCTATATTCTTGTACATAGGGGCAGTATTATAGCAGTTATATTCTTGTATATAAGGGGCAGTATTATAGTAGTTATATTCTTGTATATAAGGGGCAGTATTATAGCAGTTATATTCTTGTATATAGGAGCAGTATTATAGTGGTTATATTCTTATATATAGGGGCAGTATTATAGTAGTTATTTTCCTGTACATAGGGGCAGTATTATAGTAGTTATATTCTTGTACATAGGGGCAGTATTATAGCAGTTATATTCTTGTACATAGGGGCAGTATTATAGTAGTTATATTCTTGTACATAGGAGCAGTATTATAGTAGTTATATTCTTGTACATAGGGGCAGTATTATAGCAGTTATATTCTTGTACATAGGGGCAGTATTATAGTAGTTATATTCTTGTACATAGGGGCAGTATTATAGTAGTTATATTTTTGTATATAGGGGGCAGTATTATAGTAGTTATATTCTTGTACATAGGAGCAGTATTATAGTAGTTATATTCTTGTATATAGGGGGCAGTATTATAGTAGTTATATTCTTGTACATAGGAGCAGTATTATAGTAGTTATATTCTTGTATATAGGGGGCAGTATTATAGTAGTTATATTCTTGTACATAGGGGGCAGTATTATAGTAGTTATATTCTTGTACATAGGAGCAGTATTATAGTAGTTATATTCTTGTATATAGGGGGCAGTATTATAGTAGTTATATTCTTGTACATAGGGGGCAGTATTATAGTAGTTATATTCTTGTACATAGGGGGCAGTATTATAGTAGTTATATTCTTGTACATAGGGGGCAGTATTATAGTAGTTATATTCTTGTACATAGGAGCAGTATTATAGTAGTTATATTCTTGTACATAGGGGGCAGTATTATAGTAGTTATTTTCTTGTACATAGGAGCAGTATTATAGTAGTTATATTCTTGTACATAGGGGGCAGTATTATAGCAGTTATAGTCTTGTACATAGGGGCAGTATTATAGTAGTTATATTCTTGTACATAGGGGACAGTATTATAGTAGTTATATTCTTGTACATAGGGGGCAGTATTATAGTAGTTATATTCTTGTATATAGGGGCAGTATTATAGTAGTTATATTCTTGTACATAGGAGCAGTATTATAGTAGATATAGTCTTGTACATAGGGGCAGTATTATAGCAGTAATATTCTTGTACATAGGGGCAGTATTATAGTAGTTATATTCTTGTATATAGGGGGCAGTATTATAGTAGTTATATTCTTGTATATAGGGGGCAGTATTATAGTAGTTATATTCTTACATATAAGGGGCAGTATTATAGTAGTTATATTCTTGTATATGGGGGGCAGTATTATAGCAGTTATATTCTTGTATATAGGGGCAGTATTATAGTAGTTATATTCTTGTACATAGGAGCAGTATTGTAGTAGTTATATTCTTGTACATAGGGGCAGTATTATAGTAGTTATATTCTTGTACATAGGAGCAGTATTATAGTAGTTATATTCCTGTACATAGGAGCAGTATTATAGTAGTTATATTCTTGTATATAGGGGCAGTATTATAGTAGTTATATTCTTGTACATAGGGGGCAGTATTATAGTAGTTATATTCTTGTATATAGGGGCAGTATTATAGTAGTTATATTCTTGTACATAGGGGGCAGTATTATAGTAGTTATATTCTTGTACATAGGGGGCAGTATTATAGTAGTTATATTCTTGTACATAGGGGGCAGTATTATAGTAGTTATATTCTTGTACATAGGAGCAGTATTATAGTAGTTATATTCTTGTACATAGGGGGCAGTATTATAGTAGTTATTTTCTTGTACATAGGAGCAGTATTATAGTAGTTATATTCTTGTACATAGGGGGCAGTATTATAGCAGTTATAGTCTTGTACATAGGGGCAGTATTATAGTAGTTATATTCTTGTACATAGGGGACAGTATTATAGTAGTTATATTCTTGTACATAGGGGGCAGTATTATAGTAGTTATATTCTTGTATATAGGGGCAGTATTATAGTAGTTATATTCTTGTACATAGGAGCAGTATTATAGTAGATATAGTCTTGTACATAGGGGCAGTATTATAGCAGTAATATTCTTGTACATAGGGGCAGTATTATAGTAGTTATATTCTTGTATATAGGGGGCAGTATTATAGTAGTTATATTCTTGTATATAGGGGGCAGTATTATAGTAGTTATATTCTTACATATAAGGGGCAGTATTATAGTAGTTATATTCTTGTATATGGGGGGCAGTATTATAGCAGTTATATTCTTGTATATAGGGGCAGTATTATAGTAGTTATATTCTTGTACATAGGAGCAGTATTGTAGTAGTTATATTCTTGTACATAGGGGCAGTATTATAGTAGTTATATTCTTGTACATAGGAGCAGTATTATAGTAGTTATATTCCTGTACATAGGAGCAGTATTATAGTAGTTATATTCTTGTATATAGGGGCAGTATTATAGTAGTTATATTCTTGTACATAGGGGGCAGTATTATAGTAGTTATATTCTTGTATATAGGGGCAGTATTATAGTAGTTATATTCTTGTACATAGGGGGCAGAATTATAGTAGTTATATTCCTGTACATAGGGGCAGTATTATAGTAGTTATATTTTTGTATATAGGGGCAGTATTATAGTAGTTATATTCTTGTACATAGGGTCAGTATTATAGTAGTTATATTCTTGTACATAGGAGCAGTATTATAGTAGCTATATTCTTGTACATAGGGGCAGTATTATAGCAGTTATATTCTTGTATATAAGGGGCAGTATTATAGTAGTTATATTCTTGTATATAAGGGGCAGTATTATAGCAGTTATATTCTTGTATATAGGAGCAGTATTATAGTGGTTATATTCTTATATATAGGGGCAGTATTATAGTAGTTATTTTCCTGTACATAGGGGCAGTATTATAGTAGTTATATTCTTGTACATAGGGGCAGTATTATAGCAGTTATATTCTTGTACATAGGGGCGGTATTATAGTAGTTATATTCTTGTACATAGGAGCAGTATTATAGTAGTTATATTCTTGTACATAGGGGACAGTATTATAGCAGTTATATTCTTGTACATAAGGGGCAGTATTATAGCAGTTATATTCTTGTACATAGTGGCAGTATTATAGCAGTTATATTCTTGTACATAAGGGGCAGTATTATAGCAGTTATATTCTTGTACATAGGGGCAGTATTATAGCAGTTATATTCTTATACATAGGGGCAGTATTATAGCAGTTATAGTCTTGTACATAGGGGCAGTAGTATAGTAGTTATATTCTTGTACATAGGGGGCAGTATTATAGCAGTTATATTCTTGTACATAGGGGCAGTATTATAGTAGTTATATTCTTGTACATAGTGGCAGTATTATAGCAGTTATATTCTTGTACATAAGGGGCAGTATTATAGCAGTTATATTCTTGTATATAAGAGGCAGTATTATAGCAGTTATATTCTTGTACATAGTGCCAGTATTATAGCAGTTATATTCTTGTACATAAGGGGCAGTATTATAGCAGTTATATTCTTGTACATAGTGGCAGTATTATAGCAGTTATATTCTTGTACATAAGGGGCAGTATTATAGCAGTTATATTCTTGTACATAGGGACAGTATTATAGCAGTTATATTCTTATACATAGGGGCAGTATTATATCAGTTATAGTCTTGTACATAGGGGCAGTATTATAGTAGTTATATTCTTGTACATAGGGGGCAGTATTATAGCAGTTATATTCTTGTACATAGGGGACAGTATTATAGCAGTTATATTCTTGTACATAAGGGGCAGTATTATAGCAGTTATATTCTTGTATATAAGAGGCAGTATTATAGCAGTTATATTCTTGTACATAGGGGCAGTATTATAGTAGTTATATTCTTGTATATAGGGGCAGTATTATAGTAGTTATATTCTTGTACATAGGGGGCAGTATTATAGCAGTTATATTCTTGTACATAGGGTCAGTATTATAGCAGTTATATTCTTGTACATAGGGGCAGTATTATAGCAGTTATATTCTTGTACATAGGGGCAGTATTATAGCAGTTATATTCTTGTATATAAGGGGCAGTATTATAGCTGTTATATTCTTGTACATAGGAGCAGTATTATAGTAGTTATATTCTTGTACATAGGGGCAGTATTATAGCAGTTATATTCTTGTACATAGGGGCAGTATTATAGTAGTTATATTCTTGTACATAGGAGCAGTATTATAGTAGTTATATTCTTGTACATAGGGGCAGTATTATAGCAGTTATATTCTTGTACATAGGGGCAGTATTATAGTAGTTATATTCTTGTACATAGGGGCAGTATTATAGTAGTTATATTCTTGTACATAGGGGCAGTATTATAGTAGTTATATTCTTGTACATAGGAGCAGTATTATAGTAGTTATATTCTTGTACATAGTGGCAGTATTATAGCAGTTATATTCTTGTACATAGGGGCAGTATTATAGTAGTTATATTCTTGTAAATAGGGGCAGTATTATAGTAGTTATATTCTTGTACATAGGAGCAGTATTATAGTAGCTATATTCTTGTACATAGGGGCAGTATTATAGCAGTTATATTCTTGTATATAAGGGGCAGTATTATAGTAGTTATATTCTTGTATATAAGGGGCAGTATTATAGCAGTTATATTCTTGTATATAGGAGCAGTATTATAGTGGTTATATTCTTATATATAGGGGCAGTATTATAGTAGTTATTTTCCTGTACATAGGGGCAGTATTATAGTAGTTATATTCTTGTACATAGGGGCAGTATTATAGCAGTTATATTCTTGTACATAGGGGCAGTATTATAGTAGTTATATTCTTGTACATAGGAGCAGTATTATAGTTGTTATATTCTTGTACATAGGGGCAGTATTATAGCAGTTATATTCTTGTACATAGGGGCAGTATTATAGTAGTTATATTCTTGTACATAGGGGCAGTATTATAGTAGTTATATTTTTGTATAGAGGGGGCAGTATTATAGTAGTTATATTCTTGTACATAGGGGCAGTATTATAGTAGTTATATTTTTGTATATAGGGGGCAGTATTATAGTAGTTATATTCTTGTACATAGGAGCAGTATTATAGTAGTTATATTCTTGTATATAGGGGGCAGTATTATAGTAGTTATATTCTTGTACATAGGGGCAGTATTATAGTAGTTATATTCTTGTACATAGGAGCAGTATTATAGTAGATATAGTCTTGTACATAGGGGCAGTATTATAGTAGTTATATTCTTGTATATAGGGGGCAGTATTATAGTAGTTATATTCTTGTATATAGGGGGCAGTATTATAGTAGTTATATTCTTACATATAAGGGGCAGTATTATAGTAGTTATATTCTTGTATATGGGGGGCAGTATTATAGCAGTTATATTCTTGTATATAGGGGCAGTATTATAGTAGTTATATTCTTGTACATAGGAGCAGTATTGTAGTAGTTATATTCTTGTACATAGGGGCAGTATTATAGTAGTTATATTCTTGTACATAGGAGCAGTATTATAGTAGTTATATTCCTGTACATAGGAGCAGTATTATAGTAGTTACATTCTTGTATATAGGGGCAGTATTATAGTAGTTATATTCTTGTACATAGGGGCAGAATTATAGTAGTTATATTCCTGTACATAGGGGCAGTATTATAGTAGTTATATTTTTGTATATAGGGGCAGTATTATAGTAGTTATATTCTTGTACATAGGGGCAGTATTATAGTAGTTATATTCTTGTACATAGGGGGCAGTATTATAGTAGTTATATTCTTGTACATAGAGGGCAGTATTATAGTAGTTATATTCTTGTACATAGGAGCAGTATTATAGCAGTTATATTCTTGTATATAGGGGCAGTATTATAGTAGATATATTCTTGTATATGGGGAGCAGTATTATAGTAGTTATATTCTTGTACATAGGAGCAGTATTATAGCAGTTATATTCTTGTATATAGGGGCAGTATTATAGTAGTTATATTCTTGTACATAGGAGCAGTATTATAGTAGTTATATTCTTGTACATAGGGGCAGTATTATAGTAGTTATATTCTTGTACATAGGAGCAGTATTATAGTAGTTATATTCTTGTATATAGGGGCAGTATTATAGCAGTTATATTGTTGTACATAGGGACAGTATTATAGAAGTGATATTCTTGTACATAGGGGCAGTATTATAGCAGTTATATTCTTGTATATAGGGGCAGTATTATAGTAGATATATTCTTGTATATGGGGAGCAGTATTATAGTAGTTATATTCTTGTACATAGGAGCAGTATTATAGCAGTTATATTCTTGTATATAGGGGCAGTATTATAGTAGATATATTCTTGTATATAGGGGGCAGTATTATAGTAGTTATATTCTTGTACATAGGGGCAGTATTATAGCAGTTATATTCTTGTATATAGGGGCAGTATTATAGTAGTTATATTCTTGTACATAGGGGCAGTATTATAGCAGTTATATTCTTGTACATAGGAGCAGTATTATAGTAGATATATTCTTGTATATGGGGAGCAGTATTATAGTAGTTATATTCTTGTACATAGGGGCAGTATTATAGCAGTTATATTCTTGTATATAGGGGGCAGTATTATAGTAGTTATATTCTTGTACATAGGGGCAGTATTATAGTAGTTATATTCTTGTATATAGGGGGCAGTATTATAGCAGTTATATTCTTGTACATAGGGGCAGTATTATAGTAGTTATATTCCTGTACATAGTAGGTATATTATCGGGGGGCTTGTGCTGTAGATATCGGGGTTGTGGTGATCCTGGGAGTCAGTGCATTCTCCGGTTTCCCAGGATCACTGGGGCGTTCTGTTGCGGTTGGGGCGGGTGCGTCGCTCTTCGTGTTTTATGAGGGTCTCATCGCTTGTCTCCAGGTTTTGCCTATAATTATGGCTTAGATGAAGGTGTTGTGGCGCTGGAGACGCTTTGAGCCCAGAACAATAAATCCTTCTTTGACACCTGTGTGATGTCACCTACAAGAGCCGAGCTCCCATTATTATAATACCGCCACACACAGGGAGGTCGCCATGTGTGGCCCTAATCAATGTCTCCCACACCAGACAGTGGATAGAGATGAATACTGGGGGCTTATAGTAAAGATACTCTACCAGGGGCCACATGGGCCCCCACAACATGCTGCATATTGTACTTACAGGATACGAGGGGCCACATGGGCCCCCACAACATGCTGCATATTGTACTTACAGGAAATGAAGGCCCACATGGGCCCCCACAACATGCTGCATATTGTACTTACAGGAAATGAAGGGCCACATGGGCCCCCACAACATGCTGCATATTGTACTTAGAGAGACCGAAGTAATGAAAAAAGATGCTGTGATAACCAGTGCAGGTAAAATGAAGAGCTGCAGGCTGTAGTCCCCCGCTGTGTGCTTTATCTTGCCTGTTTATCAAAAATAGAGGAGCCCCCATGCTATTATTATTTAGATAAATAATTATAAAAAAATACCCTGGGCTCCTGCCCATTCTTGATAACCAGCTCAGATAACGCAGACAGCTGGGGGCTGGTATTCTCAGGCTGGGAAGGTCCATAGATATTGGGCCCTCCCCAGCCTAAAAGTAGCAGGCTGCAGCCACCCCTCAATTGGCACACCCATTAGGTGCGCCAACTCTGGCGCTTTACCTGTCTCATCCCTCTTGCCCTGGTGCGGTGGCAATTGGGGTGTTATATTTGGGTGATGTCAGCTGTGATTTGTCAAAATCACAGCTGCCATCATCCCTGGGTTGGTAATAGAGCGGTGTCTGAGATCCCTCCCCCATTACCAACCCTGTAAGCAAAAAGAAAAAAACAAAATACTTAAATAAAAAACCCCACACCTTCTTTCACCAATTTATTAACCCCCAAAACACCCCCGCAGGGCCGATATAATTCACATGAGGTCCCACGATGATCCCGTCTCTACTACATCCGGAGTCCACAGTGAGCAGTGATATTGGAATGTGTGACCACTCACTACGGCCTCCTGGACACACGGAGAGCAGCGAAAGACCTGACAGAAGTGACCTCAGGTGTACTCAGTGCTGGACTGCGTGTCACAGGAGCAGCGCAGTCCAGTACTGAGTTCACCTGAGGTTACTTCTGGCGCTTCTCATGATACTGTCATGGTTGTGTCACATTGACAGGCAGTCCTGTGGTGTCCGGCTGTAGAAGGTCGCAGCATTTGGCTACACAGGCTGCTCTCTGACTTTCCCTTTTCCCTGCTAGGGTTTATCCCTTTCTCTTTAGGACCCTGTGGAGTTCCTCACCTTTTCAGCTGTTAGTCTTTAGCACTTCCCTTGGTGTCTATATATACCCTCATTCCCCCTGTGCTGGTGATAGGTCTAATACCCTGCACAAGTCTTCAGTGCGAGCAGGCGGCTCGTATTCATCTGGAGGGACGTTGTTGCAGTTCCTCTCCCTGAGAAATCTGAAGATAAGTTGTTTATCTTTAGTGCTCAGTGGGGTTGACTAAGTGCTCATCCCATCCATTCCCCACTTAGTGCCTATCTCAGGCAGGGCTCGGCGCATAGGTGCAGCACCTATCTGGGGTGGTGAGGGAAGCCAGGGGCCAGCGGTAGGCTTGGTCAAGGGACACCATCTCCCCCTTCCCTAGACACTGGATTTCCCTTCCATTTTGCTGGTTGCGTTATCATACCATACTTCTGTAGCGCCCCTGAGACCCTCAGGGCACTACAGGGAACTGCATCCTCTTGGGGATGCAGGACCTACCCCCTGGGACCTGGAGTACCAGTGCTGATTCCACCAAAACACGACCAAAATCCTAGTTCACCACTTCACACCGGGCATAGAGGGTTAACCATGTAATGGGATGGTCGCCATGGGAACGAGTCCCTGGGATTAGCCAGCCTGGAGGGAGGGGTCTGTCAGTCAGAGAGTAGTTGGGAAGAGGGGAACACACAGGAGAGGTGTGCGGATGTGCCTGAGCTGGGTCCGTGTAACGGTGACCCCGGGGCACAGGAAGGAGGTCGCCAGGACGGGTACCGGAGATAACGCTGGGACCGGAGCACGCACGGGGCACAGGAAGGAGGTCGCCAGGACGGGTACCGGAGATATCGCTGGGACCGGAGCATGCACGGGGCACAGGAAGGAGGTCACCAGGACGGGTACCGGAGATATCACTGGGACCGGAGCAACCACGGGGCACAGGAAGGAGGTCGCCAGGACGGGTACCGGAGATATCGCTGGGACCGGAGCAACCACGGGGCACAGGAAGGAGGTCGCCAGGACGGGTACCGGAGATATCGCTGGGACCGGAGCACGCACGGGGCACAGGAAGGAGGTCGCCAGGACGGGTACCGGAGATAACGCTGGGACCGGAGCACGCACGGGGCACAGGAAGGAGGTCGCCAGGACGGGTACCGGAGATATCGCTGGGACCGGAGCACGCACGGGGCACAGGAAGGAGGTCGCCAGGACGGGTACCGGAGATAACGCTGGGACCGGAGCACGCACGGGGCACAGGAAGGAGGTCGCCAGGACGGGTACCGGAGATATCGCTGGGACCGGAGCACGCACGGGGCACAGGAAGGAGGTCACCAGGACGGGTACCAGAGATATCGCTGGGACCGGAGCACGCACGGGGCACAGGAAGGAGGTCACCAGGACGGGTACCAGAGATATCGCTGGGACCGGAGCACGCACGGGGCACAGGAAGGAGGTCGCCAGGACGGGTACCGGAGATATCGCTGGGACCGGAGCACGCACGGGGCACAGGAAGGAGGTCGCCAGGACGGGTACCGGAGATAACGCTGGGACCGGAGCACGCACGGGGCACAGGAAGGAGGTCGCCAGGACGGGTACCGGAGATATCGCTGGGACCGGAGCACGCACGGGGCACAGGAAGGAGGTCGCCAAGACGGGTACCGGAGATATCGCTGGGACCGGAGCACGCACGGGGCACAGGAAGGAGGTCGCCAGGACGGGTACCGGAGATAACGCTGGGACCGGAGCACGCACGGGGCACAGGAAGGAGGTCGCCAGGACGGGTACCGGAGATATCGCTGGGACCGGAGCACGCACGGGGCACAGGAAGGAGGTCGCCAGGACGGGTATCGGAGATAACGCTGGGACCGGAGCACGCACGGGGCACAGGAAGGAGGTCGTCAGGACGGGTACCGGAGATAACGCTGGGACCGGAGCACGCACGGGGCACAGGAAGGAGGTCGTCAGGACGGGTACCGGAGATAACGCTGGGACCGGAGCACGCACGGGGCACAGGAAGGAGGTCGCCAGGACGGGTACCGGAGATATCGCTGGGACCGGAGCACGCACGGGGCACAGGAAGGAGGTCGCCAGGACGGGTACCGGAGATAACGCTGGGACCGGAGCACGCACGGGGCACAGGAAGGAGGTCGTCAGGACGGGTACCGGAGATAACGCTGGGACCGGAGCACGCACGGGGCACAGGAAGGAGGTCGCCAGGACGGGTACCGGAGATAACGCTGGGACCGGAGCACGCACGGGGCACAGGAAGGAGGTCGTCAGGACGGGTACCGGAGATATCGCTGGGACCGGAGCACGCACGGGGCACAGGAAGGAGGTCGCCAGGACGGGTACCGGAGATATCGCTGGGACCGGAGCACGCACGGGGCACAGGGCCTTAGGTCAAGCGCAAGTTTTAGACTGTTTGGCAAATACCTGCCCAGTGAAGGCACCTTCACGACTTCACTGAACCAAATAATCCGGGGGCATCAGCAGTAAACTAGGATCGGGGTACGGACACTTACCTCCTCACAGGGTCCGCACTGCCTGCCGTACAGAGGAGACTGCACCCCAAAAGGGACAGTCGGGGCCCCCAAAACGTTCCACGCTACGGGGACCCAATCAACTAAGAGTGCCGGGGACAGAGCAGCCTGGGTCACTACACTGGCACTGGTCCTCCTGGGACCTGAACCAGCAACTCCTGGGTCCACAGTGAGTAGAGACTGTTAAAGACAACCTGGTGTGGTCTCCATTATTGCCCCATTACATCTCCCAGGCACTGCCCTACCTGTGGAGGGCCTACTATCACAGCTGCCAATACCACCAGCCCTGGGAGTACCCACATTGAGCAGCGATCCTCCATCCTTAACCGCAACCCGCAGGTGGCGTCACATGACAAAATCTCTTATCTCCACTGTAAATACCGCCCATTAACAAAAGGGGCCCAGAGCACGGGATTGGGCAACGGCCACCAGAGTGGTATTCCCATTTGTTACTGCCTGGGACCGAGTACTCCCTTCCCTGGGCACTACACTTAGGTGACAGGTACCCACTGTGTGAGCCGCCAGCTATCACATCAGGTGAAGTCAGTGCAGGACTGTCTGACTGCGTGTCACGGTGGTAGCACAATCCAACCGTCCGGCACTGGTAACCTGAGGTCACTTCTGGCGGTTCCCAAGTTACACTCTGTGTGAGCCGCCAGCTGTGACCTCAGGTGAACTCAGTGCTGGCCTGTAGGAATGCATGACACAGTGGCAGCGCAGCCCGACAGTCCAGCACTGAGGTCACTTTTAGCAGTCCTCATGTTACACTCTGTGTGAGCCGCCAGCTGTGACCTCAGGTGAACTCAGTGCTGGCCTGTAGGAATGCATGACACAGTGGCAGCGCAGTCCGACAGTCCAGCACTGAGGTCACTTTTAGCAGTCCTCATGTTACACTCTGTGTGATCCGCTAGCTGTGACCTCAGGTGAACTGTGCTGGCCTGTAGGAATGCATGACACAGTGGCAGCGCAGCCCGACAGTCCAGCACTGAGGTCACTTTTAGCAGTCCTCATGTTACACTCTGTGTGATCCGCTAGCTGTGACCTCAAGTGAACTCAGTGCTGGCCTGTAGGAATGCATGACACAGTGGCAGCGCAGTCCGACAGTCCAGCACTGAGGTCACTTTTAGCAGTCCTCATGTTACACTCTGTGTGAGCCGCCAGCTGTGACCTCAGGTGAACTCAGTGCTGGCCTGTAGGAATGCATGACACAGTGGCAGCGCAGTCCGACAGTCCAGCACTGAGGTCACTTTTAGCAGTCCTCATGTTACACTCTGTGTGATCCGCTAGCTGTGACCTCAGGTGAACTGTGCTGGCCTGTAGGAATGCATGACACAGTGGCAGCGCAGTCCGACAGTCCAGCACTGAGGTCACTTTTAGCAGTCCTCATGTTACACTCTGTGTGATCCGCTAGCCGGGACCTCAGTGCTGGACTGTCGGACTGCATATCACGGTGGCAGCAAAGTCTGACTGTCCCACACTGAGTTCACCTGAGGTTCTCTCGGTGCCTTCTGTGTGAGCCGCCAGCTGTGAGCTCAGGTGATGTGCCGGAGTGTCGCACTGCATGACACGGCGGCAGCGTATTCCAACAGTACAAGAGCTGTGAGGCCTGGAAACCTTAACGGAGCCTTTATCGTTCCTAGAGTTCCCAGCTGTTGGGACACCTGGAGGCTGTGAACTCTGGTAAGCGGGAG